>NC_030678.2:68789153-69102590 GCF_000004195.4 Xenopus tropicalis | reverse complement strand
GGTATTTATTACTTTTCTAATAATTGTTGCAATTTGCCGCATTTATCCTACAACATTTCTTACATACAATCACACATAGTTACATAGTTACATAGGGTTAAAAAAAGACCAGTGTCCATCAAGTTCAACCCATCCAAGTAAACCCAGCACACCTAACCCACACCTACCAATCTATACACTCACATACATAAACTATAAATACAACCACTAATACTAACTGTAGATATTAGTATCACAATAGCCTTGGATATTCTGATTGATCAAGAACTCATCCAGGCCCCTCTTAAAGGCATTAACAGAGTCTGCCATTACCACATGACTAGGAAGGGCATTCCACAACCTCACTGCCCTCACTGTGAAAAACCACCTACGCTGCTTCAAATGGAAGCTCCGTTCCTCTAATCTAAAGGGGTGACCTCTGGTGCGTTGATTGTTTTTATGGGAAAAAAGAACATCCCCCAACTGCCTATAATCCCCTCTAATGTACTTGTACAGAGTAATCATGTCCCCTCGCAAGCGCCTCTTTTCCAGAGAAAACAACCTCAACCTCGACAGTCTCACCTCATAGTTTAAATCTTCCATCCCCTTAACCAGTTTAGTTGCACGTCTCTGCACTCTCTCCAGCTCATTAATATCCTTCTTAAGGACTGGAGCCCAAAACTGCACTGCATACTCAAGGTGAGGCCTTACCAGGGACCTATAAAGGGGCAAAATTATGTTCTCATCCCTTGAGTCAATGCCCTTTTTTATACAAGACAGCACTTTATTTGCTTTAGTAGCCACAGAATGACACTGCCTGGAATTAGACAACTTGTTATCAACAAAAAACCCTAGATCCTTCTCCATTAAGGAAACCCCCAACACACTACCATTCAGTAGATAGTTTGCGTTTATATTATTTCTACCAAAGTGCATAACTTTGCACTTATCAACATTGAACCTCATTTTCCAGTTTGCTGCCCAGTTGTAATAAAGGGGGTGAACCTTTATTAATATTAATAATTTGTATTAATTGACATTAATGACAAATATTAATAAATATGCAGGATCAATGATTAAGCCTTCTGATAGAGCAATAACTTACACACACACAAGTAATAATAGAATCAAATAGATTTACTTATCTTAGTATGATTAGTTACAAGTATAGCCAGTTCTGCACAATTCAGCACAATCGGGGAGCCCCACAACCTTTGGCGCAAGACCTTCAGGTTCCCGATAACCAAGCGATGATCCAATTGTCCCGGCACTCGTTCAGGAGTCCTAGGCGAAGCTCCTGACACATGGTGGAGACTCCCTTTTATACCAGAGGTCTTTGCAAACCCCCAACACCAAGTGCTGGACTTATTGTGCAATATTGTGTACAAACTTTTGTCATGAACAAAACCTAACTAGACAATTTACTGACTTTGTAGAAAGCCTTATTTGTTGCTCAAATAAGTTGTACATAGAGTGTATTGTCTATATGCTGTCTGTTTGTCTATTCCAAGGATATTTGCTGGGTAACAATACCTGTGTTTACCCAGCAATATACATAGAACAAAGACATTGTACCTTGAACACTAGACAATAGCTGTCCCAAAATCTGCTGGTTTTACTTGACTCAAACCTAAGATTTGATTCATATGTCAAAGCAGATGTATATTGTAAATCATTATAAAATCAAAATAAAATCCACCGTGCTACACCAGTTTTCCAATTTCATCACCCTAAATATGAATGCCAGAGATCTACTAAATGGTTTGATGCCCAATATGCAAAGATTTACCAAAGTATGTGATACGTACAGACTCCAAATGAAAATAAGTGCATATGAATTTTCGTGGGTGCCGACTTTGCTTCGGCAAACAAGACCCATTGCTTGTGTATTATGTGTCGTAAGACCCCCTCAATGTACAGAGACCCCCAGAAAACCATTTATTCTTGGAAAGTACACATTCTGATGAATTCAACATGGGTAAAGAGTCCTTTCTACACCAAAGCTTTCCTAAAGTTAGTGGGTTTTTTACATTTCTAAAAATCGCCTAAAAATGTTTGCAATTTGCTGCAATTATCTCACAATTTCTTGCATGCAAAGGCAAATCACCCCAAATATAAACACCAGAGGTCTACTGAAAAGTGTGATGCCCAAAATGCATAGATATACCAAACTATCTTGTATGTATGGACCCCAAAATGAAAAAAATGCATATGGATTTCTCACCTGCCAACTCAGCTTTTGCATACAGAGCACACATTTTGATGAATTAAAAATACTGTATACTCTGTCCTTTGTCTGCAAATTAGGCCACCCGCAACCAGACTCTCCAGTTTCCTTGCCCGCTCCAAGTCGCAGTACTTATTTCTCCTTACGTGTCCTCCGGGACTGAGGTTAGCTGAAAGTTTGCCAATGCGCAATGAGCGTGATGATGTCACTCATGTGACGCTGGTGTCCTTCGCGCTGGACACAGAGGTGCTGGTGCGTAAGAGGGGAGGGAGTGGCTGCCTGCCTTCCTTCCTTCTAGTACTCCCTTCTACATCATTGTTTGCTGCAGGCAGGGCAGGGACTTCTGATCTGAAGTCTGCTGGTGGATCTTCTATACCAGTCCGGAGAAGTGGATCTTCTTGCTGCTGCTTTGGTGAGCTAACCTAACGTGCTGCAGCAAACTTTGGGGGTGGGGGGTTCAGTATTCCATAATGCCCATGGCTCATGTGCAACTTCTTTACCAGGCAGCTCCTTTAATTTTATTTTTAAACCCCAAAATGCTGTCCCACATTTTTTTTTAATCTTTATGCCTGGATTGTCCCCTTCTCTCTATGCTCTACCCACAGGCATCCTTCTATTGACTCTGGCTGCAACCTTTTCACCTCCAGTGGCTTCATCTACCATCCTCACCTGTCCCATTCTGCACTAGACATTGCACTATATTATATAGTTTTGTAGGATTTTAACTCTTTAGCTTGGCTTGCAAAGCGATTGTATATGCTGCTTGGAGGTCGGTCCTACGACAATCACATCGCAGGACCAACATGAAAGCCCCTGGCTCATTGCCCAGGGGACTGTCATTGCTCCTGACTCTCTGCGGATATATTTTTAAAGTAGCCATCCTATTGTGTTTTAACATGTTAGCTAAATATATCAGTTTCTCTGTAATTTATGTGCTTCCTAAACTACTGAAAAATTCTGTACGGAATCTATGTTTAGTTGAAAAAATGTATTCTCCAGAAGCTTTACATTTTCGTAGTAGGTCTTATCTCCAGATACCAACCAACCCACTTGTTACGCTCCTCTACTGACCTGCTTCTCAACTCCTGTCTCATTACCTCCTCACACACTCGGATTCAAGACACTGCAAGGGCAGCCCCCCTTCTCTGGAATTCACTCCCACAATCTGTCAGACTTTCTCCCACTCTTTCTGCCTTTAGAAGATCTCTAAAAACACATTTATTTAGAGAAGCTTTCCCTCATTTAGTTTAACATAACCTCAGTGTGCTGCTAAAAGCAGTAACCTCTGCCACACCTCTCACATTGCTTAATGCCAATCTTGCCCATTCCCACACCTAGGGGCACATTTACTAACCCACGAACGGGCCGAATGCGTCCGATTGTGTTTTTTTCGTAATGATCGGTATTTCGCGATTTTTTCGGAAATTATCGCGACTTTTTCATTACCAATACGATTTGCGCGAAAAAACGCAAGTTTTTCGTAGCCATTCCGAAAGTTGCGCAAAATCTGGCGATTTTTTCGTAGCGTTAAAACTTGCGCGAAAAGTTGCGATTTTTTCGTAGAGTTAAAACTTGCACAAAATGTCGCGCCTTTTAAGTTTTAACGCTACGAAAAGGCGCGACTTTTCGCGCAAGTTTTAACGCTACGAAAAAATCGCCAGATTTTGCGCAACTTTCGGAATGGCTACGAAAAACTCGCGTTTTTTCGCGCAAGCCGTAATGGCTACGAAAAACTCGTGTTTTCTCGTGCAAATCGTATTGGTAATGAAAAAGTCGCGATAATTTCCGAAAAGTCGTAAAGGCGCCGAAAAAATCGCAAAAAATACGAAAAAGTCGCAAAATGTTCGTTTTCCAATCGGAATTTTTCCAATTCGGATTCGAATTCGTGTCTTAGTAAATCAGCCCCCTAGTGTCTCAACCATTTCTCCTTGTAGATTTTAAGCTGTTTTGGACAGGGCCCTCTTCAACTCTTGTATCGGTTATTGGTTGCTTTATATGTTACTCTGTATGTCCAGTGTATGAAACCTACTTATTGTACAGCGCTGCGGAATATATTGGCGCTTTATAAATACATGTTATTAATAACTAGAAAGGGAAGTTTGAGAACAAACTTCATGTTGGGTTGAAAAATGTGAAGTCACTGAATGAAATCTGATCTGTTGTTGGCTCTGCCCACTTTTTCTAACCTTGGTCCACAGTTATTTAGTAAAAACCACTTTGCAAAGTTTGGGGACCCTGGTTTTAATAGTGTCTGAAAGGCAGCAATTTCAATTTCCCTACTGAAAGTCAACGAGTGACCCTAGGATTTATAGTTAAAGGACGGTTAAAGTCGAAGTCACCCAGTGGGCACCCTGGCATAAATAGTGTGAGAATGAAAGCATTTTAAATTTAAACCAATAAAATTCAATGGATGAAATCTGATTGGCTGTTAGTAGCCCAACCCACTTTTCTTATTTTTGAACTGTAAAGTTTAGTATTTAAAGAATGGCAGCAGTTAAAATTTCCCCACTGAAAACAATGAAAGAAATGTGATTGGCTTTTGGCAGCCCCACCCACTTTTTCTAACCTTGAGTACGAAGTCACCCAGTGACTGCCTGTGCAAAGTTTGGGAGCCCTGGCATCAAACCAATAAAATTCAATAGGTGAAATCTGATTGGCTTTTGGTAGCTCCGCCCGCTTTTCAAAATTAAAATTGCATTCCCCCATTGACCAACTGTGAAAAGTTTGGAGACCCTGAAGTTAATTCTGTGAGAATGGCAGCAGGTTGAATTTTCCCGTTGAAAGCATTTGTCCACTGCTGGAGTTCAAAGGAGGAGGTTAGGCAGAGAAAACATGAGGGCCAAGGTTGCGAGTGATCATCAATGTGGGAGTTGAAATCCCCAAGGATGATTGCAGGGCCATCAGTACAGAGGAAAAAAGAGAGCCAGGTTTCAAAATCAGAAAGAAAGGTAGCAGCGGAGGAGGCTGACTGGGGCCTGTAAATGACAGCCACCCGTACAGAAAGAGGATGGAAGATTTGAAGGGCATGCACCTCAAATGAGTTAAACGAAAAAGCTGGAGGAATAGGATTAGATGCGAACTGACAACGGGAGGAGAGGAGAATTCCAACTCCCCCACCGCGTCCAGTGGTCCGGGGTGTGTGGGAGAAAGACAGACCGCAGTGCAGCTTCAGTGGCGGTATCATTCTGCAAAAGCCAGGTTTCTGTGCGAGGAGATGCAATGATTTAGGGCAGAACAGATCATGGATGAACGTAGCATTGTTAGTTAAGGAACGGACATTAAGAAAGGCACAAGAAAATGGAAGGCAGGAAGAGGGAAGACTGGGAACCTGAATAAGGTTAGAAACATCAGAGGAACAAAAGGCTTTAAAGAACAAGGAAAGTCAAAATCTATTAATTACACTATTAAATAGTACTACTATTGCTGTATAAAAACGCTATATTTCTGGCTTGCCTAATGAAAGATGTACAGAGATACCCATACTAGAAACTACATACTTGTTTCAGTGAATGGCGCCGCCATCTTGTCCAGCATGTCTGTATGGGCTGAAAAGCACAAGGCAGCCGGCTCACAAACCCCCCCCCCGCTCTGATCGCCTCAGCTCTCAGCTGCCAGCTCACAAATCCCTCCCCCCCCCCGATCCCTGCCGTCTGCATCTGTGTGCAAAACAAGTGCAATAGGTCTGTGTCTTAGCAATACAAGTGGAAGGGGTTAAAGAGCAGGGGTTAAATAGCAGGGATCCCAGCAGCACCGCCCCCCACGCTCACCGCTCTGCATGTGCCGCCTGCCGGCTCACACAAACACCCCCCCCACCTGCCGTCTGTGTCTGTCTGTATGTCACAGGCTTGTATTAAAAATCTCCAGGCGTGTCTTAGCGATACAAGTGTCACAGGAACAGGGGTTAAATAGCAGGGATCCCAGCAGCAGCACCACTACCCCCCCCCCTCCCCCCCGCTCCTAGCTCTCCTCTATTGGAATTAAATGCAGATGATTTAGCAGATTTACCAATAAAACTGTACAAATGCAGGCAACAGGGCCACAGCAGAGATGGAATTGAGTGCAGATATAGCAGATTTACCAATAAAACTGTACAAATGCAGGCAACAGGCCCACAGCTGATCTGTTTTTAGCACAGCATTGTCACGTGGTACTTTGGTGTAGAATATAACTTTACGTATTTTGAATTCATCAGAATGTGTACTTTCCAAAAATATATGGTTTTCTGGGGTCTCTGTATAGGGGGTCTTACGGCACATAATACGCTGTCAGGGGGCTCTGTGTGGAAAAGCTGAGTTGGCAGGCGACAAATCCACGTGTTCTATTTTCATTTTGGGGTCAGTACATTCCACAGACTTTCGTATATCTAAGCATATTGGGCATCAAACTGTTCAGTAGACCTTGGGTGTTCTTATTTGGGGTGATTTGCCTGTGTATGCAAGAAATTGTGTGAGATAAAAGCGGCAAATTGCAACATTTTTAGGTGATTTTCTCAAATATCATAAAAACCACTAACTTTAGAAAAGCTTTGCAGATTGGTACTTTGGTGTCGAAAGGACTCTTTACCCATGTTGGATTTGTCAGAATGTGTACTTTCAAAAAATATATGGTTTTCTGGGTTTTTCCGTATAGGTAGGGGGTCTTACGGCACATAATACACGGTCATTGGGCTTTTTTTGCAGAAACTGAGTTGACAGCTGTGAAAATTAAAATTCACTATTTTCATTTGGGTGCCCCTGTACACCACATATCTTTGCATATTGGGCATCAAACTGTTCAGTAGACTTCTGGCATTCATATTTAGGGTGATGTATCATTGTATGTAAGAAATGTTGTAAGATAAATGTGGCAAATTGCAACATTTTTAGGCGTTTTTCAGACAAGTCATAAAAACCACTAACTTTAGGAAAGCTTTCCAGACTATTTAGGGTGTTTTATCTTGGTACCTAATGCTATGTGAGAGATAAGTGGAAGTTTTGATTTATGGATTTATGGAACTGTCATCAAAATCGTCAAATTTAGGAAAGCTTTGCGGCTTGGTACTTTGGAGTAGAAGACATGGGTACCCATTTTAGATTCGGGGGAATGTGTACATTCCAAAACATATAGCTTTCTGGGGTGAGTGTACTTTTTTGTAGTTTTATCCCACATAAAATGATGTAAATGTGTTGATTTTGCAGGAGCTCAAATGACAGAAATGATAGATTGAATGGGGTATGTTCACATTAGGGGCCCCTACATGCCACATACTTAGGTAAACCTATACATATTGGGTATCAAACTGTTCTATCCATCCCTGCATGAATGTTAACTGTTTATTTTAATATGCATTAGCACTGTGTGGAGACAGCAGCTATGAATAAAGCGGAGTTCTATCCTGCTATCTAAGATCTCTATGTGGATGTTTCTAGTTCTGCTACACCCGTGTACCTGGTCATCACAGACCCCTGGCGTTCAAATTTAGGGTGTTTTATCTTGGTACCTAATGCTATGTGGGAGATAAGATGCTGCAAAGTGGAAGCTTTGGGGGTTTTTTGGAAATGTCATAAAAATCCCCAAATTTAGGAAAGCTTTGCAGCTTGGTACTTTGGAGTAGAAAGACATGGGTACCCATTTTAGATTTGGGGGAATGTGTACTTTTCAAAAATATATGGCTTTCTGGGGTGAGCATAATTTTTTGTAGCTTTATCCCAGATAAAATGATATGCACTGTTTGCACCTGTGTGTGCCATTCTTTGCCTACCCTATGCCCCCCGTGTGTGCCATACTCTACCTGCCTTATTCTGCCTGTGGGAGGTGAACCTGGCTGGGGTGTGTTCTGGGAGTTTGTTAGCATTTGGGAATAGTTGTTAGGGGGTCCCTATCCACAAAGGGGATAAAAAGGAGCATTATGGATTAAGCGTTATGGATTTAACCCTTTTACTGCCAACGGCGTATGACGTAGGATGTACGTCGTTGCAGTAAAAGGCTTTATCTGCCAACAACATGCACCGTACGTTGTTTGGCAGATAAAGATGACAGCCCCCTGGGCAATGAGCCAGGGGGGCTGTCATGTCGGCCCTGCGACGCGATCGTCGCAGGGCCGACCCCCAAACAGCAGACGCGATCGCATCTGCTGCTTGCTACCACTTCCTGCCTCCCCTCCAGCGCTGGCCGACTGACTTCCTGCAACATGGAGGACAGGACTGCAGCATCAGGACCAGGCAAGCTTCAAGACAGGTAAGGTTGATTTTTTTGCATTTATACACATTTATACACACTTACATACATTTACACACACATACAGCACACAATTTTGCAGGTTTTTTTTGGTTTTCATTTTGCACACTTAAGTACACCTATATACACTCATATACATACTTACACAGTGTCACACAACTTTTACACATGTACACACATGTATATACAAGCACTTTTTAAAAAAATTTTTACCAATTAGTTTAGTTTCTTTTCCCTAAAAACTGTTTATTAGGACAGTTTGACTATTGGATCAGATATTCTGACCACTAATTACGCTGTTGTGTGACTTATTTTGTTGTTTCACTAATTTGCACAATTTTTATGGTTTTATTGCATTTTTATCCCTGTATTAGTGTTCCTGATCTGTTTTTAGCATAGCTTTGCCATGTGTAACTTTGGTGTACAAAAATAACTTTACCTATTTTGAATTCATCAGAATGTGTACTTTCCAAAAATATATGGTTTTCTGGGGGTCTCTGTATAGTTAGGGGGCGTTTTGGCACATAATACGCTGTCAGGGGGCTCTGTGCATAAGCTGAGTTGGCAGGCGAGAAATCCATATGCGCTATTTTCATTTTGGGGTCAGTACATACCGCAGACTTTGGTATATCTATGCATATTGGGCATCAGAATGTTCAGTAGACCTTAGGTGTTCCTATTTGGAGTGATTTGCCTTTGTATGCAAGAAATTGTGTGAGATAAATGCGGCATACTGCAACATTTTAAGGCAATTTTCTGAAATGCCATAAAAACCAATAACTTTAGGAAAGCTTTGCAGATTGGTACTTTGGTGTAGAAATACCTCTTTACTGATGTTGGATTTGTCAGAATGTGTACTTTCCAAAACTATATGGTTTTTTGGGGGTCTTTGTATAGTTAGGGGGTCTTACAGCACATCATTTTGGAGTCAGTACATTCCGCAGACTTTGGTATATCTGTGCATATTGGGCATCAAACTGTTCAGTAGACCTTAGGTGTTTCTATTTGGGGTGATTTGCCTCTGTATGCAAGAAATTGTGTGAGATAAATGCGGCAAATTGCAACATTTTTAGGCAATTTTCTGAAATTACATAAAAATCGGCAAACAGGAAAGCTTTGCTCCCATTGGGGCCCCTACATGCGACATATTTGGGTTAACCTATACATATTGGGTATAAAACTGTTTAGTGGACCCCTGGCGTTCAAATTTAGGGTGTTTTATCTTGGTACCTAATGCTATGTGGGAGATAAGATGCTGCAAAGTGGAAGCTTTGAGGGGATTTTTGGAGATGTCATCAAAATTGCCAACTTTAGAAAAGCTTTGTGGCTTGGTACTTTGGAGTAGAAAGACATGGGTACCCATTTTAGATTCAGGGGAATGTGTACTTTCCAAATATATATGACTTTCTGGGGTGAGCATACTTTTCACTAGCTTTATCCCACATATAATGATGTAAATGCGTTGATTTTACTGGAGCTGAAATGACAGAAATGATAGATCATATGGGGGTATGTTCACTTTGGGGCCCCTACATGCCACATACTTAGGTAAACCTATACATATTGGGCATCAAACTGTTCAGTGGACCCCTGGTGTTCAAATTTAGGGTGTTTTATCTTGGTACCTTATGCTATGTGGGAGATAAGATGCTGCAAATGGAAGCTTTGAGGGTATTTTTGGAAATGTCATCAAAATTGCTACATTTAGAAAAGCTTTGCGGCTTGGTAGTTTGGAGTAGAAAGACATGGGTATCCATTTTAGATTCAGGAGAATGCGTACTTCCCAAAAATATATGGCTTTCTGTGGGGAGCGTACTTTATACTAGCTTATAATGATGTAAATGTGTTGATTTTGCAGGAGCTGAAATGACAGAAATGATAGATATAGACATAAGGGGGTATGTTCACATTGTGGCCCCTACATGCCACATACTTTGGTAAACCTATACATATTGGGCATCAAACTGTTCAGTGGACCACTGGTGTTTATATTTAGGGTGTTTTATTTGGTTAAGACCTATTAGAGATAAGATACTATAGTCTGGAAACTGAAGCGATTTTTTAAAAAATTTCACAAATTTTGATATAAACCAATAACTTTAGGAAAGCATTGCGACTCGATAGTTTGGAGTAGACAGACAATTGTGCCTACTCTGGATTCCCCAGAAACTGTTCTTTCCAGAAATGTTTCTGGGATAAACCTTCTGTTAGTGTAATTTTTGGCCTTGAAATCTAAAGTATGCAGCTTACTGAAGCAGTGCTTTGGAAATTTGGTAGTGTACTGCTGGGAGTTTTTGACCTATACAAGTGAGAAATCTCCATAAAACTATATATATTTGGCATTGGCACGTTCAGGAGACATGGGACTTTCCAAATCAGTTGTATTTTTGTACATAAAATAATTTTTGTTTCTGGTATGTATGTTTATATTATGGAAAATATGATTTTTTAAAAAAACTTTTTAGACATTTAGAAGCCTATATCTAGTTACAGAATTGGAATTAAACCAAAATTCTACCATATGTTGAAAGCTTAGGTTGTCCTGAAAAAAACGATATATAGTTTTCCTGGGTAAACTAAAAGTCCCCCTGAGGAAAGGCTCTGGCAATACAAGTTCCACTTTGACCAAAACGGCTGGTAGTGAAAGGGTAAAGCTTAATGAACTTTTTTTCACATTTGAGTGATGGGTGATATCTAAGAGAGACTTTGCATTCTCTCTCGTTTTTATGCATATTTCTGCAACATATGCCTGCACCCGAGCGTATCTAGATCATTCGGGTACGGGCACAGGTAGGACGCATTTACAGTAGTGGGGCGTATTCTCGGCAAGCCTTTTCCGGCTTGCCAAGAATATGCCACGTCTGACATCAGCCTTATGGTGTGCTACCACCATGTGCAAAGGATCTTAAAAATGTTAATATGGGTTGTTGTTTAAAGTGGGGTTGGTTTAAAAGAGAGAGTGTACAAAACTGAATTTTTATTATCACGTAGGCCAGAAAAATTGCAGCCCTCTGTAACACAGAAGTTGAACAGCACTGTTTTATAGAAATAAGCTGCTGTGTAGCCATTAAAGCTGAAAAAGAAGAAAAGACACAGGATTTACATAGCAGATAACAGGATCTGTAGAATACAATGGATTTAGAAGGCAAACAGGTATCAAATGTCATTCATGGCCTCTCTACATGACTAGACGGGAAAGCTTGCTCATGTAAAACTGAACATTGCCAAGAAACTGTTTTTTTCTAGGTACTAGATCAACAAACTTAAAATATTTAAATGAATAGTGTTTAGTCAGCCATTGGGTTTCCAATTCAACGCTTTTAGCAAATGCAGCTTGCTTAGTAACCCCTGCAATGGTAGGGTGGCATATAACAATAAGCCAGCTTGATTGTTGCTTATTATAACCTTGATCCAACTAATAATCATTACAACCAAATATTATCCACCACTCTACTGAAGCTAGACTCATAGTAACATAGTAAGTTAGGTTGAAAAAAGACATACGTCCATCACATACGTCCAAAAATTCCTTCCTGACTCCAAGATGACAATCGGACCAGTCCCTGGATCAACTTGTACTAAGAGCTATCTTCCATAACCCTGTATTCCCTCACTTGCAAAGAATCCATCCAGCCCCTTCTTAAAGCTATATAATGTATCAGCCAGTACGACTGATTCGGAGAGGGATTTCCACAACTTCACAGCTCTCACAGTAAAAAAACCTTTCCGAATATTTAAATGGAACCTGCCTTCTTCTAAACGGAGTGGGTGCCCTTGTGTCCATTGGAAGGACCTACTGCTAAATAAAGCATTAGAGAGGTTATTATATGATCCCCTTATATATTAATACATAGTTATCATGTCACCTCTTAAGTGCCTCTTCTCCAGTGTAAAAAGACCCCAACTTGGCCAGTCTTTCTTCATAACTAAGACTTTCCACACCATTTACCAGCTTAGTTGCCCTCCTCTGGACCCTCTCTAATTCAATAATGTCCCGTTTGAGCACTAGAGACCAAAACTGAACAGAATATTCTACATTGGCCTCTGCCGCAATGTGCTCCTCATTTTCTATCTTTGCCTTCCGGATTGCTGTTTTACACTCGTTATAGTGTTTATATTTATTATACGTAGCTACTGTCCCCTCTGACTTATATTTCTTAAAAGCTTTCCTTTTTTTCCCTATAAACTTCATTACCTCAGAGTTAAGCCACATAGGGTGATTCCTAACACTTCTACGTTTTCTAAATAATGGAATAAATTGAGAACAGTAATGATTTCATATCATTTTAAATGACAACAATGACACACGGGCGACTAATGAAAAACGGAAGTTGCCTTGACTGAAATCGCGCCGCCGCGTATGCCATCCCACCGACGATTTACATTTTCGCTAGTGGGAAGGCATTTTCGGGAGATTAGTCGCCCGCGAACAGGGAGATTAATCTCCCCGTGTGCCAGTGCCCTAAGGAGCTAAAATTTGCTTTTCTAAAATTCAGTGTCTTTGTTGCCCCAGTGTAAATTTGTTTCCTGCACCAAACATCAAATGAAATAAATAGATACAAATCAAAAACAGATAAAGGAATGATCACACAGGGTTGGATGTATAGATATCTCTTACCCACAGTTACGGTGGGTCCAGGTGCTCATGCCCCAGACCTTTCAGCATAGGGAGCCATCATGGGAAAATCAAAAATAGAAAAAGGCAGGCACTCCGGATCTTTTCAAAAATGTTGAGAAATGCAGCAACAAAAGTAGTTTACATTAAAAAAGTACAAATTTTATTAGATCCATATGTAAAAACAAGAAGCCTTACGCGTTTCGTACCATGAGGTACTTAATCATAGGCTATGATTAAGTACCTCATGGTGCGAAACGCGTAAGGCTTCTTGTTTTTACATATGGATCTAATAAAATTTGTACTTTTTAATGTAAACTACTTTTGTTGCTGCATTTCTCAACATTTTTGAAAAGATCCGGAGTGCCTGCCTTTTTCTATTTTTGATTTTCTCATCAAATGAAATAACATTATGGTCACTATTACCCAGGGGTTCAACACTATATCCAATATAGCATGGTTCCTGGTTGGCTCCCCAACAAAGACATAAAGTTGTCATGCAACAAGTTTATAAACTTGTTCCCATTTACTGTCCTGGCAGTACTATTGCTCCAGTCAATATCAGGATAATTAAAATTCCCCATTATTTTTACTTGCCCCAAACTAGCAGCCTTTTCTATTTGCAACAGGAGCTCAGCCTCCTCCTCTTTACTTACATTAAGGGTCTATAGCATACCCTTACCATTAATTTGGTAGATTCTTTACTATCTGTGAGAAGCTCTACCCATAAGGATTCAGCTCCCTCTGTTACCCCCATCACTTCCTCTTTAATATTTGCTTTTAATTCCTGCTTAACAAACAGATACACTTCTCCTCCTTTTCTATTTCCCCTGTCCCTCCGAAACAATGTAGAACCCCCAATATTAACTGCCCAGTCATGCGACTCATTCAACCAAGTTTCAGCAACGCCAAACACATCATATTTCTGCTCCAACGCCAGTACCTCCAGCTCTCCCATTTTACCAGTCAGACTCCTTGCACTGGTAAACATACATTTAATACTGGTACCAGCGTGAGAATGACGCATAAACAACTTATGGTCCTCCCTGCCATTATCAGTGTCCCGAAGCAAGACTCCTCCCCCATTTTCCCTTAGTATGCCCACTACCTTATCTATCCTGTTGCCCACAGAATTACCCGCTGCACCCTCCCCCTCCCTACTTCTAGTTTAAAATCTCCTCCAACCCTCTAGCCATCTTCTCCCCCAAAGAAGCTGCCCCATCATCATTGAGGTGCAGACCATCCCTGGCAAAGAGCCTGTAGCTGATTGAGAAATCAGCCCAGTTCTCCAGAAACCCAAAGCCCTCCTCCCTCTGCCTTCTTAATGTTGCTCGTGGCACAGGTAATATCTCTGAGAAAATTACCTTGGAAGTCCTCTCCTTCAACTTCTCGCCTAGTTTTTTAAAATCATTTTGAGGACTTCCCTCCTTCTCTAAGGCTGATGCCACACGTGGCGTTTTTCCGCTGCGTTTTTTCTCAGCCTAAAAACGCCGCACAAGCCACACAGCCCGAGACTATGGCATTTTTCAGCCTAGTACTGGTGACGTAAGTAAATCCCGTTTCCATGGTGCTAATAGTGCGAAATAGCAAAAAACGCTGCGTATTTCCGCTAGGTCTGGCAGCTGCCTTTGCGTATACATTGGAATAGCTTGCTTTGCAAATACTGGCGTATTTCGGCCAACGCTTGAAAAATCCATGCTAAGGCGTTTTCTAGCGTATTTCCGCATTGTGTGGTTTGCTTCGCGTCTTTTCAAGTTATTACTATGGATGATGATATCAGGCGTTTTTCAGCCGCCGAGAGAATTAGAAAATACGCAGCGGAAAAACGCCACGTGTGGCATCAGCCTAACATTGTCATTGGTACCTATGTGTACCAAGACCTCTGGGTCTTCCCCAGTCCCTTCCAACAATTTGTCCCCTCGTTCCACCCCATGCCGAACCCTAGCACCAGGCAAGCAGCACAAATTTCGGCATGTAGAGTCCTTGCGACAAATTACCCTATCCAACTTTTTAACAATTGAATCCCCTACAACAGTGCTGTCCAACTTCTGTTGTACCGAGGGCCGGAATTTTTCCGACCTACGTGGTGGAGGGCCGATAATGGAAGCCAGTTTTGACCACTCCCCTTTTTGAAACCGCACCCACTTAAAACCACACCCATGTTATCACATGACCATACCCATATTAATGGTTGTAGTACAGCAAAAATCTAACATACTCTGCCTTCCCTACCCTGCCTGTGTGTGCCATACTCTGCCTTCCCTACCCTGCCCGTGTGTGCCATACTCTGCCTTCCCTACCCTGCCTGCGTGTGCCATACTCTGCCTTCCCTACCCTGCCTGTGTGTGCCATACTCTGCCTTCCCTACCCTGCCCATGTGTGCCATACTCTGCCTTCCCTACCCTGCCCGTGTGTGCCATACTCTGCCTTCCCTACCCTGCCCGTGTGTGCCATACTCTGCCTTCCCTACCCTGCCTGCGTGTGCCATACTCTGCCTTCCCTACCCTGCCTGTGTGTGCCATACTTTCACTGTGTTTGCCATTCTTGGCTGGTTTGTGCCATACTTGGCCTGTGTGTGCTATACTCTGCCTGTGTGTGCTATACTCTGCCTTCCCTACCCTGCCCGTGTGTGCCATACTCTGCCTTCCCTACCCTGCCTGGGTGTGCCATACTTTCACTGTGTTTGCCATTCTTGGCTGGTTTGTGCCATACTTGGCCTGTGTGTGCCATACTTGGCCTGTGTGTGCTATACTCTGCCTGTGTGTGCTATACTCTGCCTGTGTGTGCTATACTCTGCCTGTGTGTGCTATACTCTGCCTTCCCTACCCTGCCTGTGTGTGCCATACTCTGCTTGCCCTATGATGCCTGTGTGTGCCATACTCTGCCTGTGTGTGCCATACTCTGCCTTCCCTACCCTGCCTGTGTGTGCCATACTCTGCCTGTGTGTGCCATACTCTGCCTTCCCTACCCTGCCTGTGTGTGCCATACTCTGCTTGCCCTATGCTGTATGGCACACACAGGCAGCCTACAGTGACACAATGCTGGCACTGCTCCTACAGTCTGCACAATAACTATATATTAAAAAACTTTATAATTGCAGTACCACCTCAGTATATGTTCTTTTTGTAGTGTGCAGGGATTATTTGTGGGTTTCTACTGCTCCTGAGGTGTGAACAGGGGAACAATGTGGGTGATTACAGCCTGAGCCTGAGGTGGGAACACTGCAGGGGGGGGGGGGGAACAATGCAGAGATTAAAAGGTGGAACAGTACAGGGGATTACATGTATAAACAATACAGGGGGATTACAGCCTGAATCTGAGGTGGAACCATGCAGGGGGGGCAGTTAATCTCAGTACTGATACCATTTAAAGCTTACACAAGAGTAAGCCATCAAAGCAGCCAGGCAGGTGGGGGGCCACACAGAGGGGGGTCGCGGGCCGCCAGTTGGACAGCACTGCCCTACAACTATAGCCTGCCTTCCCTTCCTAGCACTTCTCCCCCCACCTGTACTAGAGGCCGGCTCCCTGGGTGCTCTGAGACTCAGCCTGCTCCATACATGCTCGCTCAAAACTGTCTTCCCCAGAATCTTCACCTAAAGCGGCAAATCTGTTGGTTTCTACAAGCTGTGAACCAGCCCCCCTATCCTTCCGTCCCCTACTGCCCCTCTTAACTGTCACAAACTTGTCTCCCTTAATAACCTCCACTGTCCCTTCTCCACCCCCCATTACACTGACCCCTGCCAGTGGTTGCTCAGTGAGCCTCCTGTTCTCCCCCATGTTTGCAGCTGCCCTCAATGCTGTCAGTTCCCCCCTTAGATTCTGCACATCAGATTCCAAGAGGAAAACCCCACCTGCATCTCTCACAAATAAATTCTGCATGGAACTGCTGCTCCAGGATTACATACATGTGACAAGATCCACACTGAGTAACACTGGCAATCATACTGGAACTCATATTGCCACTGGGTACTTACTGTCTCCCAAGTGCAATCCCTTGTATAGTGCACTCCAGTATGGTGTTCATATATCAGTGTGCAAAATATAGATAATATAACATATTTGGATAAGACTTGCAACCAGATAGAAATCTGAAAATCCTACCAGCAGGGTACTAGACCTCCTGCAGGATGCTACATCAGCCAACACGCTCCCCACTTTCTCTGCCCTCCACCTATGGTGAGCATTCTGATCCCTGTTCTGCAGCTTGCTTTTTAAAGGGACACTGTTACATTTCTGTTATTTTATGCACTTACATTATACTAGAACATTTATTTTGAGGCTGTCAAGCAAGGGGATCTTCTTCTTCCAAAATGCCCACCTACAGGTTGGTTTCAGGCCAGATGTTGGTCAGGGAGGCTCATCCTTAGTACTCATACACTGGCAGATAAGCAGCTGAATTCGTCTAAACTAAAGGACAGATGCTGGCAGCTGAAATTGGCTTGTGTATGGCCACCTTATAAATACTCCTTAAGCAAAAAGGTATGTTCGCTAGAAGCACGGGAAAAGAAGAGGGGGGAAGAGTTGCTAGCCACAGAAATCAGGGAGCAGGTATAATATTGCAGGAGGAACAAATCAGGGAGAGCTGACACAACGGGAGTCAAACAGCAGGACAGAGAAAGTAGGAAGCAGAAAAAAATGCTTCACCCCGGAACAATCGCTTACATGTATGAAACTACAACTAATCCTAATTTTTCAGCTAGGAGGAACCAGGCACCATGTGGGAAGGAAGGCATGAGAGCGCAGGGAGCTGGCCGATACGGAGCAGCACAGAGAACGTACACTACAGCTCTGAACAATCACTTATTACTATATTATTTAAAGCTTAACTAGGTGACACGTGATAAAGATATTTCCTGTAAGAGATTTTAGACAAATTGCATACAAATGTCCTAAAATGGCCACCGTACACATTAATGGCCGCTCTACAACATTGGCGTTTAGGTACTGTCTTTCTTCATTCCAGTTCTCTATGGTCTTGGAAGTGGGTGTCAGTATGCTGCTGGAGGACTGAAGTGTGCTAGTCAAAGCCAGGCATAAAGCCGTAGGTCGGGCAAGGATGGCAGGCATTATCAAGCGGCAGATTCTAAAGCATTTGTCCAGGTACAATTTCCCCCCCCCCCAATATTCATAGGTTAAATATTAAAGACACCAAAACTACGTGGTATAATTGAAAAGTACACGGACAGAGTTGGTGTACTTACAGTTCCTCCCTCCATATTTTTGTATGTTAATTGCCCTAACCCAGAGGGTTGCATGAGCGTAAAATGCGTAATTATAATTTATTGATGCATTCTTTCACTATTCACTGCTTTTATGTTAATAACTCCAATTGTGTTGTGGGTTGAAGTGGTTTCTTTCTTTTGTCAGAACTACAAACGATCGCTAAATAACAGAGGAAATATTTTAGCATTTTGTTGCCTGAGCCAGGAGTGGAAGACAAAATGCTCAGAATCGTCCCTCCGTTCAACTGTGTGGCACTGGCCTGCAAATATACTGTTGTCCATTCCTCTGAAATTCGGCTATTAGCATAGTGGTTTTAGGTCAGAGAGCTGCTTATAACTGAAGAGTCTACTCTAGATTTGCTTAGTAGAGGGCAGGTGAGGTTCAGGCTCCAGTTGACATTTAGGGCAGCTATGTAGGGGGCTTGATATTTGGTAGATCTTTGCCCAGGGTTTACCATGCTGAAACTTGGATAGTTTTGAGCTGGACAAAAAAACTGGACCGTCTGTTTTAAAACTGGACAGGTGCTCAACCCAAATTTATAATAGCTTTTCTTACTAATAGATCCCATTTCTTAATTTAAATAATCCAGCTAGCCATACACATAACTGTTTTTCTGTACTTAATGACCAGTTTTAGTGAAATCCGACAAAACCATCAAATTATCATAAGGTGTATTGTTAGTGTGCACTGAACGATCCTACATCTAGCGATCTTTAATCCAATATCTGTCAGAAAAAATTGGGCAGGTTTGAAATTTTTTTTTCATTAACAATGAAATTTGTCCATTGTCCAGTTGTTTGCAGGTAGTTTTCCTAGCTTAAACTAGACAATATGGCTTCAAATGGTTGTTTTCGTTAATGGACAAATCATACTTTTAATAATCGTTTTAGGACAAGCTTGGACCTACGATAACAAAAAGATCTTTTTTTTTTTTTAAGTTTCAAATCTTAGATGCTGCTTAGCTGTTCTGTTGTGTTTTCATGTATATATAAATATCATTTAATTTCTCTGTTGTGTAAAAAAAACATTTTAGGCTTATGTAAAAAAACAAAAAATCTTAAAATGAGGGAAATAAAGTCTGTGTAGCTTATACCCAGAGCCCTTGGAATGGCCTGTCTCATGGATATCTGGCTGAAAATGTGTCAAATATCTATCATGATGGTTTGAAGATGCCACCAGTTGTGGACTGCATTGGCGTTTTAAAGTGGTCCTCGTTTAGCAGATCTTTAAAGTATTTGAGGTGGTCATCCTTAAGTAGCGCAGATATCCTGCAGGTGGACAATTGCCCTGTGTGCCATCACCCTAAAAGAGTTGTTGTTAGACCCACCCTAAAAATGAAATATGGCTAGAAATGCCATATTTTATATACTCTACTTACTTTACCATCCAACTGCCACCAGACAAGGTTCAGCATCTTAATAGCAGCAATGACCCAGGGCTTCAAACTTTTCACAGGAGTTCCCCATTGTTGAGAAACTAAGCTTAGCGTTTGTCACAAATATTGGGACATTTATTTTGTGTCAGTTCATAGACTCAGTAACTGACAACAGTACAGGGCATGTTCAAGTGAATCAGCAAAAAAGAAGATGGCAAGCTACTGGAGGCATCTTCAGAGGCACAGCCCTTCACTGCTAAAGGGCTGTGGTTGCTTTGGGCTGGTACAGAAGCCCAAAACATAATGTACAACATTTCTGACCTACTTCTTTACTTCACAATATTCATTAAACGCAGCTACTGTCCCCTCTGACTTATATTTCTTAAAAGCTTTCCTTTTTTTCCGTATTAACTACTTTACCACTTAGGGTAATTCTTAACACTTCTACTTTTTCTTATTAATGGAATAAACTGAGAACAGTAATGATTTAATATCATTTTAAATGACAACCATTTCTGCTCTGTGTTTTTATCTGAAAACATAATGCCCCAATCCATGCCCTGAAGCGCTGCCCTTAAGGAGCTAAAATTTGTCTTCCTAAAATTCAGTGTCTTTGTTGCCCCAGTGTAAATTTGTTTTTTGCACCAAACATCAAATGAAATAACATTATGGTCACTATTAGCCAGGGGTTCAACCACTTGCACATTTGCTATACGTTCTGGGTCATTAGAGATCACTAGATCCAGTATAGCATGGTTCCTGGTTGGCTCCTCAACAACCTGTGACATAAAGTTGTCATGCAGCAAGTTTATAAACTTGTTCCCGTTTACTGTCCTGGCAGTACTCTGGCTCCAGTCAATATCAGGATAATTAAAATCCCCCATTATTATTACTTGCCCCAAACTAGCAGCCTTTTCTATTTGCAACATGAGCTGGGCCTCCTCCTCTTCACTTACATTTGGGGGTCTATAGCATACCCCTACAATTAGTTTGGTAGATTCTTTACTATCTGTGAGAAGCTCTACCCATAAGGATTCAGCTCCCTCTGTTACCCCCATCACTTCCTCTTTCATATTTGCTTTTAATCCCTGCTTAACGAACAGACACACTCCTCCTTTTCTATTCCCCCTTTCCCTCCGAAACAATGTATAACCCCCAATATTAACTGCCCAGTCATGCGACTTGTTCAACCAAGTTTCAGCAACGCCAATCACATATTTCTGCTCCAACACCAGTACCTCCAGCTCTCCCATTTTACCAGTCGGACTCCTTGCATTGGTAAACATACATTTAATACTGGTACCGGCGTGAGAATGACGTGTACACAACTTATGGGCCTCCCTACCATTATCAGTATTCCAATGCAAATCTCCTCCCCCATTTTCCCTTAGTATGCCCGCTACCTCATCTATCCTGTCTACCACAGAATTTCCCGCTGCACCCTCCCCCCCCCCCCCCACTCCTAGTGTAAAATCTCCTCCAACCCTCTAGCCATCTTTCCCCCCAAAGCAGCTGCCCCATCATCATTGAGGTGCAGCCCATCCCTGGCAAAGAGCCTGTAGCCGATTGAGAAATCAGCCCAGTTCTCCAGAAACCCAAAGCCCTCCTCCCTGCACCAATCTCTCAGCCAGGCATTAATCTCCCTAAACTCCCGCTGCCTTCTTAACGTTGCTAGTGGCACAGGTAATATCTCTGAGAAAATTACCTTGGAAGTCCTCACCCTCAACTTCTCGCCTAGATTTTTTAAAATCGTTCTTGAGGACTTCTCCCCCCTCCTCTAACTTTGTCATTAGCACCTATGTGTACCAAGACTGCTGGATCTTCCCCAGCCCCTCCCAACAATTTGTCCACTCGTTCCACCACATACCGCACCCTAGCACCAGGCAAGCAACGCACAGTTCGGCATGCAGGGTCTTTGCGACAAATTACCCTATCCACCTTTCTAATAATTGAATCCCCTACAACTATAGCCTGCCTTCCCTTCCTAGCACTACTCCCCCCCCACCTCTATTAGAGGTGCCGGCTCCCAGGGTGCTCTGAGAGTCATCCTGCTCCATACATGCTAGCTCAGAGCTGTCTTCCCCAGCATCTTCACCTAAAGCGGCAAATCTGCTGGTTTGTACGAGCTGTGAACCAGCCCCCCTACTTTTCAGTCCCCTACTGCCCCTCTTAACTGTTACAAATTTGTCTCCCTCATTAACCTCCACTGTCCCTTCTCCACCCCCCACTACACCGGCCCCTGCCAGTGGTTGCTCAGTGAGCCTCCAGTTCTCCCCCATGTTTGCAGCTGCCCTCAGTGCTGCCAGTTCCCCCATTAGATTCTGCACCTCAGATCCAAGAGGAAAACCCACCTGCATCTCTCACAAGTAAATGCTGCATGGAACTGCTGCTCCAGGACCACATACATGCGACAAGATACACACTGAGTAACACAGTGAGCAATCATACTGGAATCCCTTGTATAGTGCCTTTTTAGTTTCAAACGCCTTTTTTATTTAACGCCTGCTAAACACTTAATTCACATGCAACACTTAGATTACATGCAACACTCGCTTAGCAGCTCCCACACTCGCTGTGCAGTCAGAAACTTTTTGAGGTTCAAACCAAACAGCCAAGCGCCTGGTGAGAATTTGTGTATATATATATATATATATAATATATATATATATATATATATATATATATATAGTTTGTTGTGTATATATAGTTTATGTATTTGATAGTATAGATTGGTAAGTATAGGTTCTGTGTGCTGGGTTTACTTGGAAGAGTTGAACTTTATGGACTCTGGTCTTTTTTCAATCCTATGTAACTATCCTGCGATTTTACAAGTTCTTCCACTTAGAAATCATGGTGGGGTCTGAAATTCACATTGTATGATTTTTAAAGAATTTATTTGTATTGCACTGCTGCACATACCGTATATACTCGAGTATAAGCCGATCCGAGTATAAGCCGAGGTACCTAATTTTACCTAAGAAAACTGGAAAATCTTATTGACTCGAGTATAAGCCTAGGGTGGGAAATGCAGCCGCTACTGCTAAGTGTGTCACCCTAGCACTCTCCTTACCCTTCCCGTGTCACTCTAGCACTCTCTTCTTACCCCTCCCGTGTGTCACCCTAAAAACTACAAGAAAGCTTCCACTCCCAGCATCCTCAGCTAGCCAGCTGACTTCACAGTGCCCAGCACAAGAGCAGCTACTTGGCGCTTGCCGGGTCTCACACACACACATAGGAGCTGACACAAGCGTTGCTAAGAGCGCCGGTAACAAATGTGCAATGTGCAGCTAAATAATGAAAGAGAAATGAACGCAAATCCTACAACATCCCACTCTGTGCTGCTTCTCTCTGCTTGTATCCCTCCCAGGCCTCCCCAGCTCATGGCAGCTTCCCCTCAACCCTCAAATGCTTCTTACCACTGTCTCCATGATGAGCAACATAAAGATATGGTCGTAGTCCCGGGACATGGTGGCGGCCTGTGCAAATGTGAGGCCCAGTCCCGGGATCCGCGCGCTGTAGCCGGCAGTGACGGCGAACTGAAGCGCAGACGCACAACGTCATCCGATGGCCCCCCCTGTGTGTCACCCGAGAACTGTCAGTATGATGTCGCGCCGCAGGCAACCAACCCCCCCCCCCCTCCCGTGTGTCACCCGAGTACTTACAGTCCTCCATCGCGCCGCCGGCATCCACCAGTCCACGTCATACAGACTAGTACAGGAACATCAGTTGCAGCGTTCGAGTACCTAATGGGGGTGACTTGCGCGTGACTTGCCTGCATGCAGCTGTTGGATTGATAGTGCTCGGGCGACGCGGGGGGGTGGGCTCTGGGGGGTTGATCGACGGCGCAACGAGTGTATAGCATGTAGTTTAAGTGCAATTACCGTATATATCCGAGTATAAGCTGAGGGTTACTTTTACAGCACATTTTTAGTGCTGAAAAACTCTGCTTATACTCGAGTATATACGGTAAGTATTGGAACACCTGGCAATCAGCAAGAATTCTGGCTTTCAAAGACCTGTTACTCTGCCTTTAAATAGTCCACCTCTACTCCACTCATTAAAGGACAAGGAAAGTCAAAATCTATTAAGCACACAATTAAATAGTACTACTGTTGCTGTGTAAAACGCTATATTCCTGGCCTAATGAAAGATTTACAGAGATACACTAACTACAAACTACATACTTGTTTTAGTGAACAGCGCCACCATCTTTAACAAGGGATTCCCATTCGTCTCTACTGCACATGCTCACAACTCTGGCTCACACACCAACTCTCAGCCACCCCGGCTCCCCCCCCCCGTGTCTTGCTCACACAACAACTGCGCACAGGAGCGCACCGCGGCTCACACACCAACTGCACAGTCCCCTTCTGATTCCCCCAACCCCCCCCCTCTCACCGTTCACCACTCGCTGATACCCTCTCACAGCTCACCGCTCCTGCTTGCTGGGTCCTATACTGTGTCACCATGGCAACCGGACGCTAGGGGGAGCGCTCCTGCTGTGGTGCGCATGTGCTAACTAAAGATCTGGTCGCAGTTTCTGTGCAGGAGCGTTGCATTATGGGAATCTTCTCTACCCAGCTCAGCTTTTTTCTTCCTGTTTGGCTTCAGATCATCTGAACTATTGAAATATGGGGAGACTTAAGGGCACTATTGAGACAACTGAAGGTATGCCTGCATTTTGAGATTAACTCTTTACTAGCCTTTCCTTCTCCTTTATTCTAAATTAGTAGCACCTGTCTGAGCTCTTCAAAGACTCCTGTCCACCCCACAGTCAGTCAGACTCCAACTACTACCATGGGCAAGAGAGTCAAAAGACACCAGAGACAAAATTGTGGACCTCCACAAAGCTGGAAAGGGCTATGGGGCAATTGCCAAGCAGCTTGGTTAAAATAGATCAACTTTTGGAGTAATCATTAGAAAGTGGAAGGGGCTAAAGACGACTGTCAGTCTCCCTAGGACTGGGGCTCCATGCAAGATCTCACCTCATGTGGTATCACTGATGATAAGAAAGGTGAGGAACTACAAGGGTGGAGCTTGTCAATGACATGAAGAGAGCTGGGACCACAGTTTCAAAGGTCACTGTCGCTAGAACACTACGCCATCATGGTTTCAAATCATGCATTGCACGGAAGGTTCCCCTGCTCGTCATCACATATCCAGGCCTGTATGAAGTTTGCCAGTGACCATCTGGATGATCCAGAGGAGGCATGGGAGAAAGTCATGTGGTCAGATGAGACCAAAGTAGAACTTTTTTGTCTAAACTTCACTCGCCGTGTTTGGAGGAAAAATAAGGATGAGTTGCATCCCAAGAACACCATCCCTACTGTGAAGCATGAGGGTGCTTTTCTGCAAAGGGGACAGGATGACTGCCCTTGTGTGTTTACTTCAGAAAGTCTACTATAATTTATATAAATAAGCTGCTGTGTAGCCATGGAGGCAGCCATTCAAAGGAGAAAAGGCACAGGCACATAGCAGATAACATATAAAACACTATTGTATTCTACAGAACTTATCTGTTATCTGCTATGTAACCTGTGCCCTTTCTCCTTTTTTCCAGCTTGAATGGCTGCCCCCATGGCTACACAGCAGCTTATTATATAAATTATAGTAGTGTTACTGTAGCAAACACACTAGTTTTACCAGTGCAGGGCAACAGTGCATTATATTTTTATTACTTTAAAGCTCTTTCATTTTTTGGTGTTACTGTTCCTTTAAGGAGAGGATGAATGGGGCCATGTATTGTGAGATTTTGAGCAACGACCTCCTTCCCTCAGTCAGAGCATTGAAGATGGGTCATGGCTGGCTCTTCCAACATGACAATGACCCGAAGCACACAGCCAGGATTATCAAGGAGTTGCTCTGTAAGAGGCATATCAAGGTTCTGGAGTGGCCTATCCAGTCTCCAGACCTAAATCCAATAGAAAATCTTTGGCGGGAGCTGAAACTCCGTGTTGCTCAGCGACAGCCCCGAAACCTGACAGATCTAGAGGAGATTTGTGTGGAGGAGTGGGCCAAAATTCCTGTTGCAGGAAACGTTTGACATCTGTAATTGCAAACAAAGGCTTCTGTACCAAATATTAACACTGATTTTCTCAGGTGTTCAAATACTTACGTGCAGCAGTGCAATACAAATACATTCTTTAAAAATCCTACAATGGGATTTCCTGATTTTTTTTTTGTTTGTTTTAAATGCTGTCTTTCACAGTGAGAATGCACCTACAATGTGAATTTCAGACCCCTCAATGATTTCTAAGTGGGAGAACTTGCAAAATCGCAGGGAGTTCAAATACTTATGTTCCTCACTGTATATTCTAAGATAATTTGCAGTTGGTCTTCATTTTTTATTTTTTGTGGTTTTTCAGTTATTTAGCTTTTTGTTCAGCAGCTCTCCAGTTTGGTATTTCAGCAGATATCTGATTGCTAGGGTGCAATTTACCCAAGCAACCAGGCATGGTTTTTGGGAATATGAATAGAAGAGAGGGTCTACATTGAAAGATAAATAATAAAGTAACAATAACAACAAAATTGTAGCCTCACAATGCAATATTTGGTAGATGCCAGGGTCGGTTGCCCCCATTTAAAATGGGGCATTATATAACATTTTAAAAGTGTACTTAAAGGTGAACCACTTCTTTAAAGGCTTAGACATTCTCCTGGGTTCTCTACTGTTCCTTTCTTCTCACCCCACTGTAAGGTTCCTGACCGCCGACTGTAAATTTAGTAATCCGTGGGAGCCCTCCTGCCAGGACAAAGACGTGCATGGGAACAAGAAGGACACAACCAAATGGGAGTTCAAACTTGTTCAATTTATTGTTAAGTGATCATCACTTTTATAACCTTCGGTGCACACGTAACTACATAAGGGTGTGTTATAGCAAATAAGAAAAAGACTATTGTTGCTTCAAAGATGGCCTTCAAGGATGGCTAATGCGGGACAGGAATTTTAAGGAGGACACAAGGAGTAGAAAAGGCGTTAGTGCACAGATAAGATTAAGTTGTTTCTCAAGGCTTATATTTCGTAAGGTGCAAGCTGTGCAAGGGTACTATTTGGGAAAAACAACTATTAGGGGATGTTCAAACCTTGCTGTTTGCTGTTACAAAATGGAGATACATTTCTAAAATGGAGTATGATATGCTAAGCATCAAAGTGTATCAAAGTATCAAAATACATGCATATATGAATATATGATTATATGAATATGAGAATATAGGATATTATATCAAACTTCACACCCACTATTGCTAATTCTCTCAGACACAGTCAGTTTCTGGCTGAAGGTACCCATACTCTAAGCTGATTTCATATATCTGATACATATGGGACATTCCCTTTAGTGCCCCAGTTTGTTCATTTGTCTCCCCTGGTATTGAGTCTGGGATGAGGTTGGGTGAGTTTTGCATCAGAGCTCCTGTTGCCAGAAGGTTATGATATTCTATAACAGTGCTGTCCAACTTCTGTGGTGCCGAGGGCCAGAATTTCTCTAGCATACATAGTGTAGGTCCGCTAATGGAAGCCAGTTTGACCACTCCCCCATTTAAACCACACCCACTTTAAACCACACCCATGTTATCACAAGAGCTTTTAAGATTATGCCCACATTAACGGTAGTAGTTCAGCATAAACCCAAATGGTTGGTGCTCACTGTAGGGATATCACCCATCATTCATTATCAGGCATTATCTATATGCCTCCTACTCCCCTGTGGATAGCACAGCAACCCCCAGCTCATACTTACACACCTTAGGGACCATTTAATGGCTATATCCAACTGCTAACAAACCCCCAGAACAAACCCCTGCCAGGTTCACCTCCTACACACAGCATAAGGCAGGCAGAGGGTAGCATAGGGCAGGCAGAGTTTGGCACACACAGGCAGCATAGGGCAGGCAGAGTATGGCACACACAGGCAGTAATCCTTCTGCACTATGCTGCCTGTGTGTGCCATACTCTGCATGCCCTACCCTGCCTGTGTGTGCCATACTCTGCCTGCTCCTAGGTGCTCAGAGATGTGAACAGGTAAACAATGTGTGTGATTACAGCCTGAGCCTGAGGTGTGAACACTGCAGGGGGTGAACAATGCAGAAACTAAAAGGTGTGAACAGTACAGGGGATTACATATTTAAACAATACAGGGGGATTACAGTCTGAATCTGAGGTGTGAGCCATGCAGGGGGCCAGATAATCTCAATTCTGATACCATTTAAATCTTACACAAAGGTAAGCCATCAAAGCAGCCAGACAGGTGGGGGGCCGCCAGTTGGACAGCACTGTTCTACAACGTCCTGCATTATGCTACTTAATTGTAGTTGTTCAGTACTCATTGGAGCTGGGAATGTAGATCATCAGTTAAGTTGTTCAATATTTATACTTTTACCAGGTAAGTGAAAAGTTTTAAACATGAACGGAGGAGTTTGCAGCCTAATCATCTGCTACCTTGGTTTGCGATTAGTCCTCAGCCTTGGAAAATTTTAACTGTGTATACACAACTTGATGGAGCTGATAAGCTGTGCTATCCTTTTGAGGAAAAAGCTCAAAAAAAGTAATATAAGGAGAGGCTGGTGCAGACTAACTGCCTTCCAGCATGTAATACTTAATTGGATTCTAAGCCTGTCAGGTTGACCTCAGGTGCTGCTGAGTGTATGAACTTTAAGGCTAATGCCACACTGAGCGTATGGCATATATTTTCGGCAAGCGGAAAACTCCTACTTGTGTGTACACCCGAATGAATGAAATACGCTCGGGTGAAGGCACGTGTAGCCGATATCTGCCGAAGATATGAAGTCTCACGTTTAATGGCGGATATCGGCTACATGCGCCTGCATCTGAGCGTATTTCATTCATTCGTGTGCAGGCACAAGGTAGGAGAAAACTACAGTAGCGGGGCGTATTCTCACCAAGCGTTTTTTGGCTTGCCGAGAATACGCCCGCATGGCATCAGCCTAAGAAGCAAATGGGCTGTCTGGTTGTACCAGTGAGGCACCCTAATACTTGAGAGGCTTTCTAGCTGCAAGCTTATCATGGATTAATTGATTAATATATGGCTGGTAAGCTTATGCATTCAAACTTTGTGATATACAGTGGAGGAAATAATTATTTGACCCCTCACTGATTTTGTAAGTTTGTCCAATGACAAAGAAATGAAAAGTCTCAGAACAGTATCATTTCAATGGTAGGTTTATTTTAACAGTGGCAGATAGCACATCAAAAGGAAAATCGAAAAAATAACTTTAAATAAAAGATAGCAACTGATTTGCATTTCATTGAGTGAAATAAGTTTTTGAACCCCTACCAACCATTAAGAGTTCTGGCTCCCACAGAGTGGTTAGACACTTCTACTCAATTAGTCAACCTCATTAAGGACACCTGTCTTAACTAGTCACCTGTATAAAAGACACCTGTCCACAGAATCAATCAATCAAGCAGACTCCAAACTCTCCAACATGGGAAAGACCAAAGAGCTGTCCAAGGATGTCAGAGACAAAATTGTAGACCTGCACAAGGCTGGAATGGGCTACAAAACCATTAGCAAGAAGCTGGGAGAGAAGGTGACAACTGTTGGTGCGATTGTTCGAAAATGGAAGGAGCACAAAATGACCATCAATCGACCTCGCTCTGGGGCTCCACGCAAGATCTCACCTCGTGGGATGTCAATGATTCTGAGAAAGGTGAAAAAGCATCCTAGAACTACACGGGAGGAGTTAATGACCTCAAATTAGCAGGGACCACAGTCACCAAGAAAACCATTGGAAACACATTACACCGCAATGGATTAAAATCCTGCAGGGCTCGCAAGGTCCCCCTGCTCAAGAAGGCACATGTGCAGGCCCGTCTGAAGTTTGCCAATGAACACCTGAATGATTCTGTGAGTGACTGGGAAAAGGTGCTGTGGTCTGATGAGACCAAAATAGAGCTCTTTGGCATTAACTCAACTCGCTGTGTTTGGAGGAAGAAAAATGCTGCCTATGACCCCCAAAACACCGTCCCCACCGTCAAGCATGGGGGTGGAAACATTTTGCTTTGGGGGTGTTTTTCTGCTAAGGGCACAGGACAACTTATTCGCATTAACGGGAAAATGGACGGAGCCATGTATCGTGAAATCCTGAACGACAACCTCCTTCCCTCTGCCAGGAAACTGAAAATGGGTCGTGGATGGGTGTTCCAGCACGACAATAACCCAAAACATACAGCAAAGGCAACAAAGGAGTGGCTCAAGAAGAAGCACATTAAGGTCATGGAGTGGCCTAGTCAGTCTCCGGACCTTAATCCAATAGAAAACCTATGGAGGGAGCTCAGAGTTGCAGAGACAGCCTCGAAACCTTAGGGATTTAGAGATGATCTGCAAAGAGGAGTGGACCAACATTCCTCCTAAAATGTGCGCAAACTTGGTCATCAATTAAAAGAAACGTTTGACCTCTGTGCTTGCAAACAAGGGTTTTTCCACTAAGTATTAAGTCTTTTTTTGTTAGAGGGTTCAAAAACTTATTTCACTCAATGAAATGCAAATCAGTTGCTATCTTTTATTTAAAGTTATTTTTTCGATTTTCCTTTTGATGTGCTATCTGCCACTGTTAAAATAAACCTACCATTGAAATGATACTGTTCTGAGACTTTTCATTTCTTTGTCATTGGACAAACTTACAAAATCAGTGAGGGGTCAAATAATTATTTCCTCCACTGTACATAGTGTATTGCTTCCTAAACACCACTTTGCTCCACATGCAAAGGCTGTATTTAAGCCCGTTACATCAATATGGTTAATAGGGAGCTGTTTGGTACCACTGGGATTCTCCCTGCAGTGATTAATTTTGTATGTTGAAACAACTTATGAAATGTATGTATGTATGTATAACTCTATTTATAAAACGCCACAAAGGTACGTAGCGCTGTTCAAAATATGTTGATGCTTTATAAATAAATGTTAATAATAATAATCTTACAAAATTACACACATGGAGGACAAATGTCATAATAGATACAATAAATATATATACACACAGGGAATAAGCACCACATGGTATAAGACACAGTAGGAAGGAGGTCCCTGCCCGGTAGTCTATGTCTGTAGTTTACCTGTGCTATTATGATATAGTCATTCAGTATTGGTTATGAAGTGCACTTCTGCAGTTCATTATTATTCTATACTGCAACTGCGGCAGAATTTAGGGCTATCGCTATATAGCCATTCAGAATTTTAATACTAAATGCACTTCTGCAGTCTATCCTACTATACTGCAAACTGCTGCAGATATTAGGGCTATCACTATATTGCCTAACCATATTGAAATGTCTGCATTTAACCAGTATATTTGATATAATTATGATATAGTTATTCAAAATATGGGTACCAAGTGTACTTTTGCATCTTCTGTAACTATCAGTGCTATTGTTATAAGCATTCAGTGTACTAGGTGCACTCCTGTAGTCTGGAAAGCAGTTCACTATATCTCTACTTTGTCGGCAGTTAACCTGTAAGGAGGTCAACATTTAATGCAAAATAGCAAAACTTTTGCAAGATATATATTTATATATAATATATATATGGACAGAGAGCCGCACACATAAGGACTTAGTGAAAACATTTCTACACACCCCTGGTAAAATGTCAGGTTCCTGTGCTGTACAAAAATGAGACAAAGATAAATCATTTCAGAACTTTTTCCACCTTTAAAGGGCATGTCAACCCCAAAAATAATGTTTTGCATAATGAAAGAAAACATATTTCTAAGCAACTTTCCAATATGAAATAATTAAAAATTTGTAGTGCTTTAAACATTATTTGTAAATGTAATTGCTATTGAAAGCTGCATTTGCTGAACTCCTGGTTGATCCATTTTAAACAATGTTGCAATCCTGGTTGATCCATTTTAAACAATGTTGCAAAGGTCTTGCTGCTCCAGCAATACCGGTCTGTCAGTCTTGTGTTTCAACAGTCTGAGCCACCAGGGCAGAGAATAGAAAAGGACAGGCAAACACTGCTTCTAATAGTAATTATAAATACAAATAACTCAAAAACCATTACAAACTTGTAATAAATATATTGCAAAGCAGCTTAGAATTTTGGTTTCTTTTATTAGGCAAAAAATTATATTTTGCGTTGCCTTGTCCTTTAATGTGACCTGAAATCTTTTAGGTGGAGGGAAGAAAACCAAAAAAACTAAAATAAAGTGGTTGCATAAGTGTGCACACCCTCTTCTAACTGGGGATGTAGCTGTGTTCAGAATTAAGCAATCACATCAAAATCATGTTAAATAGGAGTCAGCATATACCTGCCATCATTTAAAGTGCCTCCGATTAACCCCAAATAAAGTTCAGCTGCTCTAGTTAGTCTTTCCTGACATTTTTTTAGTCACATCCCACAGCAAAAGCCATGGTCCACAGAGAGCTTCCAGAGCATCAGAGGGATCTCATTGTTAAAAGATATCAGTCAGGAGAAGGGTACAAAAGAATTTCCAAGGCATTAGATATACCATGGAACACAGTGAAGACAGTCATCATCAAGTGGAGAAAATATGGCACAACAGTGACATTACCAAGAACTGGATGTCCCTCCAAAATTGATGAAAAGACAAGAAGAAAACTGGTCAGGGAGGCTACCAAGAGGCCTACAGCAACATTAAAGGAGCTGCAGGAATATCTGGCAAGTACTGGCTGTGTGTTACATATGACAACAATCTCCCATACTCTTCATATGTCTGGGCTATGGGGTAGAGTGGCAAGGGGAAAGCCTTTTCGTACGAAGAAAAACATCCAAGCCAGGCTACATTTTGCAAAAACACATCTGAAGTCTCCCAAAAGCATGTGGGAAAAGGTGTTACGGTCTGATGAAACCAAGGTTGAACTTTTTGGCCATAATTCAAAAAAATATGTTTGGCGCAAAAACAATACTGCACATCACCAAAAGAACACCATACCCACAGTGAAGCATAATGCTTTGGGGCTGTTTTTCTTCAGCTGGAACTGGGGCCTTAGTTAAGATAGAGGGAATTATGAACAGTTCCAAATACCAGTCAATATTGGCACAAAACCTTCAGGCTTCTGCTAGAAAGCTGAACATGAGGAGGAACTTCATCTTTCAGCATGACAACGACCCAAAGCATACATCCAAATCAACAAAGGAATGGCTTCACCGGAAGAAGATTAAAGTTTTGGAATGGCCCAGCCAGAGCCCAGACCTGAATCCGATTGAAAATCTGTGGGGTGATCTGAAGAGGGCTGTACACAGGAGATGCCCTTGCAATCTGACAGATTTGGAGCGTTTCTGCAAAGAAGAGTGGGCAAATCTTGCAAAGTCAAAATGTGCCATGCTGATACTCATACCCAAAAAGACTGAGTGCTGTAATAAAATCAAAAGGTGGTTCAACAAAGTATTAGTTTAAGGGTGTGCACACTTATGCAACCACATTATTTTTGTTTTTTTGGTTTTCTTACCTCCACCTAAAACATTTCAGTTTCTTTTTTTAATTGAGTGGTACAGTTTATAGGTCACATTAAAGGTGGAAAAAGTTCTGAAATGATTTATCTTTGTCTCATTTTTGTACAGCCCAGGAACATGACATTTTACCAGGGGTGTGTAGACTTTTTATATCCACTGTAAGAAATCAGTCAGAATAAATTGAGAGTTTCTCAAGGTAGACAAAAAAGGGGACAAAACCTCAAGATATTGTCCCCAAGTTCTTCTAAATGAGATCCCAGTAGCAATAATAGTTATTTATGTATTGTATGGTAGTACATAATAAGGTTGTGGATGCTATAGTCATGTTCCCAAGCTATTATATGTTATGAAGTTGCTTGGAATTATATCCAATCTAAAAACAAGAAGAAGTAACTGCATATGATTAATCCTCCATGTTTATTTCCACTTAGGCAGATAGCAGTTGGTGCACAGTTAAGTTAGAGAAAGTCACAACTGCGTAATAGATGTGCAGCAAAACAACTGAGATCAGCATTGTCTATTTTAGTAGCCATGACAAGTAGCTATTACAAGTAGATCTGTGTGTCTTCACCCTTATAGGGGCGCTTCTGACCACAAGGACTGATATAAGCCCAAAAGTGCTTATAATGTAAAAAAAAAAATAAAATCCAATATTAAAGGGGCAGTACATTCTCTCAACTCACAAGGACCAAACATAGTAACTTTAATTTATTTGTTTGCCCTGTTTAGCTCAAGGGATAACCAAAAAACAAAGATTTTTTTTCATGTGCAGAACAAGGTAAAAATATGTTTGGCATATGCCCTATTTATTTAACTCTTGTTGAACAAGCAGTATGCTGCTCCTTTTAAGTGTCAGCCTAGAAATTTCATATGTGCTGTTTTTTTTGTTTTTTTTTTTTCTTCACATGCCACAATTTAACAAAATCTAATCTTAGGAGGGCACTCTAATAAAAAAAAAAAAAAAAAAAACATAGTATGCCTGGGTGCAGTATAAAAGTTAATGTAGTACAAAAAAAGAACAGATGCCGCACTCACTGGACTTAGTGAAAAAATAAAGAATACCTTTATTGTGAATAAACGTCAATCTAACGTTTCAGCCGTTTCCATAGCCTTTCTCAAAGTGAACAAAATAATTACAAACCCACTCTTAAACCCAAGAATGGCGCCAAAATGTAGCTGATGACGTCACACTGTGTAGGACCAATCACCCCCCACCAGCAAAATATACATAAACACCCATAGACCGCGTAATATAAGGTTACAAAGTTTAAAACCAAGGTAAACAAACTACATATTGATAGAAATAAAGCGTAACCCATATGGCTGAACTGCAACCTACACGCAGTGTCGAGTATAGCAATGAAAAACATCAGGGCAGACCCAGGGTCATTGTCACCACTTAATGCAAGGTAACCAGGACGCTAGGTGAAGCCTCTGAACCTGCGCGTCCGAAGGTAACAGCGCTGGGATCAACATGCGCGCTTAGTTGCAAACCTGGTAATGGGACAAATATAAGCAGGAAGTCTGTGCCTCACGATCTTACCACCACTGTCGGTGGCCTGCTGGAAACGGAATCGTGATCCTGTGCAGGGGATAATAATGGCTCTTAGAGAGTGATCGTAGAGTAAGGAGCCCAGTGACGTCACAGGTCAGCACCGTGAGTCACATAGCTCCACATATCCACCTCAGTGTCTCAAACAGTTAACAGACTCATTGCTCCTGCCAAGTAGGTCATAGTAGGTCATAGTCCGCTGTACCAATTACAATCTGGTTTTAACAAAGGGAGACATGGGTCTGCATATTATGGAAACAACATGGGGCTAATATAATATGGAAAATAAAGGAGTCAAAATGTTTAGGACAAAACTCCAATGATGAGGGAGAGAACAAAGCCACAATGGGTCTGCAAAATAAGGGAAAAATAACTGAAAAATAAAAGAAAAAGGTACTGAAAAAATAAACAATGAAAATGAAACTAGAGTTTGTCTGTGTGTTGTTGCCTACAGCCCAGGATTTTTGCTGGAAGAAGAAAAAGCCCGAGGATTTGTTAAGCTGAGTGAAAAAAGTATACAGACTGTAGCAAGTGAGAGTTGCCATATATAATGGATCTCACAAGTTGTGTGTCAGGAGAAATAAACTGTTACAGATGAAAGTAGCTATACTAGGATAGTTTTAAGTAACAAAAGAAACGGAGAAGTGTCAAGCAGTAAATGACAGAATGACCATTTTAACATCAGTGTGAGATAAATGTAATCAAACTGTGTATACACAAGCGTTCATATAGAAAGACCGAACAAAATGTCCCAAAAACATGCTGAATAAGGAACACTGTGTATAGGATTTGTCATTCACCACATATGCCCAACCAGAACACAATTAACACCAACTCTAGAGGAAGCAATATACAGTGGCTTGCAAAAGTATTCGGCCCCCTTGAACTTTTCCACATTTTGTCACATTACAGCCACAAACATGAATCAATTTTATTGGAATTCCACGTGAAAAACCAATACAAAGTGGTGTACACGTGAGAAGTGAACCGAAAATCATACATGATTCCAAACATTTTTTGCAAATAAATAACTGCAAAGTGGGGTGTGCGTAATTATTCAGCCCCCTTTGGTCTGAGTGCAGTCAGTTGCCCATAGACATTGCCTGATGAGTGCTAATGACTAAATAGAGTGCACCTGTGTGTAATCTAATGTCAGTACAAATACAACTGCTCTGTGATGGCCTCAGAGGTTGTCTAAGAGAATATTGGGAGCAACAACACCATGAAGTCCAAAGAACACACCAGACAGGTCAGGGATAAAGTTATTGAGAAATTTAAAGCAGGCTTAGGCTACAAAAAGATTTCCAAAGCCTTGAACATCCCACGGAACACTGTTCAAGCGATCATTCAGAAATGGAAGGAGTATGGCACAACTGTAAACCTACCAAGACAAGGCCGTCCACCTAAACTCACAGGCCGAACAAGGAGAGCGCTGATCAGAAATGCAGCCAAGAGGCCCATGTTGACTCTGGACGAGCTGCAGAGATCTACAACTCAGGTGGGGGAATCTGTCCATAGGACAACTATTAGTCGTGCACTGCACAAAGTTGGCCTTTATGGAAGAGTGGCAAGAAGAAAGCCATTGTTAACAGAAAACCATAAGAAGTCCCGTTTGCAGTTTGCCACAAGCCATGTGGGGGACACAGCAAACATGTGGAAGAAGGTGCTCTGGTCAGATGAGACCAGAATGGAACTTTTTGGGAAAAATGCAAAACGCTATGTGTGGCGGGAAACTAACACTGCACATCACTCAACAACACACCATCCCCACTGTCAAATATGGTGGTAGCAGCATCATGCTCTGGGGGTGCTTCTTTTCAGCAGGGACAGGGAAGCTGGTCAGAGTTGATGGGAAGATGGATGGAGCCAAATACAGGGCAATCTTGGAAGAAAACCTCTTGGAGTCTGCAAAAGACTTGAGACTGGGGCGGAGGTTCACCTTCCAGCAGGACAACGACCCTAAACATAAAGCCAGGGCAACAATGGAATGGTTTAAAACAAAACATATCCATGTGTTAGAATGGCCCAGTCAAAGTCCAGATCTAAATCCAATCGAGAATCTGTGGCAAGATCTGAAAACTGCTGTTCACAAATGCTGTCCATCTAATCTGACTGAGCTGGAGCTGTTTTGCAAAGAAGAATGGGCAAGGATTTCAGTCTCTAGATGTGCAAAGCTGGTAGAGACATACCCTAAAAGACTGGCAGCTGTAATTGCAGCAAAAGGTGGTTCTACAAAGTATTGACACAGGGGGCTGAATAATTAGGCACACCCCTCTTTGCAGTTATTTATTTGTAAAAAATGTTTGCAATCAAGTATGATTTTCGTTCCACTTCTCACTTGTACACCACTTTGTATTGGTCTTTCACGTGGAATTCCAATAAAATTGATTCATGTTTGTGGCTGTAATGTGACAAAATGTGGAAAAGTTCAAGGGGGCTGAATACTTTTGCAAGCCACTGTAAATTGTTAATAATTCATTAGATAATTGCCATGGTTATCAAGTCTCTATTGATCAGAGGTTATGGAAGATAGAATGCTGAGTAAGATATCCGTTCATTCAAACCATTTGGACTAATGGTGTTAAGCCGATGCATCCATTTAAGTTCCCTCTGCAAGAGAAGTCTTTTGCGATTCCCACCTCGGGCAAGAGGTGGTATGTGATCAATCACCATGCATCTTAAACTTGCCAATGAATGTTTGTGGTTGAGAAAATGCAGTGCCACTGGGGTAGTTGCTTTGCCTGATGTTAGAGCTGCTCGAATTGCAGACCTATGATTGGCCATCCGGTCCCTGAACGTGGTGACAGCAGGGCCAGAACTAGGGGTAGGCAGAAGAGGCAGCTGCCTAGGGCGCAACGATTGGGGGGCACCAGGCAGCCTCTTCTGCCTACCCCTAGTCCGTGCTCTTTAGTCATTGCCCCCGCCGCTTGTCCTTACGCGGTGGGGGCAATGATTAATCGCAACGCAAACCCCGTCCCCCGCGTTCAACTGCGCATGCGTGCCAAAGGGGGGGGGCGAATGAGGAAGGTGCAGGGGCGAGGTGGCCCACCGGGTTGCCTAGGGCGCCTGGTCGGCTTGGCCCGCCCCTGGGTGACAGTCTTGCCAATGTAGAATAGGCCGCAAGGACACTTAATAAAGTAGATTATATATTTAGAGGTACAAGTCAACCGGTGTTGAATCTGTATCTCACGGCCTGTGTGTGGATGATGAAATGAGGGTCCCGAAATCAAAGCGTTGCAAGTGGTACAATTGGGGCATTTATGGCAACCAGGTGTTGGGGGTAGAGGACTGATAGCAGTGTCTAGGATCTGTCTTAATCAAAATGTCTCTCAAGCTGCATCCCCTCTTATAGGCTATCCGTGGTGGCTGTCTAAAGATGGGTGGTAGAGTACGGTCCTTCTCGAGGACCGACCAATGGTAAAAGATCGCTTCAATCAGAGGTCTTTTGTCAGGAGAAAAAGTGGTAGTGAACATGAGTCTCTCCTCAGTTGACCTCGGTGGTGATTTGTCCCTTGTTTTCAGGGCCAGGGCCTGAGTAAGAGGTGTGACTTTTCATCTTGTAGTTTCCAGCAGCTGTGGTCTGTATCCTCTCTGTATGAATCGTGTTTCTAATTCATCAAGTTGTTGTTGAAGCTTCAGTGGATCTGAGGTATTTCTCACCATCCTAACCATTTGTGAGAATGAGGATGCTTTGTAGGGTATGTGGGGGGATGGCAATAAGAAAAGTGCAGCAATGTATTGCGGTCTGTATCCTTCCTGTAAGTTGTGGTAGTGAGTGTGAAACCAGTTAAAGTTAATTCCAAATCCAAGAAAGAAATAGTAGTTGCATCAAAGTGTGCTGTAAAACGTATTGTCGTGGAGAGTAAATTTAAATCATGAACCGTCGCCCAAAATTGTTCCGCTGTGCCAGTCCATAACAAAAACAGATCGTCAATAAAGCGCAACATCCTATGAATAAACTGTCCGTAGACAGGTAGGATATAGGTCTGTTCATAGTGTGCCATAAAAAGATTGGCAAAAGAGGGAGCTACACTAGAACCCATACTCGTGCCGCTGGTCTGTAAGTAATAAGTGTGTTCGAATTTGAAATAATTTCGTGTCAGACAATGTGTCAATAGTTCAATAAGGAATTCAGTGGGGGGTCTTTTGGTGTCTGGATGAGACAAAAGATAATCCTTAATGTTCATGAAACCTTCACTTGTTGGTATCACTGTGTAAAGTGACGAAACGTCCATTGGGGCAAGTTTCGTTCCTGGTGGCAAGGGGTAAAGTTCTTGTAGTTTATGTAAAAGATCACCTGTGTCCCTAATGTAGGTGTCTGTCCGTTTACGATAGGCTGTATGAAATGATCAATGTATACAGACAGAGGTTGCAGTAAGGAATCTCTGGCACTCACTTTAGGTCTACCTGGAGGCGAGGTTAAGCTTTTGTGGATCTTAGGTAGAGTGTACAGAATGGGAAAAATTGGATGTTCTTTAGTAAGGAAATTAAAGACATCTGTATCTATAAATCCACTGGTAAGACCCAAGTGTAATGATGAATCAATCTGTTTCTTAAACACCAGTGTAGGATCCCTATCCAATTTCCTATAGTTGGCTGTATCAGAAAGTTGGTTGATAATTTCTAATCTGTAATCAGAATAATCCAGAACAACCACCCCACCACCCTTATCAGCTGGTCTAATAATGATGTTGGGATTCTGTAACAAACTCCTCATGGCCTCCCTCTCCGCTCTGGTAAGATTAGGATGACCCTGTATTTGAAAGTTTACCAGTTTCGTCAATAAAGAGTCTCGTGTATGCCTCAATGGATTTAGGTATATTGGGTGGCTCATATTGACTAGGGGGTTTAAATCTACTTGAGGAAGTATGTGGGGTCCGAAAATGTTCCTTTAACTTCATAGTCCGTTGAAATCCGTGTATTACAATCATGGTATCAAGAGTACATGCCTGATGCGTAGGGACAAAAGAAAGACCCTTTGATAATAGATTCATTTCGGAATCCGTAAGTATGTGGGAACTTAAATTGAAAACTACCTGTTTCATTTTTATTTTTATTGTTTATTTTTTCTTTTATTTTTCAGTAATTTTTCTCTTATTTTGCAGACCCATTGTGGCTTTTTTCTCTCCCTCATCATTGGAGTTTTGTTCTAAACATATTGACTCCTTTATTTTCCATATTATATTAGCCCCATGCTGTTTCCATAATATGCAGACTCATGTCTCCCTTTGTTAAAACCAGATTGTAATTGGTACAGCAGACTGGGGGCTTAAATATGACCTACTTGGCAGGAGCAATGAGTCTGTTAACTCTACGAGACGCAGAGGTGGATATGTGGAGCTACGTGACTCACGGTGCTGAACTGTGACGTTACTGGGCTCCTTACATTACAATCACTCTCTAAGAGCCATTATTATCCCCTGCACGGGATCACAATTCAGTTTCCAGCAGGCCACCGACAGTGGTGGTAAGATCGTGAGGCACAGACTTCCTGCTTATATTTGTCCCATTACCGGGCAACTGAGCGCGCATGTTGATCCCAGCACTGTTACCTTCGGACGCGCAGGTTCAGAGGCTTCACCTAGCGTCATGGTTCCCGTGCCAACCCGCACCGTACCTCGGCTTATAGTACTTTGTAACAGGTAACTGATTTTGCACAGTAAGAATCCCTAGTAATTTACCTTGCATTAAGTGGTGACAATGACCCTGGGTCTGCCCTGATGTTTTTCATTGCTATACTTGACACTGCATGTGGGTTGCAGTTCAGCCATATGGGTTACGCTTCTGCATTTTCTCGTTATTCTTTTTTTCTCCCTTTCTTTGTTTTTCCTTTCTCTTTGGCTTTGTTTCTATCAATATGTAGTTTGTCCTGTGAGTGCGGCATCTGCTCTATTTTTTTTTATATATGTGTATAATATATATATATATACAAACCGGATTCCAAAAAAGTTGGGACACTAAACAAATTGTGAATAAAAACTGAACGCAATGATGTGGAGGTGCCAACTTCTAATATTTTATTCAGAATAGAACATAAATCACGGAACAAAAGTTTAAACTGAGAAAATGTACCATTTTAAGGGAAAAATATGTTGATTCAGAATTTCATGGTGTCAACAAATCCCAAAAAAGTTGGGACAAGTAGCTGGAAAAAGTAAATTTGAGCATAACGAAGACCTGGAAGACCAAATAATAATTAGGTCAATTGGCAACATGATTGGGTATAAAAAGAGCTTCTCGGAGTTGCAGTGTCTCTCAGAAGCCAAGATGGGTAGAGGATCACCAATTCCCACAATGTTGTGCAGAAAGATAGTGGAGCAATATCAGAAAGGTGTTACCCAGCGAAAAATTGCAAAAATTTTGCATCTATTATCATCAACTGTGCATAACATCATCCGAAGATTCAGAGAATCTAGAACAATCTCTGTGCGTAAGGGTCAAGGCCGTAAAACCATACTGGATGCCCGTGATCTCCGGGCCCTTAAACGACACTGCACCACAAACAGGAATGCTACTGTAAAGGAAATCACAGAATGGGCTCAGGAATACTTCCAGAAACCATTGTCAGTGAACACAATCCACCGTGCCATCCGCCGTTGCCAGCTGAAACTCTACAGTGCAAAGAAGAAGCCATTTCTTAGCAAGATCCACAATCTCAGGCGTTTTCACTGGGCCAGGGATCATTTAAAATGGAGTGTGGCAAAATGAAAGACTGTTCTGTGGTCAGACAAGTCACGATTCGAAGTTCTTTTTGGAAATCTGGGACGCCATGTCATCCGGACCAAAGAGGACAAGGACAACCCAAGTTGTTATCAACGCTCAGTTCAGAAGCCTGCATCTCTGATGGTATGGGGTTGCATGAGTGCGTGTGGCATGGGCAGCTTGCATGTCTGGAAAGGCAGCATCAATTCAGAACAATATATTCAGGTTCTAGAACAACATATGCTCCCATCCAGACGTCATCTCTTTCAGGGAAGACCCTGCATTTTTCAACAAGATAATTCCAGACCACATTCTGCACAACATCATGGCTGCGTAGGAGAAGGATCCAGGTACTGAAATGGCCAGTCTGCAGTCCAGATCTTTCACCTATAGAGAACATTTGGCGCATCATAAAGAGGAAGGTGCGACAAAGAAGGCCCAAGACGATTGAACAGTTAGAGGCCTGTATTAGACAAGAATGGGAGAGCATTCCTATTCCTAAACTTGAGAAACTGGTCTCCTCTGTCCCCAGACGTCTGTTGAGTGTTGTAAGAAGAAGGGGAGATGCCACACAGTGGTGAAAATGGCCTTGTCCCAACTTTTTTGGGATTTGTTGACACCATGAAATTCTGAATCAACATATTTTTCCCTTAAAATGGTACATTTTCTCAGTTTAAACTTTTGTTCCGTGGTTTATGTTCTATTCTGAATAAAATATTAGAAGTTGGCACCTCCACATCATTGCATTCAGTTTTTATTCACAATTTGTTTAGTGTCCCAAGTTTTTTGGAATCCGGTTTGTGTATATATATATATATATATACCTCATTTTTCTTCACCTAAGAACTCTTGTGTGAAAATTCCAGTGAGTGCCGTCACTATCTCTCTCTATGCTTACTACAATATTGCACTGGCACCCAGGTATCATCTGTTATTTATGGTGTACAGCTTATGGACTAATGTCATGACCAGTGCTCTTCGTCAATTTTAACAACCTGCAGTCCCAGATTCCTACTGAAAAGTCTGTCATTTCCCTTTGATCTCCTGAACGCAATGCCAAAAATATACAAGTTTCTCAAACTTAATTAGGTTGTTTTTTGGCAGAGAGCCTAGAATACTTAACAGGAAACCTGCACCTAAATAGAGTTGTAACTAACGTGCTATGTGCGCCATTTCTTTTTGTCCCTTTTTAAATTTTTCAGATGTTGGGAGGTATGGTTAAAGAAATAGTCATGGGAAAACATGTCTTTTTTTTCAAAATGCGTCAGTTAATAGAGCTTCCGGCAGAATCCTGCATTGATATCCATTTTTCAAAAACACAGATTTTTATTTTTTTTTTGAATATTTAATTTTGAAATATCACATGGGGCTAGCCATGTTCTTCATCTCCCAGGGTGCTAGTCGTGACCTGTACTTAACTGCTGAGCTGCAAATTGGAGTGATATCACCCCCCCTCCCAGCTGCTGATCAGCAGAACAATGGGAAGGTAGCAAGATAGCAGCTCCCAGAAGATATCACCATAGCACTCAATAGTAAGAAAACCAAGTCTGGCTTGCGATTCCTCCAGTTTACATGGCAGTATGAGAAACAATACGTTACCTGAAAGCAGTTTTAATGTGTAGCACTGGTTCCTTCTGAAAGCTCAGACTCTGGCACAATGCACTGAGATGGCTGCCTACACATCAATATTACAACTGTTGGTTCAGAAATAACATTTTAAATGGTAGAGTGAATTATTTGCTATGTAAACAGTGTAATTTAGAAATAAAAAGTGCACCATTAAAGTACTGCTTAAAGATTATTGTATTTTTACTTTTTAATAAATAGGTTTACCAAGAACTTGACACCAGAGCAGATCAACTTGAGCACGCTTAGGGGTGAAGGTCAACTGACAGACCTGCAGCTGGATGAGGAAGCCATTCAGAACATGCTTGGCTTACCTACATGGTTGGCTATCACACGTATTTACTGTAATCGGGCCTCCATCAGGGTAAGCGCAATAGTTTCAAAATCAGTGAATATAGGTGTTAAGGGATTTTTTACCTTTTAAGGTACATTTTGGTATTCTATAGAATTTCATATTTTAGCCAGTTTTTTACTTTTAATCATAATAAAAATGTTAAAAATAACTTTTAACAAATTTAATCAGCCAAAAAACTATTTATCTGTGAAGTAAATTTTTTTTTTTTTTAAATTTAGTTACATTTGCATTTTCACGTTAACAAATCTGTATAACAGCATCTACTTGCATTTTCTAGCATGCAGAACTGAAAAAGTGATCTGAGACAGACCATTTTATAAAGTCATACATGGGCACACTATATATAGTACGCTTAAGATGTGCATTGTTATTGGGTCTGGGGGGTTTGTAGTTTGCATGGGTTACTCGTGGTAATTTATAAATCCATAAAAATAGTCATTAAAGCATGCCTTGAGAAATATTTTGGTAGGTTACCCAAATTTCGTTGTAAGTTGTTGTATGTCTGTGGCAATACTAGAGAGTCTTTTGATAACAAGTCGGTTTTCCAGTGTAGCCTTTGCTGTAGTTTGTTTAGTGGCTGAAAAAATCTATATAATTCATTTTCATAGGTATTTGTTACTTCTTGAGATATTTTTGTTCAAGAGACCCTCTGCAGGATTTTTCTGGTGAGATCTGTAACACTAGTGATAAGATAGTAGATTGATCCAAAAGTGAACTGTAACTGCAGTCCCACCACATACAAAGAAAATATTCTTGTTGACCACAGACTCTAAAGCAAAATGAAGAGGATAAGGGATCTTATCTAGTCCTTATTTTTAATTATTTCATCAAATCAGAAATTAAGGGTTTGTTCCCAGTTTTGAAAAAACTTTTAACTCTTTAACCGGGGTAAGGTGTATTAAATGGTCATACAGATACAACAGTGCTCCTTTATAGGGAGTATGTTGGGGGCATAGTTTTTCAAAAGCAGGAGTTATAGGGAAATTATTACCGCTACAATTTTATTGTTATTGTTACTTCATGTATTACATTTTTTCTTTTCAGGCTCTCTGCTATTATTGTTTCAATCTTCATCCGGCTCTGCCCTACTTTTGTTCCAGTCTACTCAATGTCTACATCATACTAAAAGTTAATTTAAATGTAAACTACCTGTTTAATAAATACAGTGACATATGGATGAAGGAAAAAAGTCTGAAAATGGGGAGAATTTTTAACTTGTCTGCAAAAAAGGATGATATATCAAAAACAAGTATAGACCAATGTTTTTGCCCAAATGTTAACAGTTTTTCTCTTTTAGATACAGTGGACCAAGCTGAAGACTCATCCTATTTGTTTGGTGAGCCTATATGTGTCTTTTAATGTGCTTAGTTAGTCATCATAAAACACGTTTGCCAGAAATATAGTTACATATTTGATATCATCTTTACAGATGCTTGATAAAGTAGAGGTTGACATGAAAACATGTGAAGATCCTCGACCACCAAATGGACCATCCCCTATTGCAGTGGCTTCAGGTCAGAGGTAAGAGTGTTATTACCCCTACAGAAAGAAAGATGCTTTTTTGTTGCACTTCTTTTTATTGATTAGCATGATTTGCACCTTATAAACCAGCAGTAACACTAACCCCACTAACATTGTGGGACCAATGTGTGTGTCAGGCAAGTTCAGGCCAGCAATCATTTCTTTGTAAGTCGCTGACAGGCCAAACTTTTTACCAATGGTCTTCCCAGCTGTGGGGACCTCTACCTGATTTCTTTTATGGGTACATTAAAAAGTGATTTCCATAGGTCTGTTGAAAAACAAATGGAGAGGATATTTGTTAAAAAGTAACCATGTGTGAGCTGGATATTAAATCCTTTTGAAGCACAAAAAAGAATGTGTGTGGGGGCTGGTTTGCTACAGCTATCCTGGGATAGCTGTATACAACAGGTCTTGTTGCCAACTGGCACAGTTTTCCTGTAGGGTCCTTTATAGCATTTAAATTAGTTGTTTAGAAGAACATAAGCAGCGCAGTTAGATATGTACTTTGCACCCTGTCTTCAGCACTGTGTAAATTGCTGCAAGCCTCTGTGCTCCATTTCATAGCAGAGAGACATGCAGCTGCCCCCATGAATGCAAGTGTGCATGTTGTGCTCATGAGGGGTGGACCGGGGAGGCACATCCCCTAATGTCATTTAGATGTGCAAGTTATTTTTTTTCACATTCATGGCTGGTGGTACGGACAGGACTGGCTCACTCCAGACAATGCTGAGGTTTGCACCTTCTCTGAGATTGAGAGCGCAGCCAGACAAGAATTGCTCTTTGCATGAGAACTAAGTCTCAATCATCATTCATATTTTGTTTGTCATATTTTTAATTGTGTATACTACAAAGCATCTTATTTGCATGTGTGCCTACTCTCTTTGCATCTGAAAATCATAAGTGAATATCAACTGGAATGACTTAAAGGGGACCTGTCGCCCTTAGAAATAATTCCAAAATCCTTTACTTACATACAGTTGCAAGAAAAAGTATGTGAACCCTTTGAAATTATATGGATTTCTGCACAAATTGTCATAAAATGTGATCTGATCTTCATCTAAGTCACAATAGACAGTCACAGTCTAATTATACCACACAAATAATTAAATGTTTCCATGTTTTTATTGAACACACCATGTAAACATTCATAGTGCAGGTGGAAAAAGTATGTGAACCGCTAGACTAATGACATCTCTAAGAGCTAATTGTAGTGAGGTGTCAGCCAACTGGAGTCCAATCAGTGAGATGAGATTCGAGGTGTTGGTTACAGCTGCCCTGCCCTATAAAAAAACACACACCAGTTTTGGGTTTGCTTTTCCCAAGAAGCATTGCCTGATGTGAATGATGCCTCGCACAAAGCTGGAAAGGGTTATAAAAGTATCTCCAAAAGCCTTACTGTACATCAGTCCATGGTAAGACAAATTGTCTATAAATGGAGAAAGTTCAGCACTGCTGCTACTCTCCCTAGGGATGGCCGTCCTGTATAGATTACTGCAAGAGCACAGCACAGAATGCTCAATGAAGTGAAGAAGAATCCTAGAGTGTCAGCTAAAGACTTACTAAAGTGTCTGGCATCTGCTAACATCCCTGTTAGCGAATCTACGAAAGGTAAAACACTAAACAAGAATTGATTTCATGGGACGATACCACAGAGGAAGCCACTGCTGTCAAAAAAAAAACATTGCTGCACATTTAAAGTTTGCAAAAGAGCACCTGGATGTTCCACACCAGTACTCGCAAAATATTCTGTGGACAGATGAAACCAAAGTTGAGTTGTTTGGAAGAAACAAACGACACTATGTGTGGATAAAAAGAGGCACAGCACACCAACTTTAAAACCTCATCCCAACTGTGAAGTATGGTGGTGGGGGCACCATGGTTTGGGGCTGCTTTCTTGCGTCAGGGCCTGGACGGATTGCTATCATGGAAGGAAAAATGAATTCCTTAAAAAATGAATGGCTTAAACAGAAGAAAATACGCCTTCTGGAGTGGCCCAGTCAGAGTCCTGACCTCAACCCAATATAGATACGGTGGCATGACCTCAAGAAAGCGATTTACACCAGACATCCCAAGAATATTGCTGAACTGAAACAGTTCTGTAAAGAGGAATGGCCAAGAATTACTCCTAACTATTGTGCACGTCTGATCTGCAACTACAGGGAACGTTTGGTTGAAGTTATTGCTGCCAAAGGAGGTTCAACCAGTTATTAAATCCAAGGGTTCACATACTTTTTCCACCTCCACTGTGAATGTTTACATGGTGTGTGCAATAAAAACATGGAAACATTTATTTGTGTGGTATTAGTTTAAGCAGACTGTCTATTGCTGTGACTTAGATGATCAGATCACATTTTGTGACCAATTTGTGCAGAAATTATTTTTTTTTCTTTATTCTTTTGGAATCCACGATCAGAGCATACAGGCAGGTGCTATTTTGTGGACTCTTTTATTAAGGCAAGCATTGCATCATCCCAGAATCTTATGTGAGCCAGAATAGGGGACCTGATGCACATGTCCATGCACAGGCTATGCAATTTTAGACAGTAAAGAGGCAAATTGTGAGTTTGCCCATAGCAAATTATTGAGGGATGAAAGCAATATCTTTCCAACTAACACCATGATTTGGGCAACTTTATATTACAAGAAGGTCAGCTACCCTGAGCTGTGTATTCTATAACTGTTTAGGTATCCATGTCATCTTAAAGGAGAAGGAAAGGTGAAAACTAAGTAAGCTTTATTATTATTATTGTTTATATAGCACCATTAATTCATGCAGCGCTTTACAGAATACAGGGGTACAAAAGACAGAACAGTTAACATGTATATGTAGACGATTCACAGAAATGGTTTACAGTTACATTTGGATGAGGATAGCAGACACTAGGGGGAGGACCCTGCTTGCAAGAGCTTACATTCTAAAAGGGAGGGCAGCTGAGACATAAGGACAGGGTACCTAGCATGGCTTTAGAGTTCATGTTGATGTGTAAAGTGACGGTAAGTACAGAGTGAGATGAAAACCAGTGTTTAGTGAGTCTATGAGGGAAAATTAGGGGTGCTCAGTGGGTAATCGCATTTCTGAGGGTTTAGTTTAGTTTATATGCTTGAATGAAAAGGTGCATTTTAAGAGATCGTTTAAAGGCTTGGAGACTCTAGCAGTGTCTAATGGGATGGGGAAGAGCATTTCAGAGGATGGGTGCAGTGCGTGAGAAGTCCTGGATGCGAGAGTGAGAGGAGGTGATGAGTGAGGAGGAGAGAAGGAGGTCATGTGTAGAGTAAAGGTTACGTCTGGGGGTGTACTTGAGGATAAGGGTGGTTAAATAGAGTGGTGCAGAACCAGTGAGTGCTTTGTAGGCGTGTACAAAAATCTTGAACTGAATCCTGTATGTGACAGGTAGCCAGTGCAAGGATTGGCAGAGAGGGGCGGCACTTCTGGAGCGGGAGGAGAGGTGTATGAGTCTGGTGGCACTGTTCATGATGGATTGGAGTGGGGTCAGTTTAGACAGTGGAAGCCCACAGAGCAGTGAGTTGCAGTAGTCTAAGTGAGTAATGACAAGGGCATGGATGAGAATTTTGGCAGTCTCATGAATGAGGAAAGGTCAAATCATGCAATGTTTTTGAGGTGAAACCGACAGGATTTAGAGAGTGTTTGAATGTGGGGAATGAAAGAGAGCGAAGTCAAATGTGACTCCTAGACAACGAGCTTGTGGAATTGGGGTTATATTAATATTTTTCACACAGACACGCCTGATGTCAGGCAGGAAAACAGAGTTGGAAGGTGGGAAGATAACATAGTAACATAGTAAGTTGGGTTGAAAAAAGACATACGTCCATCAAGTTCAACCATAATGCCTATATGTAACCTGCCTAACTACTAGTTGATCCAGAGGAAGGCAAAAAACCCCATCTGAAGCCTCTCTAATTTGCCGCAGAGGGGAAAAAATTCCTTCCTGACTCCAAGATGGCAATCGGACCAGTCCCTGGATCAACTAGTACTAAGAGCTATCTCCCATAACCCTGTATTCCCTCACTTGCTAAGAATCCATCCAGCCCCTTCTTAAAGCTATATAATATTTCAGCCAGCATGACTGATTCGGGGAGGGAATTCCACAACTTCACAGCTCTCACTGTAAAAAATCCTTTCCGAATATTTAAATGGAACCTCCCTTCTTCTAAACGGAGTGGGTGCCCTCGTGTCCGTTGGAAGGACCTACTGGTAAATAAAACATTAGAAAGGTTATTATATGATCCCTTTATATATTTATACATAGTTATCATGTCACCTCTTAAGTGCCTCTTCTCCAGTGTAAACAGACCCAACTTGGCCAGTCTTTCTTCATAACTGAGACTTTCCATACCCTTTACCAGCTTAGTTGCCCTTCTCTGGACCCTCTCTAACTCAATAATGTCCCGTTTGATCACTGGAGACCAAAACTGAACAGCATATTCTAGATGGGGCCTTACCAGCGCTCTGTAAAGGGGAAGAATAACCCCCTCCTCCCGTGAATCTATACCCCTTTTAATACAGCTCAAAACCTTGTTTGCCCTTGCAGCTGCTGCCTGGCATTGCTTGCTACAGCCAAGTTTATTATCTACAAGGACTCCAAGGTCCTTCTCCATTATGGATTTGCCTAGTGCAGTCCCATTAAGGGTATACGGGGGTTGACCTTACATTTATCCACATTAAATCTCATCTGCCACTTAGCTGCCCAGATTGCCAGTTGGTCAAGATCCTGCTGCAGGGATGTCACATCCTGGATAGAATTGACTGGTCTGCAGAGTTTTGTGTCATCTGCAAACACTGATACATTACTCATAATACCCTCCCCTAAGTCATTTATGAACAAATTAAACAAAAGTGGCCCCAGTACAGAACCCTGAGGGACCCCACTGAGGACCTTATTCCAAGTAGAGAATGTACCATTAACAACCACCCTCTGTACCCGATCCTGTAGCCAGTTTTCTATCCATGTGCAAACGACTTCACTAAGACCAATAGACCTTAGCTTAGTAAGCAGTCGTTTGTGGGGAACGGTATCAAATGCTTTGGCAAAATCCAAATAGATTATATCTACTGCATCCCCACTGTCCAGCTTCTTACTTACCTCATCATAAAAAGCAATTAAATTGGTCTGACATGACCTGTCCTTCATAAAGCCATGCTGATTACTGCTCATAATGGCATTCTCCACTACATAATTTTGAATGTGATCCCTTAACAAGCCTTCAAATAACTTGCCCACCACGGATGTCAAACTTACAGGCCTATAATTGCCAGGCTGAGATCTTACTCCCTTTTTTAAATATGGGAATGACATTCGCCTTCTTCCAATCCCTAGGTACCATACCTGATGAAAGAGAGTCTGAGAATATCAGAAACAAGGGCCACTGCAATTCTGCCCCTAGCTCTCTCAGTACCCGAGGGTGTATTCCATCTGGCCCAGGTGCCTTGTTTACATTTATTGTGTGTAACCCTTTAAGCACCATATCCTGTGCCAACCACTGTGTAGTTGGAGCTGAGGCAACAGTGAAGCTATTGGGTGGGACTTGGCCCACTGGCTCCTCTACTGTATACACAGAAGAAAAGAACTGGTTAAGCACATCTGCCTTTTCTGTATCCGCTGTAACCATATTGTTATTATAACTCAATGGGGCCACACCCTCAACCTGCATCTTTTTACTATTAATATACTTAAAAAACTTTTTGGGGTTAGTCTTGGCCTTCGGCCGCGATGCGCTCCTCATTTTCTATCTTTGCCTTCCAGATTGCTGTTTTACAACACTTGTTATAGTGTTTATAATCATTAAACGCATCTACTGTCCCCTCTGACTTATATTTCTTAAAAGCTTTCCTTTTTTTCCCTATTAACTTCTTTACCTCAGAGTTAAGCCACATAGGGTGATTCTTAAAACTTCTACTTTTTCTTATTAATGGAATGAATTGAGAACAGTAATGATTTAATATCATTTTAAATGACAACCATTTCTGCTCTGTGTTTTTATCAGAAAACATAATGCCCCAATCTATGCCCTGAAGCGCTGCCCTTAAGGAGCTAAAATTTGCTTTTCTAAAATTCAGTGTCTTTGTTGCCCCCGTGTAAATTTGTTTCCTGCACCAAACATCAAATGAAATAACATTATGGTCACTATTACCAAGGGGTTCAACCACTTGCACATTTGCTATACGTTCTGGGCCATTAGAGAACACTAGATCTAGTATAGCATGGTTCCTGGTTGGCTCCTCAACAACTTGTGACGTAAAGTTGTCATGCAGCAAGTTTATAAACTTGTTCCCATTTACTGTCCTGGCAGTACTATTGCCCTAGTCAATATCAGGGTAATTAAAATCCCCCATTTTTTAGGTAATGAGAGGACATGAATGCAGAAATTGCAGTTAAATAGTCAGAGACACGAGTTAGGAGCAAGGGCAGGTCTGGCAAGGAGAGGTTGATTTGGGTATCGTCTGCGTATAAATGATTAAGTGAAATCCAAAAGAGCTGATTAGTTGACCCAGACCAGTGGTGTAGATTGAAAATAGAAGGGGTCCAAAAACAGAGCCTTGAGGTACCCCAACTGAGAGAGGCTGAGGAGAGGAGGTGGAGACTTGAATGGGAGACACTGAAGGATCGGTTGGGAAGATAGGAGGAGGTCCAAGATAGAGCCTTATCTTGAATCCCCAGTGAGGATAGAATATGGAGCAAGAGAGAATGATCGACAGTGTCAAAAGCTGCAGAAAGGTCAAGCAGGATTAAAAGAGAGTAGTGGCCCTTTGCTTTGGCAGCAAGTAAGTAATTCCCTACTTTAGTGAGGGCAGTTTCTGTTGAGTGGTGGGGCATTGGCCAGACTGAAATGAGTCAAGTAGGGAGTTTGATGTAAAGGTGGCCATACACTTGGCAAGGTCGCCAATCGAGCGGATCTTCTCCCGATATCGGCAAATGTAGGCTAATTCGATCGTTTGGCCCTGGGCCCAAACAATCAAATTATAACGGCGGCAATGGGCACAGTCGGTTCGGGGGCTGCATTAACGAGCCGATTCGGCCCCCGATCCGACTAAATCTTTTAACCTGCCCGATCGATATCTGCCCAATTTCAGGCCAGATATCAGTCAGACATGCCCGTCGTTCCTGCCTCTACACGGCCCGATAAGCTGCCGAATCGGTCTAAGGGACCGATATCGGCAGCTACAATCGGCCAGTGTATGGCCACCTTTAGATAATGTGAGAGTTTGAGGAGAAAGGGAGTAGAGAGATTGGCCGATAGTTAGAGGGGAGTGTAGGATCCAGAGAAGGATTTTTAAGTTTGGGCTTGATGATTGCGTATTTTGAATGAGTGTGGGAATATGACCGTAGAGCGAGAGAAGTTAAAGAGAGAGGTAAGAGTTGGTGTGAATATAGGTGAAAGAGGAGGAATGAGATGAGAAGGAATAGGATCAAGAGAGAAGTTGGTAAGGTGAGCTTTAGACAGGAGAAGAGAGACAGTCTCCTCTGTAAGCACAGGAAAGGATGCGAGAAAAGTAGCAGCTGAGGGAATGTTTGATAGTGTGATGTCCTTAGGGTTCCAATTTAATTCTGTGTGGATTTTTTGACTTTTATTTATGAAATATCTATCAAAGTCATTAGAAGTGGTAGAGGAGGAGGCAGCAGTAGGTTGGGTGGGTGGATGTAGAAGGGAACAGTTGGTTGGGATTGTAAGATTGTGTGGATATAAGAGTGGCGAAGTAGGACTGCTTTGCAGAGGACAAAGCATCCCTGTAGTTGTGTAATGCATTTTTGTAGTGGTCGAAATTAGTCCTTGAGTTGTTTTTTGCCTGCGGGACTGCCTTTGGAGGGTGGTGATTGTGTGGTTGTAGAAAGATGCAGCAAGTTCAGGGTCAGTGAAAAAAGAGATAGAGGAGAGCACAGGCTATAGAGTTAAGTGTTGAAGGTTAATGTGATGAAGGTTCTTGCGTCTGGTGGTAGGATATGTAGGAAGAAGAGGTGTATGAGAGAGTGTGAGTGTAAGAAGATGGTGATCAGAGAGAGGGAAAGGAGAGTTTAAAAGGTTAGTTAGAGAGTAGAGGTGAGAAAAGATGAGGTCAAGGGTATGGCCATCCTGATGGGTGGGTTCTGAGACCCATTGTTTAAGCCCATAGGAGGAGGTAAGATTAAGGAGCTTGGAGGTAGGTGACCTTTTGGTGTCAGTGGGCTGGAATGAACAGTGCTTGGATAGTAAAATACCGACCCCACCTCCATGTCTATTGCCAGGTGTTTGGCTGAGCTGAAGGCCACCAAAGGACAGAGGTGCAGGTGTAACTGTCAGGGGGTTATCCATGTTTCAGTGATGCCTAGAAACTGGAATCCCCTGGATATGAGGTCATGCATGGCAGGTAGTTTGTTGCAAACTGAGTGTGCATTCCATAGGGCACATGATATTGGTGCAGGAGTGGCTGGGCTGATTAGGATATTGATGAGGTTGTTGGTGTTATGGCCCTTTTGGAGGTGTGCAGAGTGAGAATTTGAAGGGGAGCAGAAATTGGGGGTAGGGTGGATGTAGGAGCAGTGTTTGGGTGGGGGGCCCGGATTTGAGGAGATATCCCCTGCTGCCAGAAGGAGGAGGAGAAGTGTAAGAGAGAGCAGATGTGAGTGGGATTTGAATGCTCTGTGAAAGGATCTCAAAAAGGAGAGCAGATGGAGCGGGAAAAAATAAAGGTGCAATATGAAGTGTGTCAGGGCCAATGGAAGTAGTAAAGGAGTTTACAGCCCTGAGAACAAAAGAGGTAGACAACTGGAGTGATAATAGACTGAGCATGATTAAGGTTGCAGTGGAGGAGAGAGGGTTAAAGCAATAGGGGGTAGATGTAAGACTTTTTCAGTGGTGTTCAGAAGCTATGAAAAGCATGTATCAAGTTCAAATATAGAGGATGTTTGGTGTATACAGGATGTAAACGAAGAATGTTACCTGAATGAAGCAAAAGTACCAGATAGAGCATGTTCATTGTTGTTCAACTCTAACTCTTGCAGTATACTTAAACTTTCTATACTTTAAGTTGCTATACTGCCGAGCTGCAACCCCCCAGCCATGCTCCTCCCCAAAGTGATCCCAAGGAAATAGATGAGGAGAATCACATGGTTCTGAGAAGAGAGCCCAATGGCTGGACACCCAGATTCACACCTAGTGCCTGTTATCGGATAACGATTTGGCCGTAGACACAGAGCCAGGAAATGTGATTAGACTAGAGGTATGAATAGGTATGTCACTGATTAAAGCCAAGCAGTAAATACAGAAATAGGAAACATTTTTTTTTTTTATTTTACAATGCAATGAGGAAAATGCATTGGACTTTCTTTTCAAGGTCTATCTCTAAAATTTGTTACAAACATTAAAGGGATAGGTGTGTCTGGCAGCAGTTCCAGCATATTGGGTCCGTCACCCTACTGAACTAGGTATTCAGGGTGTGGCAGAAAAAGGTGGGAAGACACTGGGGGGCTTCCTATGTAGCTGGGAGCGGGATCATTCAGTTTCCCTCTAGGTCACACCAAGGGCCCCAAACTTTATCAAATTTATCAGGTGCGCCCCTAGTCTCGTATGTGAGTTTATACAAAGGAGCAATCGCATTCACTAGATTCTTCCAGACTGTAATGGTGGGCAGGGTAGGGCCAGGCCATTCTAGAGGGCCAATTGTTCCAGACAAATGGTAGGATAATTTGATTAAGTTTCTTAAAGAAGGTTTTAAGGATAAAGATTGGGGCATTATGCAGTATGTATAGAAATAAGACTTTTCTCTGCCTCGTTTAACTGTTCCTTTTTTTTGATCTCTCGCTTGGGATATTACTGCTATTAGTTCACCCCTCATAACTGCATTAGAGGCATCCCAAAGCATTGGGGGTGAAGCTGATTTATTGTTTAGTTCCCAGAATTCTGTGTATGCTTTTTGGTTCTGAGTAGCAACTACATCATTTTTAAGCCATAGAGGACTCAACTGCCATAATCTGTCTACCGGAGATGGGTTCCAGCAGAGGGAAAAGCTAAGTGGTGAGTGATCTGACAGGGCTTGTGGTAGATATTGTATTGTGTCAACCATGGGCAATAGATCTGCTGAGGCAAAAGCCAGATCAGTTCTTGAGAGGGACTTGTGGGTAAGTGAGTGGCAGGAGAAAACTCTCGCTGTGGGATTTTTCCATCTCCAAACCTCCGTAAGGTGTAGAGCATCTGCCCACACCGCAAGTCTGGTAGATGTGTTGGGTTCTGTTTTAGATCTATCTAGAGAGGAATTCATGCAATTATTAAAGTCTCCCATGATGACAAATGTACTTAGAAACTTGATCTAAGACAACCATCGCAAACGGCGGTGGTAAATATATATTAATAATTATGGGTTTATGGGCTAGGAGACCATGAAGAATCATGAATCTACCATAGTAGTCTGTATGTAGCTTGATTAATTCAAATGAAACCCCTTTACGTATTAGTATTGAAACTCCTCTGGAATAAGAGGAATAGGTAGAGTGGTAGTGCCATCCCACCCAGGGTTTTTTAAGTGCTAGTATTTTTTGGCCCATAAGGTGGGTTCCTGCAGTAGAAGAATAGAAGGAGGGGTATCTCTTTAGGTAAGTAAACATGATACTCCTTTTGAATTTCGAATTAAAGGAGAAAGAAAGGCAAAGTCACTTGGGGGTGCCAAAATGTTAGGATGTTCAAGGCTTTTGGAAATCTTTTTGTAGCCTAAGCCTGCTTTAAATTTCTCAATAACTTTATCCCTGACCTGTCTGGTGTGTTCTTTGGACTTCATGGTGTTTTTGCTCCCAATATTCTCTTAGACAACCTCTGAGGCCGTCACAGAGCAGCTGTATTTGTACTGACATTAGATTACACACAGACACCCTCTATTTAGTCATTAGCACTCATCAGGCAATGTCTATGGGCAACTGACTGCACTCAGACCAAAGGGGGCTGAATAATTACGCACACCCCACTTTGCAGTTATTTATTTGTAAAAAATGTTTGGAATCATGTATAACAGATAAATATATGTATGTATGTATAAATAGAGTGTATGTATATTATGTACAGAGTGGATATATAAATATATGTACAACCTTGTGGATATATCTTTATGGACAGACACGCAATGTAGTGACAGGGATTGACAAGAACTAATATTGCATATAAGAAATATTGCACATAGAAACTACCATGGTGTATTGAATGTGTGTGGAGTCAGCTGCAGGGACTTTGTTGTAGAGTCTGACAGCGATTGGAAGGAAAGACCTTCTGAATCTCTCCTGGTTGGGGGTTGGGGAGCAGTGAGTGTGGAAGCATTTGCCCACCTCACATCCCCCACAACCAGAGAGTTCTGTTGCTAACAAATGCAAATGTGCTAGGCCTCACAGGTAATGGGTGTGTTTGCATAACAAAAGCAATAGAACAATGGAGCTAACGGCATGTTAAAAAACTCAGCAGGGATGCTAGTAGGTGTGAGGTCCAGGGAATTTACACAAATTTGCGCAGGCCTAGTAAATCTAGTGTTAAAGCATATGTGTCAAACTGGTGGCCCGCGGATTCGCTACAGATGTGGCTACCCGTTCAAGGTAATATTCATGTACCAAAACCACCTGTATTCAGTGGCGACACCTCAAGAAGGCGTTGAGCTCTGAGCTCGATTAAAGCTTCACCAACTAGCCACAACTTCGCCTAATAACTCTTCACAAAAAAACCCAAGTTAAAGATCTATTTCACCACTCTGGCAAAAAAGACCTAAAGCAAAACGTAATCTGTACTCTTAAACTTGCCTCAATCTATCAAGATGGAGTCCTCCGGGATAAATCCCCCCCCCCCCAACTCAGGTCATCGTTAAGACCTTTGCGAAATCCACGTAGGATTTTAATAAGTGTATACAAATTGTTTATACCATGTTTGCTAGTTATATATGTTATTCCCCTCGTCTTTACTATGTTGTTAATATTGTGGGTATAACCAACAGTCAGTATACATGGTATCCTATGGGTCATCCTATTGTGCTTTCTCATCTTTATCCCCAATGGCTCTAAAATGTATTTCTCATAATGCTAAAGGTTTGAATTCTCCCATGAAACGTTTTCTAGCATTCCGACAATATAATAAGTTAGGGGCTGACATTCTTTTTCTCCAAGAAACGCACTTTTCCAAGACATCCATACCTAAAAACTTTCACTTTCACTTTCACTCATATCATCTGGTTTACACTGCTTGAGCAGATAAAAAAAACAGAGGGGTTGCAATATAAAGCAATAAAAAACTAAACTTCCAAACCATAAACACAAAGTCAGACCCAGAAGGTAGAGTTTTGATACTGGAGGGACAAATTCAAGATACCCCAATAACCTAGCAACAGTATATGGCCCCAATGACCATCAACAATTATATTATATGGACTTCTTCTCTATTTTGGAGGAATAGCGCAGAGGCCCCCTTATACTCACTGGCAATTTTAATGAAGTCACCTGCCCAAACATAGAACGGCAACCAAGCCCAGCACCTACACACTCGCAAAAAAATAAACATAACTTTGCAAAATTAATAGATAAGTACTCGCTGGTAGACGCATGGAGGGAACAACACCCCTTTAAGAAAGACTATACGTTCTTCTCTATACCACACTATACTCACTCTAGAATAGACATGTTTTTAATACAAAAACAAAGATATTGTCCTGTCCCCTGGTCAGACCACTCGATAATAACTTTATCACTGACCAACCTATTCCACAAACCTTCAGGCAATATATGGCGACTAGATGACTCCCTTCTCTCTAACCCGCAACACCAACAAAAATAGAATCTGAACTAGATGCCTACTTTGCCCATAATAACACCCCAGATATTGCAAGCTCAACACTTTGGGCAGCATGTAAAGCCTACATAAATCTAAGGCAAAGAAAGACAGAACCAAGGCTATTAATCAGCTAAATGCCAAATTACAGCAACTAGAAGACCAACTCAAAACCTGCCCCAATAACACTAACCTAAAACGGGAACTCGAGAAAGCTAAAACAGAACTCAACATACTACTGACAGAGAAAGAAATAATAAAACTACAATGGACAAAACAAAAATTTTACAGAAAAGCTAACAAAGCCGACACAATGATGGCACGGCAGCTATCAAACAAATTCTATAGATCCCCCTTTACTCAAATCAGATTGAAAGATGGATCCTTTACAGCAAACCCCGAGCGCATTGCGCAAGAATTCGCCACCTATTACCAGACATTATATCAAAAACATAAGGACCCAAGCCCCAATCACCTACGACAGTTTCTAAACCAGGCAAACCTATCACCACTAACATCCCAACAGAAAACATTAATGTCAGAACCAAAAACCCCAGAATTAAGGAAGCCATAAACAACTAAAAACAAACAAATCCCCAGGCCCCGATGGATTCTCGGGGAAATACTATAAACTGTTTGCCCCCAAATTAATCCCCTGGCTACATTTAATGTTTAACGATATAATGACAAACAAAGGCCAATTTAGCATCACAGTAGATGTAGTTGATCTAGTCGATGTTCTTATCAATAGTGACCCGCCAGAATAGCGATCCGAATCTCGCACTGATCTGGTTTCTGGTCTTAGATTCCTCTGGGACACTGCGGGATGCACCAACGCTGTCAATATAAACTGAATGATCAAACGAACCTTTTGAGGTATCCATTTCTCACTTAGTCCTGTGCACGAGACGTGCTGACTTTGAGACCTGTAAAGAAGATTGTAGAGAAAAGGAGTAGAAGGGCAATAGTAGCCACAAAATGACACTGCCTGGAAGTAGACAACTTGTTATCTACAAAAACCCCTAGATCCTTTTCCATTAAGGATACCCCCAACAAACTACCCATCAGTAGATAGTTCGCGTTTATATTGTTTCTACCAAAGCAGCAGCATCCTGCATGGAACTTATAGTTTTGCACAATTTAGTATTGTCAGCAAAAATAGAAACTGCACTCTCTATGCCCACCTCCAGGTCATTAATAAACAAGTTAAAATGCAATACTGGTCCAATTAGAAAATGTTCCATTTACCACCACTCTTTGCAATCTATCCTTCAGCCAGTTCTCTATCCAATTACAAATATTATGTTCTATGCCAATATTCCTCAATTTGATCATTAACCTTCTGTGAGTTACTGTATCAAACGCTTTAGCAAAGTCCAAGTAGATGACATCATCTGCCATTCCAGCATCAAGGTTTCTGCTCTCCTCCTCATAAAAGGCGACTAAATTAGTGTGGCAAGATCTGTTATGCATAAAACCATGCTGGCACAAACTTATAGTATTGTGAACTGCAATGTATTCATGTACCCTATCCCTTATTACCTCTTCCAAAAGCTTTCCTACTACTGATGTCAGACTAACAGGCCTATAGTTTTCAGGCTGAGAACGGGATCCCTTTTTAAATAATGGCACCACATTAGCAATTTGCCAGTCTCTCGGCACCATGCCAGACCTCAACGAATCCTGAAAAATTAAGTGAAGAGGCTTGGCAATCACAGCGCTAAGCTCATTTAATACCCTGGGATGAATCCCACCCGGTCCTAGACCTTTGTTTACCTTTACATGTTCAAGTCTCTTTTGAATTTCCTCCAGAGTGATCCATGCGTCAGTAGCTAAATTACTAGAACTGGCTCCTCAGATGTATAGACGGATGAAAAATAAGAGTTCAAAATTTCTGCTTTTTCCCTGTTCCCATCAACCAACGTACCCCCCCCCCCCCCCCGTGGTAATAAAGTTCCCACCCCTTCTTGCTTAATTTTTTTTTTACTATTCACATAATTAAAAAATAATTTTGTATTCTTTTTACTCGTAGCTGCAATATCCCTTTCCATCTCTATTTTAGCTTGCCTGATCTCAAAGGAGACCATGTTGTGATCACTGTTCCCTCAAATGCTCACCCACACAAATGTTAGAGATGAGTTCAGTGTTATTAGATATTACCAGGTCCAAAATAGTCATTCCTAGTTAGTTCTTGAACTGCCTGAAATAAAAAGTTATAATTCAGCATATTTACAAACCTACTAGCTTTTTTTGACTTAGCCACCCCATTACTCCAGTCAATGTCCGGATAATTAAAGTCCCCCATAATAACAACTTGAACCAGTTGTGAAGCCTCCTCCATTTGCAACAGTAGCTGGTTCTCATCCCCATCATCTATATGGGGTGGTTTATAGCATACACCAATGATCATCTTTTTTGTAACCTTCAGCCCTACTGAAATTTCTACCCAAATAGATTCATAAAGACAAACCCCTCCACCCTTTTTAATCTCGCTGTCTCTCTTAAAAGGTGTATAACCATTTAAATTCACAGCCCAGTCACATTTTTCATCCCACCAGGTCTTAGTGATACCAATTAAATCATAATTTTCAATACTTGCAATAGCCTGCAGCTCCCCTAATTTACCCGACAAGCTTCTTGCATTAGCCAGCATGCAGCATTACTACTTCTCCCTCTAATGTTTACATTAGCTAACTGAGAGCTAAAGCTAAGGTCAAAATTAGTCTGTTTCCCTTGTAACAACGGAAGCTCCTTATCTGATAAACTATATGCCCCCTCACTCCTCCCCCACAACCCTTTGCTAGTCCGACTGCCCCGTTTACACTAGCTTTCCCATAAAACTCTAGCTCACCCCCCCCCCTTGTCTAGTTTAAACACACCTCCAGCCTCTTAACCATTCTCTCCCCTAGCACAGCGGACCCCCTTCCATTGAGGTACAATCCATCACGGCTGTATAGATTTTACCCCAAAGAAAAGTCAGCCCAGTGCTCTAGGAACCCAAACCCTTCCTTCCTACACCAAGACTTTAGCCACGCATTTAGCTTCCTAAGTTCCCGCTGTCTTCCTAAACTTGCACGTGGCACTGGCAAAATTTCAGAAAAAATGACATTGGAGGACCTTTCCTTAATCTTAGAGCCTAGATCCCTGAACTCACTCTTTAAGGTCCTCAACCTACTGTTAATTTTGTCATTAGTAACGATATGTACCAAGACAGCCGGTTCATGCCCAGCCCCTCCCAATAATTTGTCAACCCGATCAACCACATGCCGAACCCTGGCACCAGGAAGACCGCAAACTGTTCGGTTGAAGTGATCCGCTCGACAGCGACCACCATCTGTTATTATGATTAACATCAGAAACATAGCATAACCTAGTAAAGTATAACGTAAGGAAGCCAACACTGTGTGGGTAAGTGTAAATTTTATTATACCTTGTTGGATACTCTCAAGTCTCCAACAAGCAAAGAAAAAGGAAACTTGAGAAGTATCTTTTAATGTATAGCATAGGTACATTACTTAATGACCATATAATTCTGAATAATCACATCATATAGGTCAGGGATCCCCAACCTTTTTTTTACCTATGAGCCATATTGAAATGTAAAAAGAGTTTGGGAGCAACGCAAGCATAGAAAATGTTCCTGGGGTGCCAAATAAGGGCTATGATTGGCTATTTGATATCTTTTATGTGGACTGGCAGCCTAAATGTGGCTCTGTTTGGCAGTGCAACCGAAAAATAAGCACCTGCTTTGAGGCCAATGGGAGCAACATCCAAGGGGTTGGGGTGCGACATGTTGCTCACGAACCACTGGTTGGGGATCACTGATCTAGGTCATGACTACAGAACAGGTAGTGGGTATAAAGAGCAATGCCTAAAGAAAGTAAAATAGTATAAGGCAGAGAAAGAATTTACGATATATGCTCTTTGTAGACAAGAGTTCAAATTCAACATTGTCAGGCTTTTCAAAAAGTGTTGGTTTGCCATACTTCATAACTTTCAGGTTTGCTAGATAAAGTATTGTAAATGTGTGACCACTAATTGTTTGCAGACTTGGGTGAATACTCTGTGTTTGGCTGTCACTTGTACTGAGAAATCTTGAAAGATTAAAGGACATGTAAACCCCAAATACAAAAATTTAATCAGTGAACAGCCTCTTTGAAATCTTTCAATACCTGCCACACTGGTTGTCCAGAGGTTAATAGTAAGGCTGCAACATCCCCTTAATCACTAAGATTTCCTTTTCCTCCTGTAACCCACTCGGCCCTTCCCTCAGGAATTTGCTTTGGCTGTTGGCTTGTGGGCATGCTCAGTTGTTCTAAGCTCAGATTACTAAACACACCCCCCCAGTCTAGCAGCCAGTGAAGAGATGGCATTCCTGGTTCCCATAGAAACTGAGCTCTAGCTGTCTGCTTCAGTTTTTTTCTTCTGAGCTCAGCGTTACCATTACTGTGCTCAAACAAAGCAGAACTTTTATCAGAGACAGTTCTGCCTGTGTGAGCCTGTATTCTTGATGAAATGTATGCTGAATAAGGGTCTGTGTGTGTGTAGGCTTTTAGCAGATTTAAATGTAACTGATTATGTATCAGAGGAAAAATGGCCACCGGGTGAAAGCTGCTATTTGCTTTAGGAAAATGTTATGGTGCTGGCAAGAGGAGGGGATACATGCAGTACAAATGATGCCATTTGGGTTGGGGAGACGTGCCCAACTGATACACATTGTAGGCAAATGTAGGCTTTATATGTCCTTTAAGAGCTTTTAGCCCTGACAGTGAAAGTCTCCTTGCTTCCTCTTAGCTGTGAGGATTTTCACTTTATCCATGTAATTTAGCAGTTGGAAAATTACTGCTCTGGAGCATCTTTCTTTTGGTGGTTTATCTGGCCCTATTCGATGGAAGCGTTCTATTATAATATTAGAGTGTTGCGCAAGACCCAGCTCTCCTGCGAGTTGAACTGCTAAAAGACCTTCCAGGTGTTTTCTTTGATTGTCTCTGGAATGTCTATAATCCTGAGGTTGTTACATTGCCTCCTGTTTTCCTTTTCTGAGATCATCTTAATTTGGTGTTCCTGGCATTCTATTTGATGTTTAGTGTTATATAGCTCCTCCTCCCTGACTGGGAGTCCAAGAACGGACCTAGTATGACTGTAATATCAAGGGTTGTGGGTGAGGCACACAATTCAGGCCTCTGCGTAGGGTGCCCCTCAATGTTTGCCCACTGTTGGTGCATTGTGGAAAATGCATTTTCAGTTTGGTTTCCAATTCATTGTTACTTCAGTTTGGTCCTGGACTGAGATTATTACATGTATATAAACTTTGATTATTAACACTACACAATGCGAGTGTTAGAAGCCACAAAAAGATTAATCCTACGATATATATAATATAATACAGATGGTATACTTTTCCCCTATTGTTATTATTTTTGGCTTCTGAATCCTCAAAGTAATGGCCCCCATCAGTGAGAACGACAGCTTAGAACAATAATTCAACCTCTTGTTGACAAACATGGCACCAAGCTCCATTGCAGTTTGCAAATGTGAGCAGTGCTGTATTTATGGGGTGGATGTAGGAGTTTGTAACACTTTTTTAAGGTGAAGGAAGCAGTGTACAACTACAGTTTTGTGGTATCTGAGTGATTTAGCTTTTCATTCAGCATCTCTCCTGTTCTGAGCAGTTATCTTGCTTTTATGAATCAATTTACCCTAGCAAGCAGGATTGGCTGGAATGACATTTCAATATTAAAAGCAGTGGACCTAAATAGGAATGGACATTGGGGTCGGTTAAAAAGCTAGAAAGAGGCAGAAGTGGAATGAAGATGGAATACTGTTGTCTTGCTTAACCCTTTCACTGCCGGTCGTTTTTGTCAAAGCGAAACTTGTATTGCCAGACAGTTTTTTAACATTTTGCACTGTTTCACTGTGGGGGACTTTTAGTTTACCCAGGAAAACGATATATTGCTTTTTTCAGGACAACCTAAGCTTTCAAAATATGGTAGAATTTTTGTGTACCGGTAATTCCAATTCTATAACAAGATAACAAAAAAACTAATTTCCCATAATATAAACACATATACTAAAAACAAAAATTATTTTATGCATGAATATACTACAGATTTGGAAAGTCCCATGTCTCCTGAACGTGCCAATACCAAATATATACTGTATATGGTTTTATGAAGATTTCTCACTTGTATAGGTCAAAAACTCTCAGCAGTATACTGCCAAATTTCCAAAGCACTGCTTCAAAAAGCTGCATACTTTAGATTTCAAGGACAGAAATTCCACTAACAGAAGGTTTATCCAAGAAAATTGTACATTTTCAGAAAGAACAGATTCTGGGGAATCCAGAATAGGCACAACTGCCTGTCTACTCTAAACTATCAAGTCGCAATGCTTTCCTAAAGTTATTGGTTTTTATAAAAATTTGTGAAATTTTTAAAAAATAGCTTCAAAGCTTCCAGTCTATAGTATCTTATCTCCTACAGGTCATAAAGTAACCAAATAAAACACCCTAAATATGAATGCCAGGGGTCCACTGAACAGTTTGATATCTAATATTTATAGGTTTACCTAAGTATGTGGCATGTAGGGGCCCCAATGTGAACATACCCCCATTTTTGGAAAGTACACATTCCCCCGAATCTACAATGCGTTACCGTGTCTTTCTACTCCAATGTACCAAGCCGCACAGCTTTTCTAAAGTTAGCAATTTTTATGACATTTCCAAAAATCCCCTCAAAGCTTCCACTTTGCAGCATCTTATCTCCCACATAACATTAGTTACCAAGATAAAACACCCTAAATTTGAACGCCAGGGGTCCACTGAACAGTTTGATAACCAATATGTATAGGTTTACCTAAATATGTGGCATGTAGGGGCCCCAATGGGAACATCCCCCATATGATCTATAATTTCAGCTCCTGCAAAATCAACACATTTACATACTTTATGTGGGATAATGCTATAAAAAAAGTACATTCACCCTAGAAAGCCATATATTTTTGGAAAGTACACATTCCCCCGAATCTATAATGGGTACTCCATAATCTATAATGGGTGCTCCAAAGTACCAAGCCTTAAAGCTGGGTAAAGAGTCCTTTCTACACCAAAGTACCAATCTGCAAAGTTTTCCTAAAGTTATTGTTTTTTATGACATTTCAGAAAATAGCCTAAAAATGTTGCAATTTGCCGCATTTATGCTCACACAATTTCTTGTGTACAAAAGCAAATCACCCCAAATAGGAACACCTAAGGTCTACTGAACAGTTTGATGCCCAATATGCATAGATATACCAAAGTCTGTGGTATGTACTGACCCCAAAATGAAAATAGCACATAAGGATTTCTCACCTGCATACAGAGCCCCCTGTCAGCGTATTATGTGCCGTAACACCCCCTAACTATACAGAGACCCCCAGAAAACCATATATTTTTGGAAAGTACACATTCTGATGAATTTAAAATAGGTAAAGGTTTTTTTGTACACCAACGTTACACACAGCAAAGCTATGCTAAAAACAGATTAGGAACACTTATACAGGGATAAAAATGCAATAAAACCACAAAAATTGTGCAAATCAGCGAAACAACAAAATAAGTCACACAACAGTGTAATAAGTGGTCAGAATATCTGATCCAATAATCTCGCTGTCAAAATAAACAGTTTTTAGGGAAAAGAAACTAAAAACAAAGTGGTAAAATGAAAAAACAAAGTGTTTGTGTATACATGTGTGTACATGTGTAAAAGTTGTGTGACAGTGTGTGTGTATATGAGTGTATATAAGTGTGCAAATTGAAAATGAATAAAAACTGCTAAATTGCGTGCTGTAAGTGTGTGTAAATGTATATAAGTGTGTGTGTAAGTGCAAAAAAAAAAAATCCATCTTTCCTGTCCTGAAGCAGGGATCGCTGCTCTGTCCTCAACGCTGCAGTCCTGGAGCAGGAAGTTGTGAGGCCGGCGCTGGGGGGAAGCAGGAAGAAGCAGCACGTCGTTGGCAGTTAAAGCCTTTTTCGTTTGAAACCTCCCTGTCCCTGCCACTGCCCCATCACTAAACTACTTACAGTGGTGTGAAAAACTATTTGCCCCCTTTCTGATTTCTTATTCTTTTGCATGTTTGTCACACTTAAATGTTTCTGCTCATCAAAACCCGTTAACTATTAGTCAAAGATAACATAATTGAACACAAAATGCAGTTTTTAAATGAAGGTTTACGTTATTAAGGGAGAAAAAAAACTCCAAATCTACATGGCCCTGTGTGAAAAAGTGATTGCCCCCCTTGTTAAAAAATAACTTAACTGTGGTTTATCAATTTCAATTTTCAATTTCAATATCAATTTCTGTAGTCACCCCCAGGCCTGATTACTGCCACACCTGTTTCAATCAAGAAATCACTTAAATAGGAGCTACCTGACACAGAGAAGTAGACCAAAAGCACCTCAAAAGCTAGACATCATGCCAAGATCCAAAGAAATTCAGGAACAAATGAGAACAAAAGTAATTGAGATCTATCAGTCTGGTAAAGATTATAAAGCCATTTCTAAAGCTTTGGGACTCCAGCGAACCACAGTGAGAGCCATTATCCACAAATAGCAAAAACATGGAACAGTGGTGAACCTTCCCAGGAGTGGCCGGCCGACCAAAATTACCCCAAGAGCACAGAGACAACTCATCTGAGAGGCCACAAAAGACCCCAGGACAACATCTAAAGAACTGCAGGCCTCACTTGCCTCAATTAAGGTCAGTGTTCACGACTCTACCATAAGAAAGAGACTGGGCAAAAACGGCCTGCATGGCAGATTTCCAAGGCGCAAACCACTTTTAAGCAAAAAGAACATTATGGCTCGTCTCAATTTTGCTAAAAAACATCTCAATGATTGCCAAGACTTTTGGTAAAATACCTTGTGGACCGACGAGACAAAAGTTGAACTTTTTGGAAGGTGCGTGTCCCGTTACATCTGGCGTAAAAGTAACACAGCATTTCAGAAAAAGAACATCATACCACCAGTAAAATATGGTGGTGGTAGTGTGATGGTCTGGGGTTGTTTTGCTGCTTCAGGACCTGGAAGGCTTGCTGTGATTGATGGAACCATGAATTCTACTGTCTACCAAAAAATTCTGAAGGAGAATGTCCGGCCATCTGTTTGTCAACTCAAGCTGAAGCGATCTTGGGTGCTGCAGCAGGACAATGACCCAAAACACACCAGCAAATCCACCTCTGAATGGCTGAAGAAAAACAAAATGAAGACTTTGGAGTGGCCTAGTCAAAGTTCTGACCTGAATCCTATTGAGATGTTGTGGCATGACCTTAAAAAGGCGGTTCATGCTAGAAAATCCTCAAATAAAGCTGAATTACAACAATTCTGCAAAGATGAGTGGGCCAAAATTCCTCCAGAGCGCTGTAAAAGACTCGTTGCAAGTTATCGCAAACGCTTGATTGCAGTTATTGCTGCTAAGGGTGGCCCAACCAGTTATTAGGTTCAGGGGGCAATTACTTTTTCACACAGGGCCATGTAGGTTTGGATTTTTTTTCTCCCTAAATAATAAAAACCCTCATTTAAAAACTGCATTTTGTGTTTACTTGTGTTATCTTTGACTAATAGTTAAATGTGTTTGATGATCAGAAACATTTTGTGTGACAAACATGCAAAAGAATTAGAAATCAGGAAGGGGGCAAATAGTTTTTCACACCACTGTATGTGCCTAGTTTACAACCAACTAACTGTGATAATATCCTGCTGGATCACCCACAATCTGGTTTTAAACAACAACACTCCACCTAAACTGCTCTAACCCGACTAACTAAAGCCAAAAAATACTAATAATACCGTTTGATCCCTCAGCTACTTTTGACATTGTTTGACACTTTTTTTTGACACCCTCTCCTCCTCCAGTCTCTCCATTTTCTTGGCCTTCGTGACAGTGCCTTGGAGGTAGAATCCCTATTGTTTCTACCTCCATATCTGACAATTCAGCCCTGAACATTAGTGGGGGAAACAAACCAGTGGTCGCAGGAAAGATTGTTATTGCTACGTGTATGGCCACCTTAATATGTGTGCTTGTGCGCACACACAAAAATGTTAAGCCCATTGCACAAAAACAATTTGTGGTGTGCACAAAGAATTTTGTGCAAAAACACGAAATGTTGTATTTATTCTGATCTGAGAACATATTTTGCACACTGTTCCCAATGCTACCTACGCTAAATTAAACAGAATTGGTTTTCTTTCCCCCCATCCTGTGCCCATAACCTCCCAGAGGTATCTATCATGGTTAACAATTCACTATCACCCCATCTCCCCAAGCCCGGCGCCTTGGGGTTATCATCAATTCTGCCCTTTCCTTTACTCCTCATATCCATGTTCACTCTCTCATCGTATCATTTCTGTACTTCTGTAAATTTATGAATTGGCCTTCCCCTTCAGAGACTGTAATCTCTCTAGTCCATAATGACTACTGCCGCTAGGCTCATACACCCCAGCAACCGATCCTTCTCACCCATGTCATTCTGCTAATCCCTGAACTGGCTTCCTCTACCATCCAGAATAAAATTCAAACTATTTATAAACAGATGGACAGTATGACCTTAGGGATATTCAACTTCCCTTCTTAAATATCAAAGATATAGTTCCCATTAAAATAAAACTTTTATTTTGCGTAAATAAAAACAATAAAGGAAAACTAATATACAAGTGTAATGCTGGAAAGAAAAGTGTGCTAAAAATAACAGTCGGCGAGAGTTCCCTGGCCGTAGCTTAAGAGTTTGATATTTAGCTCCAAGAAAATTTTTCTCCTTAGGGGTTAATTCCCCCAATTAACCCCTAAGGAGAAAAATTTTCTTGGAGCTAAATATCAAACTCTTAAGCTACTGAGTCACAAAATATCGCTCTCACAGAAGGTGGCTAAAAAATCACTGCCATCCATAAATTATTCTAGATCAATCCAAAAGCTCTCATGACCCAGTACCATGCTCACCCGTAGTGAGTCTCAGTGGTTAAATTAAATCAAATCTCCCCATTTTGCAAACACTCCCAAATATTCAGTCTCCCAAAAGAAAAACTCCTCCCCAACCCCGTAAATAAAGCCAAAAACCCTGCCTAATTGAAGCTAAAAATCACCAACGCGCATTTGATCCCCTTAACATTGGGGCTGTTTAAAGTGCTAAATCTCACAGCACTTCACAACTCTGCCCCACCATACATCTCTGAACTTATCTCTAAATACTCACCAAACCACGTTACGCTCCTATACTGACCTGCTCCTCAACTCCTCTTTCATTACCTCCACACACTCGAATCAAGGGCTGCACCCTTTTCCTGGAATCTCTTACCTTACCTCACTTAATTCTAATCTTTCCCATTCCTACTTTGTTATATTTAAAGATCAGCATATCAATTATGTCCAACTCAGAATAGCTTCAGTGACAGGTACAGCTTTAGCCTGAGCTACACAGAGTGGGGATTGGGCTGAAAAACACAAAAGCATGCATTTTCATGACTATCTCCAGTCCATGTAGCTGCATTCAGGCCAATGCTGTGCCTGACAGTGGAGCTAAATTGAGCTGTTTATAAGAGTGGATCTGCAAAATGTAGGCGGATTAAAGTGGAGGAGCTGCTTAGAGTGCCCTTGCCATTACACTGCGGGGGGAACACAGGAGTTCAATGTCGCTACAGGGCAAAACACCCATTAGTATGTGCCCTTATTCAACAAATACTGCTAAAAGTTGAAATTACTGTATTCAACAATCCCAACGCGACAGCCCTCACCAGGTGTCCCCCCATGCACCATGATTGCAAAAGTCCTTAATTACAGGGACCGCAATACCATACTGAAACAAACACGGATTAGGGGCAACCCAGTTCTGGGAGATGCCAAAATCCTATTCTATCCCGACTACACGGTGGAAGCCCAAAAGCATAGAGCGAAATTTGCAGAGGTCAGGAAGAAGCTGCACGAACGAGGAATTACCTACTCTACAGTCTTCCCTGAAAGCTCTGGCTACTTGATGGCAACAACACCAGATTCTTGCACCGGGCGCAATAGGCCACAAGCGGGTCAGACCTAGCTAGGCATGGACTCTCAAGAGCGAAGCGACACTCTGGACAGTACATTCTGATCGCTAAGGACCTGGGGAGGGGGGGGGGGTCAGATGTGGACCCAGTTATCTTCTGAAATGGGTAACGAAAGGGTTACAATAGAAACCACTGTTAAGCTGTTAATTTACTTTGTTAAACTGTTGTTTGGTTACCACATCCCAAGCGGATGCAAACGCAAACGCAACACAGTTTGGGATATAGGCCCACCCAAGTTCTCAGGGTGGGCAGGGTTGGTACGGACATCTTTGGGGCTATGTTAAATTTCTTACCTCTTCCCCACCCCACCAAATCCAACAGTTACCCCTTCCGTAGCAGAAAAAGTACCGGCAAATACAGGTATTAAGGTAATATGTCCACTATAAATGTAATCTCATGGAATATCAGAGGCCTCATTTACAGTGGCTTGCAAAAGTATTCGGCCCCCTTGAACTTTTCCACATTTTGTCACATTACAGCCACAAACATGAATCAATTTTATTGGAATTCCACGTGAAAGACCAATACAAAGTGGGGTACATGTGAGAAGTGCAACGAAAATCATACATGATTCCAAACATTTTTTACAAATAAATAACTGCAAAGTGGGGTGTGCGTAATTATTCAGCCCCCTTTGGTCTGAGTGCAGTCAGTTGCCCATAGGCCTGATGAGTGCTAATGACTAAATAGAGTGCACCTGTGTGTAATCTAATGTCAGTACAAATACAGCTGCTCTGTGACGGCCTCAGAGGTTGTCTAAGAGAATATTGGGAGCAACAACACTATGAAGTCCAAAGAACACACCAGACAGGTCAGGGATAAAGTTATTGAGAAATTTAAAGCAGGCTTAGGCTACAAAAAGATTTCCAAAGCCTTGAACATCCCACGGAACACTGTTCAAGCGATCATTCAGAAATGGAAGGAGTATGGCACAACTGTGAACCTACCAAGACAAGGCCTTCCACCTAAACTCACAGGCCGAACAAGGAGAGCGCTGATCAGAAATGCAGCCAAGAGGCCCATGGTGACTCTGGGGGAGCTGCAGAGATCTACAGCTCAGGTGGGGGAATCTGTCCATAGGACAACTATTAGTCGTGCACTGCACAAAGTTGGCCTTTATGGAAGAGTGGCAAGAAGTAAGCCATTGTTAACAGAAAACCATAAGAAGTCCCGTTTGCAGTTTGCCACAAGCCATGTGGGGGACACAGTAAACATGTGGAACAAGGTTCTCTGGTCAGATGAGACCAAAATGGAACTTTTTGGCCAAAAGGCAAAACGCTATGTGTGGCGGAAAACTAACACTGCACATCACTCTGAACACACCATCCCCACTGTCAAATATGGTGGTGGCAGCATCATGCTCTGGGGGTGCTTCTCTTCAGCAGGGACAGGGAAGCTGGTCAGAGTTGATGGGAAGATGGATGGAGCCAAATACAGGGCAATCTTGGAAGAAAACCTCTTGGAGTCTGCAAAAGACTTGAGACTGGGGCGGAGGTTCACCTTCCAGCAGGACAACGACCCTAAACATAAAGCCAGGGCAACAATGGAATGGTTTAAAATAAAACATATCCATGTGTTAGAATGGCCCAGTCAAAGTCCAGATCTAAATCCAATCGAGAATCTGTGGCAAGATCTGAAAACTGCTGTTCACAAACGCTGTCCATCTAATCTGACTGAGCTGGAGCTGTTTTGCAAAGAAGAATGGGCAAGGATTTCAGTCTGTAGATGTGCAAAGCTGGTAGAGACATACCCTAAAAGACTGGCAGCTGTAATTGCAGCAAAAGGTGGTTCTACAAAGTATTGACTCAGGGGGCTGAATAATTACGCACACACCACTTTGCAGTTATTTATTTGTAAAAAATGTTTGGAATCATGTATGATTTTCGTTCCACTTCTCACGTGTACACCACTTTGTATTGGTCTTTCACGCGGAATTCCAATAAAATTGATTCATGTTTGTGGCTGTAATGTGACAAAATGTGGAAAAGTTCATGGGGGCCGAATACTTTTGCAAGCCACTGTATAAGGTAAAAATAGCCCTCTTATTTACAGCACTTAAACAATGGTCTCCAGTGATAGTTTGTCTCCAAGAGACTCATTTAAAGGGTTAGAAAGTGCTCTCCCTTAAAAGAGGTTGGGTTGCACAAACATACCATGCCACCTTCTCATCCTATGCCACGTGAGTGTCAGTATTAGTAAAAAAAAGAACCTCCAATTTGTACTCCACTAAATCCACACTGACCACTCTGTGAGATATATCATCCTTCATTGTACGATCCTGGCACTTGAGTTCATATTAATTACAATGTATATACCCCCACCTTTTTACACAGATATCCTGAGCCTCATTTCACAGAATGTGGCCCTACTACCTTTGGTGGCACAATGCTGGCTGGGCAATTTCAACTGTGGCCTCCTACCCTCACTTGGCAAGTTATAGGATCATTAGATGACCCAGCAAATGAAAAAGCTAACCCATGCACAGACAAAACTGTAATGTAAACTAAAGGAAATCACGCAAAAAAGATGCTATATGCGGCACAGCATGCGTTTGAGCAGTTGGAAAAGACAGGAAAGCTCCTGGCATATATATCTAAGATAACCTCTCCCAAAACTATAATACACAGAATTCTATCAGAGACTGGAGAAATAATTACTGACCCTAGACAAATAGTGAACAGATTTGGAGAATTTTAAGGTAACCTCTACGAAACCAAAATCCAGTACAACGTAGTACAACTTCAAAATTATTAAGACTTTATCTCTTTCCCTAAACTATGTCCGGCTGCAGTCTCTTTTCTAGACAAGCCCATAACAGCCAGGGAAATCCAAGAGGCAATGTCATCAATGGTATCTTCTAAGGCCCCTGGGCCAGATAGAATCCCAGTAGAGTGGTTCAGGGTTCTGGGCAATAAAGTAGTGGGCACCCTATGTAAAATACCCTCACAATCAGCAGAACAAAATGGTCCTCCTTTGCTAACCCCCTCATAGTCCTAATCCATAAAAAAGGGAAACCCCCAACAGTGTGGGTCTTATCGACCCATATCATTAATTAACGTAGATGTGAAGATACTAGCTAAAGTATTGGCCACTAGACTGAAATTGGTTATTATCCAAATAATACATCCCGACCAAACTGGCTTTATGCCCCACTGATCTATGGATGTAAACTTGAGGAGGTTGTACTACAATCTGCAAGTTCCACATGACAACACATGACAAAAAAAAAAAAAAAGCTTTTGATGCAGTGGAGTAGCCATACCTAAGGGGAATCCAGGAACAATTTGGATTTGGGGAAAACTTTATAAAATATTTTGCGATCCCACAGCCCGTGTTCAGGCAAATAACTTCACCTCACTGTTTTTTTCCTTTAGCAGAGGGCCAAGGCAGTGGTGCCCCCCTCTCTCCCTTTTTGCGTTGGGAATAGAACCCCACGTGATACAAATAAGGTATTCTAGGCATCTGACAGGGCTGAAATAAGGTCGAATTAAAGAAAGAGTATCATTTTATTCTAACGATGTTCTGCTTTACCTGGCAGACCCAGGCCCCTCACTATCGGGAATCCAAAGAATCTTTTCCCGGCTTCACTCAGAGTACTCTAAGTAAGTGAGATTCCAGCCAACCTCCCCACACTGTTAAATTTGTTCGGTTGACCTCTGGCCTCATATGCAAGTTTAATTAACAGATGCATTTTATTGACTAGTTCTATCCACCCAGCTTTTTTAGGAGGGGAGCCAATACTAATTGTATTTTTTTAATCTGCAGTCAGTAAAAACGAATTGTTAACTGTTTTGATATACTTATCCACTACTTTAATTTTCCAGTGAATATAGCTTTGCAGAGAAGGTGGTAGAAGGCATGTTCCTGGAGGTTGGTTGTGTCATTATCAAGATAGAGTCCCGGACATTCCATGCATCTCTGCAACTGTGGCAACTCGAAGGTTATAGCGTCAGCCCAAATTGGCAGAAAACTGATCTGCGCTTCACCCGCCTCACTCACCCTCACAAAGGAGAAGTAAGTGTAACCCCAGCTTTTCTAGAAATTGACAGATGCTTCTTCATTATTTGCCAAGTTTTTTTTATATGTTTTAGGTTCTTACCTTTAAAGAAGTCATATGGCAGACCCTTCGTGTAGAGGCTGATGCATCTGAAGACAGCGAGGATGCTCCTAGCACCCCTTTGCGTCTGCTCACAAGTGGAGGACGTTTACATGTTGCGCTAAAGAGAAGGGTTAGATATCAAAAAGTCTCATCATATAACCCATTTATTTTTGTCAACAACAAATATGAATTTCTGACAGATTGTATGTAATACATTACTCTAGATGAAGGACTGTCTAGTGCTTTGTTCCAAGCTTACTCTTCTACTGGATGAACTTTTATGGGTGCTTACAGACTCTCAGCTACGGGCTTTACTGTCCTATACAAAATCTTTGAGTGAAGCTGTGCAGAAATCAATGAGGCAGAGGAAAAATAGAGGAGAAGAGCAGGTAACTTCCTCTTTTATTCCAAGCTTATTACTTTTCTCCTATTACACTCTCCTAACCACTTTTTACACTATATCTCACTTTTGTGCCTTATTACTTTTGGCAGTTCTTAAAATGTATTGGTTGTCTTTGCAGGCTACATCTTCTCCCACAGCTCCATCTTTGTGGCCTCTTACTTCTTTACCTTCTACTGCATCTAGTTTAGGTCAGTACTTTGATAAGTTTGATATAAAGGAAACTTCTTATCATTTGTTGATCTCGAGGCTGGATTTGCATGTGTGTGATGAGAGCTCACCCAAGAGAACATGCACAGGTACCAAAAAAAATTATATTCAATATTATATTTCTTTTGCACTTGTGCAGGGTGGATTTAGTGTTACTGCTTTTAAAAATGTCTGTTGGTTTTTTTTGTTTTGTTTTTGGGCTTTGAGCTATATCTCTCAACATATATATATATATATATATTGTAAAGTTCAGGGGATAAGGAATCGTCCATGCACTAAGGCTCACAAGGATCACATTCAAATAAGCTTTATCTTCAGCAGGTCAGCATAAAGTAACAGCAGTTTTAGGTATAATGGCACAGAAAAGCAATTGGTTTTCCCACTCAGGGTTTACGCTCACCTCACACTCTTTTTCCAGTGCAGTCCTCACATGCACATACCAAACCACAGAGCTCTCTTATTTCCTGCATTGCTGCAGTAATTAGCCCTGCTGTGCACCTTAAAGGTACCTGAATAACTGGGAAATGTACACCATTGGACTTTACACTTAATGCGTTTCATTGCCTCTCGCCACTTCCTCAGAAGCATCAACCGCCCACATTTAGAAGGACTATATATATGGAATATCCAAAGCCCCTCCTTCTTTATATTAACCATAACCCCACACATATATAAAAATTATCAAAATCACATACACAACCCAAAATTCAAAAAAATGTAGAAACATGAAGGAAAATATATACATACTGTATATACCTGTATACACCAATTTAAATCAGGAGAAACAAATCATGAGGATGATATCTAAATACACATAATGGAGGAGGAGCCAGAAGTCCAACATTCCAAATATATATCAATACTAATAGTTCTTAGTAGAAACAAGATAGTTCCCATTCATGGGTTGGTTTAAGCGGCTTTACATCTTTGGAGATTGTAACCTTTTTCGTTCACCAATTTTTTCTTTTTTTTTTTCATTATATTGATGACTGCATCGGTATTTGGGATGGAGATGAAGAGTCACTGTCTAGTTTTGTTAAGTTTTGTAATGGTCAAGTGGGGGGTATTTCTTTTACATATGAGACACCAGACTCTATCACAAGAAATCTCAGAGATTCTTCTGTATGATATGCAGCAAAAAAGTGAGAAGGGACCTTTTTATATATGGTAGAAGTATGTAGCTGTATTCTATCCCATATGGACTGTATTTTCCCACTTATACAGTGGCTTGCAAAAGTATTCGGGCCCCCTTGAACTTTTCCACATTTTGTCACATTACAGCCACAAACATGAATCAATTTTATTGGAATTCCACGTGAAAGACCAATACAAAGTGGTGTACACGTGAGAAGTGGAACGAAAATCATACATGATTCCAAACATTTTTTACAAATACATAACTGCAAAGTGGGGTTTGCGTAATTATTCAGCCCGCTGTGTCAATACTTTGTAGAGCCACCTTTTGCTGCAATTCCAGCTGCCAGTCTTTTAGGGTATGTCTCTACCAGCTTTGCACATCTACAGACTGAAATCCTTGCCCATTCTTTTTTGCAAAACAGCTCCAGCTCAGTCAGATTAGATGGACAGCGTTTGTGAACAGCAGTTTTCAGATCTTGCCACAGATTCTCGATTGGATTTAGATCTGGACTTTGACTGGGCCATTCTAACACATGGATATGTTTTGTTTTAAACCATTCCATTGTTGCCCTGGCTTTATGTTTAGGGTCGTTGTCCTGCTGAAGGTGAACCTCCGCCCCAGTCTCAAGTCTTTTGCAGACTCCAAGAGGTTTTCTTCCAAGATTGCCCTGTATTTGGCTCCATCCATCTTCCCATCAACTCTGACCAGCTTCCCTGTCCCTGCTGAAGAGAAGCACCTCCAGAGCATGATGCTGTCACCACCATATTTGACAGTGGGGATGGTGTGTTCAGAGTGATGTGCAGTGTTAATTTTCCGCCACACATAGCGTTTTGCATTTTGGCCAAAAAGTTCCATTCTGGTCTCATCTGACCAGAGCACCTTCTTCCACATGTTTGCAGTTTGCCACAAGCCATGTGGGGGACACAGCAAACGGGACTTCTTATGGTTTTCTGTTAACAATGGCTTTCTTCTTGCCACTCTACCATAAAGGCCAACTTTGTGCAGTGCACGACTAATAGTTGTCCTATGGACAGATTCCCCCACCTGAGCTGTAGATCTCTGCAGCTCGTCCAGAGTCACCATGGGCCTCTTGGCTGCATTTCTGATCAGCGCTCTCCTTGTTCGGACTGTGAGTTTAGGTGGACGGCCTTGTCTTGGTAGGTTTACAGTTGTGCCATACTCCTTCCATTTCTGAATGATCGCTTGAACAGTGCTCCATGGGATGTTCAAGGCTTTGGAAATCTTTTTGTAGCCTAAGCCTGCTTTAAATTTCTCAATAACTTTATCCCTGACCTGTCTGGTGTGTTCTTTGGACTTCATGGTGTTGTCGCTCCCAGTATTCTCTTAGACAACCTCTGAGGCCGTCACAGAGCAGCTGTATTTGTACTGACATTAGATTACACACAGGTGCACTCTATTTAGTCATTAGCACTCATCAGGCAATGTCTATGGGGAACTGACTGCACTCAGACCAAAGGGGGCTGAATAATTACGCACACCCCACTTTGCAGTTATTTATTTGTAAAAAATGTTTGGAATCATGTATGATTTTCCTTCCACTTCTCACGTGTACACCACTTTGTATTGGTCTTTCACGTGGAATTCCAATAAAATTGATTCATGTTTGTGGCTGTAATGTGACAAAATGTGGAAAAGTTCAAGGGGGCCGAATACTTTTGCAAGCCACTGTATAAGCTATGTAGACTTTCTAAATAACAAGTCAGAAGCACATGTTAAGTGTGCCTGTATTGTGAACTTCTTCTCAATGGAGTTTTGATTATATTAGAACATTGATTCCCTTCTACATGGGGAGCACCCAAAGAGCCCAAATCTGCCTTAACTAATGGGATAGTCTCAGAGGATGAGAAATTGGCAGTTTTATAACATGGCAAACAAGAATATCCGTCAAAGTTGTTACAACAGAAACTCTCACATGTGCAGGGTTTAAATGGAGGGACTGCGATCCAAAGCAGAAATTAGATAGGAACACTGTGGCCTGTATACCTTTCATCCAGTAGTGAGAAAAGTACATCATATATATGATTATTAAAGATGCACAGTTTTACAAGTACAGTTTAGAGTCCTTCTCTCATTGTTGTTAAAGTGGTTTAGGTTAGTAAATTAACCAATACATTACCAGAATACTGACATTTTAGGCAATTTCCGAAAAATATTGCTGTTAATTTCTGTTTTATTTTATAGATCTATTAACTCCCAATACCAGTGCCACTCTTATTTCTAGAAATTGTTATATGAAATTGTTGACATGTAGTTGGTCGGCAGAACAGCAATATTTTATCTTGCTTTTTACTGGCACATTAACTTATCTGCATTTATTGCTAACTCTGAGAGACAAGTGTAATAGTTTGTTGGAACCGTAAGGGAGCACAATTGCTAATCTTACCTTGGGTGCCAAAGCTGCTTGACCTGCCTCTGCATTATGGTGCTACATGCTCCAGATACACCAAATCTTATAAAGGACTGAACACAATTATATTTTATATAACACCTCATGTTGTTCTCTCTGATTTTCATCATTTTCCATGCACAGTTGCAGGAGGTGCTATTCAGCTCACCCTTCGTGGAGTTATTCTGGACTATTATCCATCCCACAGACAAGGTACGCATAGTTATTTTGATAGTAACATTTGAAAGCACTGGATATATTATAAAGTTTGTCAAAATGAACTTGTTTTATAATGTCCTTTTCAGAGTAACAGACAAAAACATTACTACAACATTATAAAGTTGAATGGTATCAGTTTTAATTGTGTGACTTGCTCTTCGGCTGACATCTAAATTTGGGCTGGCTGTGACATTGTTTAAAGAGTTATAGTTGATTCTTTTTAATTTTTGAATACTTTGCATCCATTAGTCTTTGAAATGTTTCTGTTTTTTAATATTTTGATTTTTTTTTTGTTTTAGAAAATTATAGCTAAGAGTATTTGGAGTTGATTTATATACCTTAACCAGTTTGTGGTGTCAAGTTTCTCTAACTTATTTTCGAAAGCTTTTACTACAGATATTCAGACTTCATGTATATCTGATATATACCAAAAATGTACTTCTCTCTATTGTTTCATCTAAATAATAAACAGTTCTACAAATTAATTACACTTTTAAAACAAATACAAATTAGTGGTGCAATAAGCATGTGTCCACATAGATAAACATAGACACAAATATATTTTGCAGCATTTTGCCACCAACCTGACAAATTTCTTAATGTGCTATTTGCTATTTCCCATTAGACTTTATTACATCCAGAAAACTGCTTATCACTACTCTGCTCCTGCTTTAACCCCCCCCCCCATTCATTCTGTAATGCTGGTATCAGCACAGTGGGCAGCAGGGGTAATTAGGGTAATCTATTGTACGTGAGGGGGGATTAACAAAAATCCTACAATGCGTGCACCTCATCACATTCATAGTGTAATACAGACAACATGGCACCGGTGAGGATGGTAGCCGTTGCTCGGTGTCCTCCTCAACTTTGCTTTTTTCTTATGTTTGTCGTGTTATTTTTTAGTTTTTTTGCAACCTGCAATGCTCTCGTCTCCTATGACACACAAACTCTCCTGGACATTCGACAAAATTCACAATCTGGACCTTCACAGACCAACTTTTTTTGTAAACGGAGGTGACTTACCTTGGCTACCTGGGCAGAAGAAACACCGGATGAAAAGGGGGAAAAAAGAGTCTCTGTTTTTACAGAGACATGGCTGGACCCTTCCATCCCTGACTCGGCCATTGTCCCTGAAGGACTCTCCATTCACCGCCTGGACAGAACAATGGACTCGGGAAAATGCTGGGGAGGTGGCAGTGTGTAATGACCAACAAACGGTGGTGTACTGATGTACAGACAGTTTCGTCTGGGTGCTCTCCTGATCTTGAACATCTTATGATCAGATGCAGACCTTTTTATCTGCCCAGGGAGTTGACAGCGATATTTTGTACCGCTGTTTATATTCCCCCCCCAACACCACACGAGCACTGCATGAACTGTTTGATGCTATCGACCGGCAGGAAACATTACACCTGGAGGCTGCTTTTATCGTGGCTGGCGATTTTAATAAAGCCAACATAAAGAAAGTTCTGCTGAAGTTTTACCAGCATGTAAACTTTCCAACGCATGGTGAGAACATCTTGGACCATGTTTACACTCCGTACGCACGCCTATAAAGCCCGCCCTCAACCAGCCTTCGGCAAATCAGATCACTCCTCGGTCTTGCTGCTGCCAGCCTATAGGCAGAAGCTGAAACGCGAGCAGCCTATGATGCGTTCTGTTTAGCGCTGGACCGACCAGTCAGACAGCACCCTGCGTCACTGCTTCGACATCACGGACTGGGAAGTCTTCCGGACTGCCGCTGACAACATCATCAACAACTACACTGAGTACGTAACAGACTTTATTCACAAATGCATCAATGACGTCGTACCGTGGATTAATGTACGGACTTACCCCAACCAGAAGCCATGGGTTAACTGAGAGGTCCGCGCAGCGCTCAGAGCGCGGACTGCAGCCTTTAAATCCGGAGATCCAAGTGAGTACAAATCATCCCGGTATGCAATAAAAACAGCTAAGGGACAATACAGAGTAAAGGTACAGTCCTGCTATAGGAACTCTAACATTAGGAACATGTGGAGTGGACTGAAGACCATTACCAACAAGGGAAAGCTGCAGAGTGGGGGAGGTAACTGCTTCTCTACCTGATGAGCTGAACACCTTCTATGCACGCTTTGATAAACACCTATTTCAGGAGCTTTTGTTGGAAGAGGACGGCATGCGACCACGAGGTAGCAGATGTCTTCACAGACATTTTTTTTTTGTAACTTCTTTTTATTAAACATAATCAATATTTGCAGTTTACAAAAGTTTCAGTCATAAAACATGTAATATTGCTGTTTTTGATTTATATGTTGTTGATAAAGAGGGATATAAAGGGATAGGGTAGAGGTAAGGGTATGGTTTGTTTTTATTGATAGGTAGGTTTTAGTTAGGTTGGAAAAAGAAGGGGGGGAATTAGTAACTGGAGGAAAAAAATGGGGTAAAAAGAAAACACCAGGTTATTCGATTGTCTATAGGCCTTATTGCCTTGTTTTCAGATGAGATCTTGTTTTTTTTTATCCCTATTTTGGTTGGTTATTGTTGACCCTCTTGCCGGGCGGGTGCTGTAGTTTCACGGTATCTCTTCCATTGTGCCCATATTCTATCGTATTGCTCCTTTTTGTTGTTGTCGTTCCATTTGTTCCATTATGGCTCTTGTATCCATGTTTTGTAGTATTTATTTGATTTTGTAGGGGCCTCCTGTTTTCCACCCTTTTGCTATGGGTGTAGTGGTGGCATTTAGCATATGGAATAATAGTTTTATTTGCGGGTTAGAGATCTAGACTTGTCATGAAACTCCGTGACCTTAACATCGGTTCCTCCCTGTGCAGCTGGATCCTGGACTTCCTGTCAAACAGACCTCCGGTGGTTCGGATCAGCAACATCACCTCATCCACACTGACACTTAGCACTGGTGCCCCCCAGGGATGTGTGCTCAGCCCCTTGCTGTACACCCTGTTCACCCTCGACTGTACAGCAACACACAGCTCCAATACTATCATCAAATTTGCAGACAATGCCACCATCATCGGCTGCATTTCTGATGGAGATGAGTTGGCATACAGGGCAGAGGTGAGAACCCTGACATCATGGTGCCGTGACAACAACCTGCTACACAACGTCAGCAAAACTAAGGAGCTCATAGTGGATTACAGGAGACTGCAGGGAGGAGGCCATACCCCCATTCACATTGAGGGAGCAGAGGTAGAGAGAGTAAGATGCTTCAGATTCCTGGGCATCAATATTAGTGAGGATCTGAGTTGGTCTCACCACGTTGGTGTGATCACAAAAGCTGCAAGACAGCGGCTCTTCTTTCTGTGGCGCCTGAGGAGGTTCGGCATGGACTCACAAACTTCTATCGATGCACCATCGAGAGTATTCTGTCTGGCTCTATCACCATCTGGTATGGCAGCTGTAATGCTTTGGGCCACAAAGCTCTGCAGAGGGTGGTGAGATCAGCACCACGCATCACCAGAACTGAACTGTCGGCCATGCAGGACCTCTACAGACAGCACTGTAGGAGGAAGATGCAGCGAAACTTCTCTGACCCCAGCCACAGTCTTTTCACGCTCCTACCATCAGGCAGGCGGTACAGGAGCATCCAGACCCGCACCAGCAGATACAGAGACAATTTCTACCCCCAAGCCATCAGGCTTCTGAACTGCTGACATTCTGCACACACCAACACACACTCACCACAACTACTGGACTCTTCACAATGTCACTTTAAGCAAAGCCACTTTAAATCCTCACTGCACGATTTCAAATACTTCATTGCATTTTTTTTTATTGTAAATACTTGTACCTTTATTGCACACTTATTATTTTTAATATTTGTATTTTTTTTGTCTATGTAAAGATGGGGAGGAACACTAAAAATTTCATTACTTTAACCTTTTTAGTGCCACAGGACGTAGAATCTACGTCCTGTGTATCAAAGGACCAAAGTGCCACAGAACGTAGATTCTACGTCCTGCTGCACTTCCGGTTTTGGGAGCGGAGGAATGGCTTTTCAAGCCATTCCTTCGCTCCCCACTCGTTCCCCAGCCTCCAGACAATAGTCAGAGGTGGGGAACGAGTGGCCCCTGGGTAGCGATCACCCAGGGGCCACATACAACTTACCTGCCATCCACGTGGCTTTCTGTGCAGCTCCTCTCCCTTCCGCAGCTTCCCCCTCTGGCCCCCCTGCTTCCTGACACGCCCCCTCACATGAGCTGATGCTGCTGTGCCAGATCGAGTTTCTCCTGCAGATCCTGATCTTCTAGACCCCAAGTAAGTGGCAAATACACACACAAACACACAATCACACATTTATTACACTAATACACACTTATACTCACACTTACACACACACACATGCATTTTTGGGAGGTTTTCACACATTCATCACTTACAGCACTTAGAGAAAACTCACACTTGGTTGCATACTCACACACATGCACACAAAACACATTTTACACACACACTTACACACTTATGTAATTTTGTAATTATTTTTTTTTTTCTAATCGCATCGTTTTTATTCTTGCCTGAAAAAAATGTTTTATTGCCATTGCGGATAGTGTATTCGCTAACCGCACTGTGCCAATACCTTTTGTGTATTATTTTGGTGTTTCTACTACATTTTCTGTGATTTTGGTGGATTTTTGGGTATTTTACTGCATGTTTAGCCATTTTATAGCATTTTCAGTTATGCATAGTTGTTGTTCGCTTGACTTTGTCTGTAAAACTTATTTGCCCTAGCCAAAATACTCAAACTGTTATTCTGCCCGCAGATATTATTAGGCAAAAAAAAAAAAAATGATTTTAGTGATTTTTTTTTTATCTTTATCAATTTTATTGCTTTTTACATTGTTCTTTGTTACTTGTCTTTGCACATGGACATTTTGTCTGCTGTATTTCAATTTGGCATCCTCTGTACCCCACATAGTTTGGTAAATCTATTCATATTGGGCATCAAACTGTTCAGTAGACTAGTGGCTTTCATATTTAGAGTGTTTTATGTTGGTACGTTACTAAATGTGGGGTACATAATGGGGCAACATGCAAGCTTTGTGACGATTTTCAGAAATGTCACAAAAACCGTTCTGTTTAGCATAGCTTTGTAGTTTGGTAGTTTGTAGTAGAAAGATGTATTTACCCATTTTTGTTTTGTCAGAATGTGTACTTTCGGAAAATATATGGTTTTCTAGGGTCTCCTTACTGTTAGGTGGTCGTATGGCACATAATACACATACCGGGTGCAAAAACTGCATGAGCCGAAGCATCTTATGTGAAAATTCATATGCACTATTTTTACTTGGGTGCCCCTGTACCCCACATAGTTTGGTAAATCTATGCATATAGGGCATCAAACTGTTCAGTAGACCCCTGGCGTTCATATTTAGAATGTTTTATGTTTATACGGTACAAAATGTGGGGGTACATAATGGGGTAAAATGCAAGCTTTGTGACAATTTTCAGAAATGTCAAAAAAATCGTTCTGTTTAGCATAGCTTTGTAGTTTGGTAGTTTGCAGTAGAAAGATGTATTTACCCATTTTTGTTTTGTCAGATTGTGTACTTTCGGAAAATGTATAGTTTTCTAGGGTCTCCTTACTGTTAGGGGGTCTTATGCCGCATAATGCACATGCCGGTAGCTTATATTGCAGTGTATACACTTTGTATGCACTAACTTCCTTTTGGGGTCTCTAAATGCCAGATACATCGGTGATCCTATGCACAATGGGCATCAAACTGTTCAGCGGACCCTTGGTTTTCATATTTAGGGTGTGTTTTCTTGGTACCTAATGTTATGTGGGAGATATGGTGCTTGAAAGTGGAAGATTTGATGTGATTTTCAGGTATTTCACCAAAACTAGCAATTTTGGGAAAGCACTGCGACTCTGTAGTTTGGAGTAGAAAGACATGGGTACCAATTTTGAATTCGCCCGAATGTATACTTTCCAAAAATATATGGTTTTGGGGGGTCAATGTATTTTTTTGTATTTTTACCCCACAGAAAATGCAGTAAACGTGTTGAATTTTCAGTAGCTAAAGAGACCTCTGGGGCAATCTCTATGCACTGACGTCCTTATGGGGTCTCTAAATGCCAGATACAGTGCTGATCCTATGCACAATGGGCATCAAACTGTTCAGCGGACCCTTGGCTTTCATATTTAGGGTGTGTTCTTTTGGTACCTAATGTTATGTGGGAGATAAGGTGCTTGAAAGTGGAAGATTTGATGTGATTTTTAGGTATTTCATCAAAACTGGCAATTTAGGGAAAGAATTGCGACTCGGTAGTTTGGAGTAGAAAGACATGGGTACCAATTTTGAATTCGTCCGAATGTGTACTTTCCAAAAATATATGATTTTGGGGGGTCAATGTATTTTTTGTGTTTTTACCCCACAGAAAATGCAGTAAATGTGTTGAATCTTCAGTAGCTAAAGAGATCTCCTGGGCAATTTGTATGTACTAACTTCCTTTTGGGGTCTCTAAATTCCAGATACATCTGTGATCCTATGCACAATGGGCATCAAACTGTTCAGTGGACCCCTGGCTTTCATATTTAGGGTGTGTTTTCTTCGTACCTAATGTTATGTGGGAGATAAGGTGCTTGAAAGTGGAAGATTTGAGGTGATTTTTTAGAATTTTCATAATTTTTTATAGAAAATGCTAAATTCAGTAAAGCATTGCCGTTTGGTACTTACGAGTTGGAAGACATAGTTACCCATTTCGGATTCGTCAGAATGTGTAGTTTTCAAAAATGTATGGTTTCCTGGGGTAAACCTAATGTTCCAGGATTTTTGGCTTTGGAATGTAAAGTATGCCGTATTCTGCTGTAATGCTTTGAAAATTTAGTAATTTACTGCTGGGAGTTTTTGATCTATAGAAGTCAGAAATCTCAATAAAACTATACATATCAGGTATTGGCACATTCGGGAGACATGAGGCTTTCCAAATCAGTTGAATTTTTGTCCATAAAATAAAATGTGTTTCTGGTAGAAATCCTTATATCATGAAAAATAGCATTTTTTCTTTTTTTTTTTTTTGTATTTCAAGCTCTAAATCTTGTTCCAGAAGTGGAAATACACAAAAACTCAGGATTTGGAAAGCTCAGGTTCTCCTGAAAAAAACAATATATAGTTTGCCTACCTAAACTTAACCCTGCCCCCAGTAAAAGCCCCTACATTGAGAGAGCACAGAATGTTCACAAAACGTCTGGCACTGGGGGGAATTGAAATGACGAATTTGGCTGGCACTTAAAGGGTTAATGATGCTTCATTGTTATTTGTATATGACAATAAAACTTGAAACTTGGCCCAGCACCAATTCAAAACACTTCATAGTTTTATTCCAAAAAGTTAAAAAAATGGGGAAAATTACAAATTTTTATTTGAAATCCCTACTTTAATTTACAAAGTTCTGACACAGTGTTAACAGAATACTAGTTGATGTCAGCTGTGTGTCTAGACTGTACTTGCCCTTAAAATCTGATGTTTTGGAATATGGGACATTGCTCTGGTAATAGACCTCAAGTATTTTTTTTTTTTTTTTAACAAATTTTTATTAAAGTTTAATACAAAACAAAGCAAAAGAAATAGCAGTTCTATACAATGTAGTAATACGTATGCAGATCTAACAGATTCGGCAAGTACAGTACAGTTTGTATGGTTCTGTTATGAACATTCTTATGGTTATTCAGAATCATTTGTATCTTTTTTAACATTAGCTTGATAATACAATGTATACATCTTTTAAAGGAGAAGGAAAGTCAAAACCTATTAAGCACACTATTAAATAGTACTCCGCTCCGCTCCTGCCACAAACCCCCCCAAGCTCCCCGCTCCTGCCACAAACTGCTGCTCGCCGCACCTGCCCCCCCGCTCCCCCACCTGCATGTCACAGAGTTCTCCAATGCTGCGTCGCCATGGCAACCAGATGCTCCTGCTGTGTGCACATGTGCCGCCTACAGAAACAAGTTGCCAAGTCTGGAAGGAGCGATGTGTGTGGAAAGAGCCAATGTGTGGGAATCTCTACACTGCTCAGCGTTTTTTTTTTTCCTGCTTGGCTTCTGATCTTCTGAACAGGTGAAGTATGGGGAGACTTAAGGGCACTATTGAGACAACTGAAGGTATGCCTCCAGCTTGAGATTAACTCTTTATTAGCCTTTCCTTCTCCTTTAAGTTGCAGTGATTCCTAGAGGCAGGCAGTAGATGATGGTATGTGCGAATTGTGCATATGGGAAAGAATAATTTTCAGTAGGAATAGACAATAAGTCATCTTAACTTAAAACATAGTTCAATGTAACCATATGCCATATCAAATGTACAGGGTTGGTTGGGTATGCTTATTTATTAGGTTATCCTTGGGCTGGTGGGAACAGTTCCAATAGGGTCCAAACTTTGAGGAATTTGGGTACCTTATTTTGTAAGTAGGCAATTCTATATTCAAAGTATATAGTCCTTATTGCTGTTTACGGTAAATTTCTGCCCAACTGGGGATAGTTTTCCACTAAGATGCTATAGCTATCTTTGTTATGGTCAAAACCTGATTTGCTAATTTCTGCTGTGACTTGGTAAGACCTTCAATTGGCTTGCCCAGTAGAAATGTGGTGAAATCTTTAGTGATCGTGTCATGTAAAAGGTTTGTCAGCAGATTTTGGGTTTCATCCCAGAATGTGTGGGCAGAACCAAAATATATGGGGTAAGTCCCCTGAGGCGCCATTTCATCTCCAGCAATGCGTAGGATTGTTGGGGAACAGTTTAGGTATCCTGGTTGGAGTGAGGTACCAAAACATCAATATTTTGTATATATTTTCCCTTTGTAAAAGGGACAATGTTTTTTGCATTATACCAGATTGAGTCCCAGTCTTCCCTTGTGTTCTCCTCTCCTACTGCTGCTTCCCATTTTAACATGTACTGATGTTTATATCCTTGAGTGATAAATGGGTTGTTGATCAGCCTATATATATTTGAGATCTGTCCCCTTTGTGGGAGGCCATTGTAAGCTATGCGCTCAACCCCGGTAGGTTGGTTAGTTTTGAAGAACCTGGCAAATAGTTCTATGTATTGGAAATACATATGCCAGTGTAGGTGTAGCTCTAGAAATTTTTTTTGGAGTGTTACGAAATCTAACGGGGACGTTATAGCAGGGTCCATTACATCCCTAACCATAAACACTGCGGTGGTGCCTTTTAGATATGAAAGTCCCAGTAGATCAGTTAGCCGTGAATACAAGAAGCTCGGTTTATATTTGCGATTCGCCCTTCTCCATAATTCTAGGGTTACTGAACTGAAATAATATTGAACTCATCTGAAACGTTTGTGTGGGTGAGCATTTGGGGAACAGTGATCACAACATGGTCTATTTGAGATAATGCTGCAGAGACAGCTCTATAAGGGATCAATTAAAACACTCAATTTTAGATGTGCAGACTTTGCCAGTATAAGTGCATCTCTGCTTTTCATAAGGTTAGATACAGAAGGAAAATTGAACATCTTTAAAACATTGCTTTGCAAGTATACAGATCAGTACACTCACCTAAAGGATTATTAGGAACACCATACTAATACCCTTCTCTGACCTCTAGCATCAACAAGGCATTTTCGCCCACAGGACTGCCGCATACTGGATGTTTTTCCCTTTTCACACCATTCTTTGTAAACACTAGAAATGGTTGTTCTGAAAATCCCAGTAACTGAGCAGATTGTGAAATACTCACACCGGCCCGTCTGGCACCAACAACCATGCCACGCTCAAAATTGCTTAAATCACCTTTCTTTCCCATTCTGACATTCAGTTTGGAGTTCAGGAGATTGTCTTGACCAGGACCACACCCCTAAATGCATTGAAGCAACTGCCATGTGATTGGTTGATTAGATAATTGCATTAATGAGAAATTGAACAGGTGTTCCTAATAAACCTTTAGGTGAGTGTATATTCTCTTGTAAGCAAGGAGAGGCATCGCAAAGCAAAACCTTGGCTGAATAAAGTGTTAGTGTCAAGGTTGGTAAGGAAAAACGTGCTTTTAAAGCATTCAAGTTAGCTGGGACAGTGGAAACTTTCATCAGGTACAAGGAAGCAAATAAAGCATGCAAAAAAGCTATCAGGCAAGCTAAAATAGAGATGGAAAGGGATATTGCAGCTAGGAGTAAAAAGAATCCAAAATTATTTTTTAATTATGTAAATAGTAAAAAAAATTAAGCAAGAAGGGGTGGGAACCTTATTATCACGAGGGGATCAGTTGGTTGATGAGAACAGGGAAAAAGCAGAAATTTTCATGTTAGTTTGATGGCAGTTGATGTTATCTACTTGGACTTTGCTAAAGCGTTACAGTGATACAGTACCTCACAGAAAGTTAATGATCAAATTGTGGAATATTGGCATAGAACATAATAAGAGAACTGGCTGAAGGATAAATTACAAAGAGTGGTGGTAAATGGAACATTTTCTAATTGGACTAGTGTTGTTAGTGGAGTACTGCAGGGGTCAGTCCTTGGTACTTTGTTTTTTAACTTGTTTATTAACGACCTGGAGGTGGGCATAGAGAGTATTGTTTCTATTTTTGCTGACGACACTCAATTGTGCAAAACTACAAGTTCCATGCAGGATCCTGCCGCTTTGCAGAACGATTTGACAAAATTGGAAGACTGGGCAGCAAACTGGAAAATGAGGTTCAACGTGGAAAGTTCTACCACTTTGGTAGAACTATCTACTGAATGGTAGTTTGTTGGGGGTATCCTTAATGGAGAAGGATCTTGGGGTTTTTGTAGACAACAAGTTGTCTAATTCCAGGCAGTGTCATTCTGTCGCTACTAAAGCAAGTAAAGTGCTGTCTTGTATAAAAAAGGGCATTGACTCAAGGGATGAAAACATAATTTTGCCTCTTTATAGGTCCCGGGAAAGGCCTCACCTTGAGTATGCGGTGCAGTTTTGGGCTCTAGTCCTTAAGAAGAACATTAATGAGCTGGAGAGAGTGCAGAGACGTGCAACTAAACTGGTAAAGGGGATGGAAGGTTATGAGGTTAGACGGGCGAGGTTGGTGAGGCACTTGTGAGGGGACATGATTACTTTGTACAAATACATTAGAGGGGATTTTAGGCAGATAGGGGGTTTTATTTTTTCCCATAAAAGCAATCAGCTCACCAGAGGCCACACCTTTAGATTAGAGGAACAGAGTTTCCATTTGAAGCAGTGTAGGTGGTTTTTCACGGTGAGGGCAGTGAGGTTGTGGAATTCCCTGGTGATGTGGTAATGGCAGATGCCTTTTTAAAGGGGCATGGATGAGTTCTTCAACAAGAATAGTATCCAAGGATATTGTGATTGTGATACCAATATCTACAGTTAGTATTATTGGTTGTATATATAGTTTATGCATGAGATAATAAAGATTGGTAAGTATAGGTTTTGTGTGCTGAGTTTACTTGGAGGGGTTGAACTTGATGGACTCTTGTCTTTTTTCAACCCTATGTAATTATGTGAACACAATGGATTTAAGCATATTGATCTTAGGTTTTGGATGGTCTGTCTGTGATCAAAACCATGCATTAGGGTGATATGGCAAGAATTGTGCATTTTCTATATTTACCCATGTTTTATCTGAGGTCCGCCGGAACCATGCTAATACCTGACTGATATGTGCTGCCTCATAGTACTTTTGCAGTGATGGCAGGCCTAGACCTCCTTGGTATCGTGAAGTAGTTAGACCTACTTTATTTATTTTGTGGTATTTGCCCCTCCATACAAAATTCTTAAGTTGTCTGTACCTCTTTTTTGTATATTTTGTGGGGACCTCTATGGGTAAGGTTTCGAAGAAGTACATTCATTTTAATAGTGGCAGTCCTGGCAAACCATGATATCGTTGAGGTAGTCCATTTATTTAGGTTAGTTTTAACCCTCTGAAGTAATGGGGCAAAGTTTTTACTAAACAGGTCTATATATCTTGGGGGTTATTTTCGTTCCTAGGTATGTTATGAAATCAGTTTTCCAGTTATATCTATAGTTGGTTTGCAAGGTTTTTACCATGGCTTCTGACATATGCATTGGCAGAGCTTCTGTTTTAGTGATTTTTACCTTGTGTCCTGATAAGGAGCTGTATTCATGTAGTACCTTGTGTAGGACTGGAAGAGAGGTTTGTGGGGTAGTAAGCGTCAAGATTACATTGTCCACATATAACGCAATCTTAAACTGCTCTGTGCCTACCAGTATACCTTAATATTTGGTTCATTTCTTATATTAGCTGCCAACGGTTCTATGCTAATTGCATAGAGCAAGGGGGCAGCCTTGCCTTGTACCATTGGCAATTTTAAATATGTATTAGGCGTAGAATAGAGGTTTTTAAGGGCAGTCAGGTAGGGACCCTTTAGGTTTAGGTTGGGGGAGAGCCAACATGTAGTTCCAATCTAGCCGATCAAAAGCCTTTTTGGCATCTAGGCTTAGTATTAGGGCTGGGTGCCCTTGTTTCGGCAATAGCTCTATTGTATTGATAATGCGTCTCGTATTGTCTCCTGTCTGCCCTGTATGAAACCTACTTGATCCGCTTTTATGAAACTTGGCAGTATTGGAGCAAGGTGGTTTGCAAGGATTTTGGAAAATATTTTTAAATCAGAGTTTAAGAGGGCTATTGGTCTGTAATTTAAGCAGTTAGTGGGATCCTTACCTTCTTTTGGTACAGGTATCGGACCCCTTTTTCCGGATACCCATTATCCAGAAAGTTCAGAATTACGGAAAGGTCATCTCCCATAGACTGTATTTTAATCAAATAATTCACATTTTTAAAAATAATTTCCTTTTTCTCTGTAATAATAAAACAGTACCTTGTACTTAAACCCAACTAGGATATAATTAATCCTTATTGGATCCAAATTACGGAAAGACCCCCTATCCGGAAAACCCCAGGTCCCAAGCGTTCTGCATTACAGTTCCCATCCCTGTATAAGCGAGAGGTATGGGGTAAGGTTTGCCGGGGGTATGGGTGTGCCTTTTAAATAATAGTTGTAAAGTTGAACCAGATATAGAGAGAAAATATGTTGATACAGGTATGGGTACCCATCAGGGCCTGGAGTTTTGCCATTTGGGAGGCTTTTTAGAGTAGCTGTTAACTCTTGCAATTTTATTTCCTCTTGGAATCTAGGTAAGGCAGCTTTCTGCAAGAAGTTATCTAACTGAGGGGGTTCTTGTGGGGTCTATTGGAAGATTATAGAGGGTGGTGTAAAAGCTGCGGAATTGTTCCGGGTTATAGACCATCTGATCAGAGCTTGTTTTATTTGCTTTAATTGTTGAGTGAAGTTTTTGTTCTTTCAACTTTCGGGCTAACAATGTGTGCTGTTTGTCCCCTTTTTCATAAAAAATCTGCCTGGCCCATATTATAGCTTTCTGTTTCTTGTAGCTTAAGGTCCCTAAATTCCTTTTGTAAAGCCATTATTTTATGAAGTAAGGTCTCACAGTTATTTTGGTTATATTTACCTTCTAGTTGCCTGAGTTGGCTAATGAGAGCCCCTAGTTGTTGTCCCCAGGCTTTTTTTTGTGCAGTGGCTATAGCTATAAGTGATCCTCTAATGGTAGTTTTATGAGCTTCCCATAGTGTGAAAACGGATGGGACAGAGCTCTCGTTAAAGTATTCTTTCATGGCCTTTTCTACAGTTTGTTGGGTGTTCTTGTCATGCAACAGAGTTTCATTTAGGTGCCAGGCCAGTTAAGGCGCTCAAGTAAATTAACTGAAAATTGGACAGGAGCGTGTTCTGACCAGGTAATACAAGCAGTGTCAGCTGAATAGGGGACTCTGAGGCAGGACTGAGAAACTATTAAATAGTCTAGATGTACATGGACCTTGTGAGCTGGTGAATAGAAGGAGTATTGTCTCCCTTTTGGGTGGTCTATGCGCCATATGTTGTATAGGGCTGCTTGGTTTATAAGTTGGCACTTCTCTCTAGACTCTAGCATATGAGCGTTAGGGTCTGGACAGAGGTGTGTTCTGTCCTCTGCCTGTGATAATGGAGCATTAAAGTCTCTGCCTATTATAACATAGGGTGCAGTGCATGAGGTTATCTTTTTAAGTACTTTTTTCAGGAACATAGCCTGTCCTTTGTTTGCCGTATAAATATTTGCAACCAGTATAGGAGTGTCTGCAAGTGTACCTTCTAGTATAAGATACTGACCTTGTGAGTCGGTTATAGTCCTGGTAACCTGCAGAGGACAGTCCTTATCCACTAATATAGCTACTCTAGCTTTTTTTCGCTTCAGATGAAGCGTAGAAGCCTATAGGATATTGTTAAGAATATAGCTTACAAGAGGACTGTTTCAAAAAATGTGTTTCCTGCAACAGCGCAATGTCAGCCCTTAAGTTTTTTATCTATTTCAAGGCAACAAATCTCACTGTTCACGGGCGACTAATCTCCCCGAAATGCCATCCCACTGGCGAAAATGTAAATCGCCGGTGGGATGGCATACGCGGTGGCGCGATTTCAGTGAAATCACGGAAGTTGCCTTGAGAGGAGAGTCGCCGCGTATGCCATCCCACCGGCGATTTACATTTTCGCCGGTGGGATAGCATTTCGGGGAGATTAGTCGCCCGCGAACAGGGAGATTTGTCGCGGGCGACTAATCTCCCCATGTGCCAGAGCCCTTAGGACACAAAGTTTACCTTATGTGCCATATTGTATTAGGGTATTGCGCTATTTGGCTTTTGTAGGAAGCCTGCATTAGTTGAGTGTCCCTCTTGTTTTGTTCCCAGACAGCATTACATAGTATAGGCAGTATAGTTACAAATATGGTGTATAACTTATAACACATAGTTAAAGAGCAAATCAATTAAAAGAAACTTAAAACTATGTAATGTTAGATAAGGTTAACTTTAGTGTCAGTTTTGAGAAAAGTAAGTTTAGCTTCTATGCTGCTAAACTCTTTGGAAGCTTCCGTGGGGGGTTTATCTTACCACTGAGCGTAAACGGGTAGTGTTGAGTAAGGTTGTAGAAAATAAGAGCCCACGTCATGGGCAAAAGTAGGGAAGCCCATGGAGGGTGCTGTCTCGTTTATGATATGCAACTTGTTCATGTCCTCTGGTCAGGTTGTTTGTTGTGATCATATCAAGGGTGGAGAAGGACTCAGTGTCCGTCTGCGAGGCAATGCTTTGCCTGATACTTTTTGCCGTCTCACGTTGGTTGTTGACCTTTGAGGTGACAGTCTTGCTTGGCTGTCTGGCATTGCAGGCTTAATTCCAAGTGCTCACAGAAGTTGTCGGCTTTTATGCATGTTGTGGAGCGTGTACGTTTGGCCTTGATGTTGTACTGTCAGTCGGAAATGGTATCCCCAGCGATATGCAATGCTGTTCTCTTAGTAGTTGAGTAAGGGACCTGAGTTTCCTCTGTTTTGCCAATGTAATGGGGGACAGGTGTGTGTATCTTGTGGTTAGAATGTTCCAGTAGTGATAATGAGCGTGCTTTTGCTCTTTGCGCAAAGTAATGGAAGCATACCACAATGTCTCTGGGAGGTTTGGTCGGTAGTTGTCTCAGGCCTAGCAAGTGGTGCGCTCTGTCAAACATCCAGTATGTGGGATTTATGTCCAGGCACACCCTTGTGAACAGTCCCTTTTAGATATTGTGGGATGTCTTGTGCCCAATATCTTCGGGTACCCCTCATATGCGCAAATTTTGTCTGCGAGATCTATTCTCACGATCCTCGCATATGCTTTTCATTTGGAAGATTTCTTCTCTTGGGAGCGGTGTTATCTTTCTCAAGGTTAGTTTGCCTTTGGGTTATGTCATATGCAAAGTATTCAAGCTTATCTGTACGATCTCCTAATTCTGCAAGTCTCTGTGAATTTCTTTGATAGTTAGCGTGACTGTCCAAGACTGCTCTGGTAAGAGTGACTGTGAGGCCTTCTTTCAGTTGTGCAAGCTGGTGTGCTAAGGTTCTCTCCGTTACTGGAGAGCCGTTTATGGGATCACATGTATTTGGAGTCAAGGGAGTCTGACCTGATTCCTGCGGTGCTATCGAGCTGTTCTCGCTATTCAGTGAGGTAGGGGAGTGAGCGGGTGACTTCAGCTCCGGTATCTCTGTATAGGCCGCTGGCTGTCCGAGGGTCTTTCTCCTGGCGTTTTCTGCAGGTACGGAGACATTGTCACTCACTGCTCCTTGATCTTTTTTTTTTTTTGCCCATTTCGTGGCTGGGTACACCTTCTCTGTTTTCCACCTCCTGAGCTCAAGGTTATTGGCAATTTTCAGAAGAGTTTATGGTTTTCCGGATGCGTGCTCACTCCACCATGGCTAGCCATGCCCCCGACCTCAACTATTCTGATCTCCAACATTTCCGTTTGAAGAGTGTACAAGGCAACACCCAGGTCCATTAATTTAGGTATAAACTGTATCATATGGGCACACACACACACTAGCATAAAGGCAAAGTCACATACAGATGTAACTACCAATCTCTAACTACTTTAGATAATTTGTATTAAAAGGTGCAGATTTCCCACAAGTCTGATTACCTAAAGCAACCAATCACCAGGAAACATGTTCAGGTCCCTTGTTTAAAGGTAAACCTTTTTTGTTGCTGTGGGTTACTGCATCTGCCCATACTTTGTGCTTTTTGTTACATACGAGGGGTCATGTTTTAAGGTGGCCATATGCAGTAAGAGCCACTCGTTTGGCAAGGTTGGCAAACGAGTGGATCTGCTTCTGATATATCCACTTAAGCTTGCAATATTGGGCTAATTCGACTAAAACGGCAGGTATATGGGCCATTGGACCAAGGACTGCATCAATGAACCTAAGCAGTCCCCGATCCGAAGGCAAAATTAAACCTGCCTGATCGAGATCTGCCAAATTTTAGGTAAAATATTGGTTGGGTAGGCCTTTCTGGGGTGCCATTACATGGGTAGATAAGCTGCCAAATCGTTCTAAAGGACCTGAATCGGCAGCCAAAATCTGCCCATGCATGGCCACCTTTACACCAGGCAATACTGAAGTAAATACAGATATCAAAAGGTAAATTTACTCTTCTGCCTCAACTTCCTACAATACAGCATCTTTTCTCTGCTTCTGCCCTCATTGTTAGACTTGAAGATATATTTTTGAGAAATAAAAGCACACATGCTAGCTAGATTCATGATTATTGTATTCACACTGTGGGTCATGTTGGGTTTAGCTAAAATGCTAGATAAATAGCTGTGAGAGATGCAATGAAAAAGATCATTGTTTGGTGTGTTTTCCACCAGTGTTAAAGATGGGATACAAGAAACACCAGGTAAAAGGCCTGATTTTGCAGCAGGTAATGCTGTGTTTTATGTTACTGGCATAGGAAAAGCCAAATGAATAGGTCCCTGGAGTAATTGAAGGGAGAGCAGGAAAGACCCTCCATTCCATACTCCACTTAGTATTTTGATTTGGCCAGCTGCAGGGAGCTGCTAGATTAGGCTGCAGGTGAGCAGCAAATTAAAGGGCTGTGTGATTACACAAGGGGTTGGAGTTGGAGGTTGATTCTTGACTCAGAAGGTCACTCTCAGAGCGGGACACAGAGCAGGAAGGCTGTGTGCCTATTTTAGGAACTGGGGGTGCCTCCTGCCACTGCAAGGAGCAGAGGAAGTCGTGACCAGGCGGATGAGAGCTGACAGAAGTCAGCAAGGTGAGAGCCCTGAAGAAGGGACAAACAATAATCCTGAACTGTATGTTGATGAACTGTCTTAAGTTGATGTTGGGAATAATTGACCCTAAATAAACCTGTGTTTTGCCTGAAGACGTGGTATCCCTGTCTCTATGCTCCAGATCCTCTGCATGCCTGCCTACCATTGCTAATTCCCCCAAAAATTGCATGTACGGGCAGTCAGCATGTCACATAGCATATTAAATGGAAACTATATCCCTGAATATTACAGGTTACAGAGGAAAAAGAAAAGGAGGAACAGTATGTATGTTTGTTAAGCAAAGAAGCCAATATAAAGGAAGATGTGATGGTGGTAAAACAGAGGGGAAATCTGCAGTACAAAGGATGCCATTTGGGTGGGGGAAAAGTACCTAACTGATATACATTGTAGGAAAATCTAGGCTTTACACGTCCTTATTGGAGGGCTGATAATGGAAGCCAGTTTTGATCACTTACCTTTTAACCACACCCACTTCAAACCACACCCATGTTATCACAAGAGCTTTTAAAACCATCCCCACATTAATTGTGGTAACACAGCAAAAACCCAAATGGTTGTGCAGGGATATCACCCATCACTTATGTGTGAAAGAGGTTTATTAAATCATATTAAGCCACACCCTTTAAATCCATATGCCTCCTCCTCCTCCCCTGTGTGCAGGCAGAGTATGGCACACACAGACAGCATAGAGCAGACAGAGTATGGCGCACACAGGCAGGGTAGATCAGGAAGAGTATGGCACACACACACAGGCAGGGTAGGGCAGGCAGAGTATGGTACACACAGGCAGGGTAGGGCAGGCAGAGTATGGCACACACAGGCAGGGTAGGGCAGGCAGAGTATGGCACACACAGGCAGGGTAGGGCAGGCAGAGTATTACACACCCACTCCCTTTAAGAAAAAGCTCAGCTTTTACCTTCTGGAGCACTAAAACATTATTTTGCCTAGTCCCGCGCTTAAGGGCAAATGCCCATACCTGGTGCACTCTTACCTTCCAATTTGTGCCTGTATGTTACCCAACCACTTAGATTGTAAGCTCTACGGGGCAGGGACCCTATACATACATACATACATACATACATACATACATACAGTGTAATTAGTTGTCAGAATATCTGATCCAATAGTCATGCTGTCAAAATAAACAGTTTTTAGGGAAAAGAAACTAAAAACAAAAAAAGAAATTAAAAAAAAAAGTGTTTTTGTATATATGTGCGTACATATTTTAAAGTTGTGTGACAGTGTGTAAGTGTGTATATGAGTGTATGTAAGTGTGCTTAAGTGTGCAAAATTAAAAAAAAAAACTGTTCTAAATTATGTGCTGTATGTGTGTGTAAATGAATGTAAATGTATGTAATTGTGTGTAGTACTGTAAATGAAGGGCACTTACCTGTCCTGGAGGCAGGTGGGCGATCAGATCACTTGGAGGGGTCCTGCAGTCAACTGGAGGGTCCTCTGTTCAGAGTTCGAGCAGCAGGAAGTGAGTGGGCGTCGCTGGAGGGGGGGGGGGGAAGCAGGGACAGCCCAAAGGAAGAAGCAGCAGGGAGCTGCCGCTTCTGCAGAGAGACTCTTATAACTGCCAAACAACATACGAGACACGTCCTTGGCCGTTAGAACCTTTTTTTGCAACAACGTGCCACACGTCGTTGGCAGTTAAATCTGGCTTTACATAAATACAAAAACTGGGACAGATCTTATCCATATTCTCTGCCCCAATTATAACCATTTTGAAAGTTTCTTTAGAGCAGGTTTGATAAACATGTTGAGCCTAGCACTCAAAAACCCCTTTGGGTCTACAGGGATAAGAGTCTGTCACTTAATCAATATGGCTGTTTCCATCTTGAGAACAAGAAGATTTAGTAGCATACCCTCTTGGGACATTCAATGCATTCAAAGAATATAAACACTACAACAAAATTTTTAAAACCGCAATCAGAAAGGTATAGATAGAAAATGAGATGTGCATTGCAGCAAAGGCTAAGACTAACCCTCAAAAGTTTTTTCTAAGTATATTAAAAGTAAAAAGATGTTGATTGAGAGTGTGGCTCCATTAAATGGTGGTGGTAATGTGGTTTTAATGGATACAGAAAAGGCAAATGTCCTAAATCAGTTCTGTTTCAGTGTATACAATAGAGGAGTTAGAGTTTAAAGACCAACGGAACATTGATGGCTCAGCTCAATCTAGTCAGTGGTTGACACAGGATATAGTACATAAAGGTTTACATAAAATATATGTGAACAAGGCACCATGGGCAGTTACTGAAAGAACTTAGAGGAACGGAGCTTCCATTTGAAGCAGTGTAGGAGGTTTTTCACATTGAGGGCAGTGTGTTTGTGAAATGCCCTTCCTAGTAATGTTGAAATGGCAGATTCTGTTAATGCCTTTAAGAGGGGCCTGGATGAGTTATTGAACAAGCATAGTATCCAAGGCTATTGTGATATAGACTATTATCTCCAGTTAGTATTGATGTTCGTATATATAGTTTATGTACGTGAGTGTATAGATAGATCAGTATAGGTTTGTGTGTGCTGGGTTTACTTGGAAGGGTTAAACTTGATGGACTCTGGTATTTTTTCAATCCTATGTAACTATGTTAGCTTAGTTCAGTTTTAGTCAGGTCTCTATTTCTAATTTTCTTAGACTCTCTTTCATCTGATAAGTTACCATTGGACTGGAGGTAGGCTGATGTAATTCCAATATTTATAAAGAGATTGCAACCTCAGCCTGGTAATTGTATGCCAGTAAATTGAGAAGTTTGATGATTATTCCCTCCTCCCCACCAGAATTTCAAATGACGCAGTAAAAGAAAAACTGTTTTACAGTTGGAATTCAGTATATAAAAATGGTATTTATGCATACTTTTTGAAGGAACATATTACAGTGATAATTGAGGGGAAGGTATATTAGGGGTTTCTGTGTTGTGTGGGGATCTTTAACAAATTTTGGATTTTGGAAGCCAGAGTTCCCCTTTAAGTGTGGCTTGGATGATTTCTTAAAGAAGCAGAATATCCAAGGCTATTGTCATCTTAAGACCTACAGTTGGTATAGATGGTTAAGTTGAGTGTATAGATAGGTATGTATAAGAATGGGTGTATACTGTATATAATATAGTAACATAGGTTAAAAAAACACATACGTCCATCACGTTCAACCATAATGCCTATATATAACCTGCCTAACTACTAGTTGATCCAGAGGAAGGCAAAAAACCCATCTGAAGCCTCTCTAATTTGCTGCAGAGGGGAAAAAAATCCTTTCTAACTCCAAGATGGCAATCGGACCAGTCCCTGGATCAACTTGTACTAAGCTATCTCCCATAACCCTGTATTTCCTCACTTGCTAAGAAGCCATCCAACCCCTTCTTAAAGCTATATAATGTATCAGCCAGCACGACTGATTCGGGGAGGGAATTCCACAACTTCACAGCTCGCACAGTAAAAAATCCTTTCTGAATATTTAAACGGAACCTCCCTTCTTCTAAACGGAGTGGGTGCCCTCATGTCCGTTGGAAGGACCTACTAGTAAATTAAGCATTAGAGAGGTTATTATCTGATCCACTTATATATTTATACATAGTTATCATAGTAAGTTGGGTTGAAAAAACACATACGTCCATCACGTTCAACCACCTGCCTAACTTCTAGTTGATCCAGAGGAAGGCAAAAAAAAAACCCCATCATGTCACCTCTTAAGTGCCTCTTCTCCACTGTAAACAGACCCAACTTGGCCAGTCTTTCTTCTTAAATGAGACTTTCCATACCCTTTGCCAGCTTAGTTGCCCTTCTCTGGACCCTCTCTAATTCAATAATGTCCCGTTTAAGCACTGGAGACCAAAACTGTACAGCATATTCTAGATGAGGCCTTACCAGCGCTCTGTCAAGGGGAAGAATAACATCCTCCTCCCGTGAATCTATACCCCTTTTAATACAGCTCAAAACCTTGTTTGCCCTTGCAGCTGCTGCCTGGCATTGCTTGCTACAGCCAAGTTTATTATCTACAAGGACTCCAAGGTCCTTCTCCGTTGGATGGATTTGCCTAGTGCAGTCCCATTAAGGGTATAAGTGGCTTGCATATTTTTACATCCCATGTGCATGACCTTACATTTATCCATATTAAATCTCATCTGCCATTTAGCTGCCCAGATTGCCAGTTGGTTAAGATCCTGCTGCAAGAATGCCACATCCTGGATAGAATTGACTGGTCTGCAGAGCTTTGTGTCATCTGCAAACACTGATAGATTGCTTATAATACCCTCCCCTAAGTCATTTATGAACAAGTTAAAGAAAAGTGGACCCTGTACAGAACCCTGAGGGACCCCACTGCGAACCTTACTCCAAGTAGAGAATGTACCAATAACAACCACCCTCTGTACCCGATCCTGTAGTCAGTTTTCTATCCATGTGCAAACCACTTCACTAAGACCAATAGACCTTAGTTTAGAAAGCAGTCGTTTGTGGGGAACGGTATCAAATACTTTGGCAAAATCCAAATAGATTAAATCTACTGCATCCCCACTGTCCAGCTTCTTGCTTACCTCATCATAAAAAGCAATTAAATTGGCCTGACATGACATGTCCTTCATAAAGCCATGCTGTATACTGCTCATAATGCCATTCTCCAGTACATAATTTTGTATGTGATCCCTTAACAAGCCTTCAAATAACTTGCCCACCACGGATGTCAAACTTACAGCCTTATAATTGCCAGGCTGAGATCTTACTCCCTTTTTAAATATAGGAATGACATTAGCCTTCTTCCAATCCATAGGTACCATACCTGATGAAAGAGAGTTTGAGAATATCAGAAACAAAGGCCACTGTAAATCTGACCCTAGCTCTCTCAGTACCCAGGGGTGCATTTCATCTGGCCCAGGTTCCTTGTTCAAATTTACCTTGTGTAACCCTTTAAGCACCATATTCTGTGTCAACCACTGCGTAGTTAGAGCTGAGGCAACAGTGCAGCTATTGGGTGGGACTTGGCCCACTGGCTCCTCTACTGTATACACAGAAGAAAAGAACTGGTTAAGCACATCTGCCTTTTCAGTATCCGCTGTAACCATATTGTTACTATAACTCAATGGGGCCACACCCTCAACCTGCATCTTTTTACTATTAATATACTTAAGAAACTTTTTGGGGTTAGTCTTGGCCTCTGCCGCAGTGCTTTCCTCATTTACTATCTTAGCCTTTCGGATTGCAGTTTTACAATGCTTGTTATAGTGTTTGTATTCATTAATTGCAGCTACTGTCCCCTCTGACTTATATTTCTTAAAAGCTTTCCTTTTTTTCCCTATTAACTTTTTTACCTCAGAGTTAAGCCGCATAGGGTGATTCATAACACTTTTTCTTATTAATGGAATAAATTGAGAACAGTAATGATTTAATATCATTTTAAATGACAACCATTTCTGCTCTGTGTTTTTATCAGAAAACATAATGCCCCAATCTATGCCCTGAAGCACTGCCCTTAAGGATCTAAAATTTGCTTTTCTAAAATTTAGGGTCTTTGTTGCCCCATTGTAAATTTGTTTCCTGCACAAAACATCAAATGAACATTATGGTCACTGTTACCCAGGGGTTCAACCACTTGCACATTTTGCAGGATAATTAAAATCCCCCATTATTATCACTTGCCCCAAACTAGCAGCCTTTTCTATTTGCAACAGGAGCTAAGCCTCTTCCTCTTTGCTTACATTAGGGGGTCTATTGTATACCCCTACAATTAAATTGGTAGATTCTTTACTAACTGTGAGAAGCTCAACCCATAAGGGTTCAGCTCTCCTCCCCCATTTTCCCTTACTATGCCCACTACCTCATCTATCCTGTCTACCACAGAATAACCCGCTGCACCCTCCCCCCCACTCCTAGTTTAAAGGACAAGGAAAGGCTAAGTCATTTGGGGGTGCCAAAATATTAGGCATCCCCAAGTGACTTAAATCACCTACCTTTTACATCGGGCTTGTGCCCCTGTTCGGGGAGAACAGCACCAGCCCGGGGTAGGTGCAGCGCTTCCTACTTCGCGTGCGCACATGCGCAGTAGAATGAAAAAGCCGAACTTTAACAGAGATGTCGGCTTTTCACTCTACTGCAAATGTGCCAGTCGTGGGATCACGGCAAAATGAAGCAGGGAGGAGGAAGCGCTTGCTACAGGTACCCCGTGCTGGTGCTGTTTTCTCCTAACGGGCACCAGCCCGGGGTACAAGGTAAGCGATTAAAGTCACTTGGGGGTGCCTAAACATTTTGGCACCCCCAAGTGACTTAGCCTTTCCTTGTCCTTTAAAATCTCCTCCAGCCATCTTCTCCCCCAAACTGGAACATATATGTGTGTGTATTTTGTTTCATTTGTAACAGTTTAACTTGATGTATTTGAGTCTTTTTTATTTTAACTATGAAACTGTCGCACGAAAACAAGCATAAAAAGAAATATCTTAGAGAGGGTTGAATCAACGCTTTAGGAAACATTGAGTGAGCTATCAAACTTCCTAGGCCCTTCATAGGACATAGTAAGTTAGGCTTAAAGAAAGAGCCATATCGATCAAGATCAGCCTTTTTACATCTGTATCAAAACCTGCTGTACTGGTAGCTGATCCAGAGGAAGGCAAAGGCCAAGTCTCGTGTGATGACTTGCGGAGTTTAAAACAAAACATATCCATGTGTTAGAATGGCCCAGTCAAAGTCCAGATCTAAATCCAATCGAGAATTTGTGGCAAGATCTGAAAACTGCTGTTCACCGCCGTCCATCTAATCTGACTGAGCTGGAGCTGTTTTGCAAAGAAGAATGGGCAAGGATTTCAGTCTCTAGATGTGCAAAGCTGGTAGAGACATACCCTAAAAGACTGGCAGCTGTAATTGCAGCAAAAGGTGGTTCTACAAAGTATTGACTCAGGGGGCTGAATAATTACGCACACACCACTTTACAGTTACTTATTTGTAAAAAATGTTTGGAATCATGTATAATTTTTGTTTCACTTCTCACGTGTACACCATTTTTTATTGGTCTTTCACATGGAATTCCAATAAAATTGATTCATGTTTGTGGCTGTAATGTGACAAAATGTGGAAAAGTTCAAGGGGGCCAAATACTTCTGCAAGCCACTGTGTATCCTACATTCTCATGATTGTTCAGGACACAGTTTCTTATATGGCCATTATCGAAAACACATCTCATGAACTCAGTTTAAGTTCATTTATAAACCCCAGAAATTTTGCAATGGACAGAATCTTTGCTCATTTCTCGAAAGGAAGATCACGTGGTTTAAATGTGTCACAATTCTTTCTAATGTGCCTTTTTTTCTGCATTTGAAGCAGACTAATTTTTCCTTACAATGAATACCTTTATAAAACGGTTTATTCTTTTTTTCTTATTTGGGTTCTTTAGTTCTTACAGAATTCCTAAGCCTGGTGTTGACCTGTAACTTTGTTCCTATATGGTTATCCTCATTTTTACAGTTACCCTGATTTACTTCCATGCAAATATTAGGCACAAAAGCTTTCTCTTCAAGGCTTATCACCTTCTATCATGGTGTTACCAGCATTTATGGAATCCTCTTGGGAAATCAGTGTGTTATAAATATCAACCATTCTCATAATATTTGCAAGAGAAACCCGGTTGTCATCAATTTTCTTATTGTATTTTTTAGTCATCATTCATTCATTGAACTAAAAGTTGAATTTAGTCCTATTCCTAGCAGCTTTTCAAGAGTTTTTTTATTATTTTGAAGTTTTTCAATAGTTTTCCTTCCTTTTCTGTCTGGCTTTCAATGGGAGTCTCTGACCTCTGCAGACAAAAATGATTACTATGTGAAGCTACAATTTTACTGTCATTGTTCATTTGTATTACTTTTTTCTCTCTGTACTGCTTTATCTGTCAGAGCAGGACAACTGAGTCAAGTTGCTCCTCTCTTGAGACAGGACAAGCTAAAGAACTATTTTCTTCTTCCTGTATCTCCACCCTCTTCCTCAGTATTTTAGTTTGTTCTGCTTTGGAGGCAAGCATATTCTCTTTCTCCTGTTAGCAAGATCATCTTGTACGGTATTCACAGGTAGAGCCTGGCAATTACATAGGTAAGTATCAGCTTAAGGTTGAGCCCAGTTGTGTGCTCCCGCAGGCAGGAGCCATCTTACACAGCCATAATGAAAGAGCACTTGCAGACAGGCACCACCAACAGCTAATGGAAGCCACGACTATACGGGCACAATTGCAAATACCATGGCATCCACAGAGAAAGAGCTCCTTGACCTTTTTGAAGATATCGATCTTCCAGAAAGACCACAAAAATTAAAGGCAAAGATCAGGAAAGTCTCTAAAGTCAGTTCCAAACGTAAGGACTGTTCCTGATTCACTTAATTTCATATATCCACTACACCCTCTAGTAACAACACCATTATTACTCAGGCTCAGGTGCATGCATCACAAGAGGCACCCTCAGCTCCTAGAGCATCACCTGAAAGTACCGATCAGTTGGCAACTCAGACGGTCCCAACAACATCAGCCACCTTACCAACAACCCCAGCCCTGCAACAGCAAGAAATGGCTTTATTCATGCCATGGTTCCAGTCTACCATTCAGACACCCATAGACAAGGCCTTTTTGTCCTGTACGTCACAGGTCCCACTCAGGGAAAAGCTTCCCATTCTAAAGTGGACAGTTCTAGGAAACGTGTTCAAAACAACAACAGCATTCCTTATATCCAAGTTGGGTTAGTGGACACAGAATGATCCCAACCAGATGGATACAGAATTAAAGAAGGATTTCCAGACTTTGGCAGCCACGGTGGCCAAACAGCCTCCCCCAAAATCACCTGAGAAACTTAATTCAGAAATTACCAAAATCATGATGGCACTCTCTTTCTTAGGTAAACTTAGCAGCCAGAGCTTCAGCCGGTACAATTGCAGATCGCAGGGCCCTCTGGCTATGCAATAGGTCTGGAGACACGGCATCCAAACATCGACTCACAAACTAAAATTTTCTGGTTTTCAACTTTTTGGTCCCGAACTAAAGCAGATTATTGCAGAAGTCACAGGAGGTAAAATTGTCTTTCTACCCCAAGGGAAACATGTCAGTTCATAAAAAGAACTACCACCATAAATCAGGAACCTACACTGGTAGGCCCAACAGATCACAAATAGAATTATTGCTGGCAGGCACATCCAGATGTCAGAAAACAAAAAGTTGTCTGGAAGCAGCATTGTAAAATAAGAACTCTTAAAGTTTATTTATCTAAACATAAAAAGCCAACAGGTAGCCTTACGCATTTCGTACCAAAGGGTACTCAATCATAGGCTCAACAGATCAGTAAGAACTCTTAAAAGTATTTGTAACAGTTCCAAACAAACCCCTGTACAAAGGAAGTTATCGTCCTGTGCTCAATCTTCACCCCTTAAACCAATTTGTGAAGTATTATCGTTTCAAGATGGACTCTCTACCCACCATTGTCAAAGCTTTTCATCCACACATGTTCATGGCAAAAATTGACATAAAAGACGCCTACCTCCACGTGCCCATCCATCACACTCACCAACATTTTCTGAGGTTCACAGTAGACAATCAGCATTTTCAGTTTTTGGTTCTCCCCTTTGGGCTCACATCGGCTCTGATAATTTTCTCCCAAAGTTCTCAATGCACTGTTAGCAACACTACAGATGTATGTATGTATATCTTTATTTCTAAAGCGCTACTTATGTACGCAGTGCTGTACAGTATATTCAAGGTATCCCCATCACAGCATACCTGTACGATATCATTGTGACGGGCCTCTCACAACAGACAACCCAGCAGCATGTCAACACATGTATGCAGACAATAGAAGACCATAGTTGGGTCATCAACCACAAAAAGAGTGTACATTTGGAATTCCTGGGAAACGGCTTCTCAGACTACAATGGGACTTCCTGAAACATTGGAACAGAAATCATTAGGACTTGTCTCAACTGTTTCATCTGACTCCAACATCTCTACAGCCTTTATTGGTGGACTCACCTTCCACACCTGCAGCAATGCAGAAAATGAGCTTGGACAGTCCAGGAAGTCAATACTGCGGATGCCAGCCTTTTTGGCTGTGGAGCAACTTGGCCATCCAGGAATTGCCAAGGAAGGTGGTCCCCACAAGAAGCAAAGCTTCACATAAATGTCTTGGCGATGAGAGCGGTATTCAATGCGCTAGCACATTGGCAAGATCTTCTTCCACAGAAACACAATCCGAATCCAGTCCGACAACAGCACTACAGTGGCATACCTGAACAGTCAAGGGGGCACAAAAAGTGCCGCTGCCCTAAAAGAAGTATCCATCATAATGGATTAGGCAGAATGATTCCAGGTACACCTCTCGGCAGTCTTCATTCCAGATGTCCAAAATTGGCATGCGGATTATTTGAGCAGAAACACACTGGACCCACGGGAAAAGGAAACTGAACACAACAATATTCCACTGAATCACAACAAAACTCCAGACATCAACATAATGGTGACACAGTTCAACAAGCAGCTATCTTGCTTTATGACCAGACTGAGGAACCCTGAAGTAGTGGGAGTGGATGCTCTGGTCAGCTAATCTATCTATGCTTTTCCTCCCATTCCACTGATTTCCAGATTATTGCAAAAGATTTAGTTGGAGGGCATTCCAATGATAGTGGTAGCCCCATACTGGCCACGGAGATCCTGGTTTGCCACTCTAGTTCAATTGTCAGCAGACAAATAGTGGATTCTTCCAAAAATTCCAAATCTCCTAACACATGGCCCAGCTTTGGGCAGATAATATTTAGAAACTAAATTTTGCAGCATGGATCTTGAAGCCCAACTCTGGCTCAACATAGGGTTTTCTCAAGCAGTAACCATAACCTTTCTAGCAGCTGGAAAACCTTCCACATCCACAGCTTATTATAGAATTTGGAAAACGTTTGGGTCACTTTGCCAATCACAGCACAAATTGGACATTCTAAAAGACGGAGTCACCTTGGGCCTTAGTATATCAGCTCTAAAGGTGCAGGTCTCGGCTCTTTTAGTCCTCTTTCAAAAACAGAGAGCTATTCTCCTGGAGTTACATCAGCCCCCACAGGGAGACAGTAGCCCTTTGGGACCTTAATTTGTTCCATACAGCACTCAAACAATCCCCGTTTGAACCCATGGCTACAACACCTGGAAAATGGCTCTTCTTGTGGTTCTATCTTTAGCTCGCAGAATCTCAGATCTTTCAGCACTTTCCTGGACAATTTTTCCACCAAGGTAAAGTTGTTCTGCGTACAATAACCTCACACTTGCCGAACGTTACTTTGGCATTCCACATTAATCAAGAGATTGTCATTCCCTCATTTGTTCGTTTGTCACCCCCCCCCCCCCCCTTTTTTTGGACGACTTTGCGACATCCCTAGTCATCCTGCACTGACAGGTAGGGCTTTACAGAGAAAATAAGATTTTCTTACTAGAAAATCCCTTTCTCGTAGGCCTGTACTCAGTGCCGCAATCCACCCTAGTGGCAGGGTTGCCGGGTTTTGTTACACGTCCTCAGTTAGGTTAGCTAAGTTTTATCACCACCTGCAGACACAAAACTGAGAAAGAGGGTGGAGATACAGGAAGAGGAGGAGAAATTATTTGGTTTGTCCTGCCTCCAGAGATGAAGCAACTTGACCCAGTCGTCCTGCACTGACAGTATGGGCCTACAAGAAAGGGATTTTCCAGTAAGAAAATCTTACTTTGTCTATTCAGGCCCTCTCATATTTATTGGTCTTAGTGAAGTCATTTGCACATGGATAGAAAACTGGCTACAGGATCGGGTACAGAGGGTGGTTGTTAATGGTACATTCTCTACTTGGAATAAGGTTCTCAGTGGGGTCCCTCAGGGTTCTGTACTGGGTCCACTTTTGTTTAACTTGTTTATAAATGACTTAGGGGAGGGTATTACAAGCAACGTATCAGTGTTTGCAGATGACACAAAACTCTGCAGACCAGTCAATTCTATCCAGGATGTGGCATCCTTGCAGCAGAATCTTGACCAACTGGCAATCTGGGCGGCTAAGTGGCAGATGAGATTTAATGTGGATAAATGTAAGGTCATGCACCTGGGATGTAAAAATATGCAAGCCACTTATACCCTTAATGGGACTGCACTAGACAAATCCATAATGGAGAAGGACCTTGGAGTCCTTGTAGATAATAAACTTGGCTGTAGCAAGCAATGCCAGGCAGCAGCTGCAAGGGCAAACAAGGTTTTGAGCTGTATTAAAAGGGGTATAGATTCACGGGAGGAGGGTGTTATTCTTCCCCTTTTACAGAGCGCTGGTAAGGCCCCATCTAGAATATGCTGTCCAGTTCTGGTCTCCAGTGCTCAAACAAGACATTATTGAGTTAGAGAGGGTCCAGAGAAGGGCAACTAAGTTGGTAAAGGGTATGGAAAAACTGGCCAAGTTGGGTCTGTTTACACTGGAGAAGAGGCGCTTAAGAGGTGACATGATAACTATGTATAAATATATAAGGGGATCATATAATAACCTTTCTAATATTTTATTTACCAGTAGGTCCTTCCAATGGACACGAGGGCACCCACTCCGTTTAGAAGAAGGGAGGTTCCATTTAAATATTTGGAAAGGATTTTTTACTGTGAGAGCTGTGAAGTTGTGGAATTCCCTCCCCGAATCAGTCGTGCTGGCTGATACGTTATATAACTTTAAGAAGGGGCTGGATGGATTCTTAGCAAGTGAGGGAATACAGGTTTATGGGAGATAGCTCTCAGTACAAGTTGATCCAGGGACTGGTCCGATTGCCATCTTGGAGTCAGGAAGGAATTTTTTCCCCTCTGCGGCAAATTAGAGAGGCTTCAGAAGGGGTTTTTTGCCTTCCTCTGGATCAACTAGTAGTTAGGCAGGTTATATATAGGCATTATGGTTGAACGTGATGGACGTATGTCTTTTTTCAACCCAACTTTGTTACTATTAGTCACTCCCACTAAACCACTGCCTGGTTGCTAGGATAAACTGGAAAATTCATTGCATTGGCATACTAAAAGTTAATTTGAAGGTGGACCATCTTGTTAATGTAGTAAGTTAAATAGTTAAATAATACCATGCAGTGCCCGCAGTCTTTTAAACATGGGTGTGATTATTTATTATTGAACTCAGGCAATGTATGCTTTGTGCATTTGTATAACACAAAAAACTACAAGATGTGATGTTATAATAAGGACTAGTGTAAACTTAAAAGGCTAATCAGTAAAATGAACTCTGTTTAGCCAAAGCTTGTCATTTGTTACTGCCTAGAAACCATATTAAGCAATTTGGAATTCTTCGGGAAATTTGTTTTGTAAATAAATATAATAACCAGGGCCATATTTATTTGCAGCTTTATGAGAGGCAAAAAGTAATGCAATTTCAGTTACTTCTATGTGCCATATAATATAGGCAATCCTATGCTTCTTAGGATGGCATACGCCACTTTCTATCATTAAGCACGTGGGAAACAAGATGCTGCAAAATTCCAGGTTTGGGACAATTTTGCTGAAACTCTAAAAATTTTGCATTTTATCCAATATTTGTAATTCAGGAGCATGCAGGCAGTGTTGTGATTGAATGGTTGAAGGTCAGCCATGAAGATTCTTAAGCATTTTTCAGATATATAGTCAGGTAATTATCTGCTTTGATTCTTCAGTATCAAATTCAGAAAACATGACATTTACATTTACATTATTATTTCTGTTTGTACACAAGAAAATGTTGGAAAGGAGAAGAATTATTTTTGAGTGTGTACATCACAAAAAAAATATGGCTTTCTGGGTCTTTTTGACATTCAGAATGGAAGAAGTTTTGTTTGCTGGGGCCAAGGTGTTATGAAAATTTGTATGTACTGCATTCTTTTTTAAAGGACATGTAACCCTTTCTTGGCACTGATATCCAGGGCCACACTGGGGCGCAAACAGGACAGCCTCCTCTAAGTGGGAGATTTGCGGGGTTTGGAAAGTTTATGTGCCTCCACAAAGGGGTAAACCATGTATTAGTGGGTAACAACTCCCTGGGAACTGCAACAGCAGTGATTAATATACCAAATGCAATGGAAATAAACCACACAATTGATAGATATGAAATAAATTGTAATATATATGCAAGATGCAATGAAATGAAAACCGTGAATAACAGTTTCACATAACACATATAATATTTGACACTATTCCCCTTTGTGTAAAATATGTCCCCTGTCACTTTAAGAACCTGGGTCTGCGCAGGTTAACTCCTTGTATGAAGGTAGTGGTAGCAGAGTTATGTGTTGCAACACCAGATTGTAGCACCCCGGGGTGTGTAACTGTAAAACTTGGCCAACTCCTGGTGGCAGTAAAAGGGAAATAGATCCCGTGGGGCAGAGCAGATGCAGGGAAGCAGTCTGGCAGCTTTAATCCTCACTGAGCTTGAGATGCTGGGCTAGAGAAAGGCTTCTTGGGATCCTGATGGAGATTCACTGCAGGTGTCACGGAGGCTGATGGGTAATCCCACATCCAGATCCAGTGTACATGCTGGTAACTCACTACAGGGCTAAGTCCTAACTATCCTACAGGGATTACTACCCTAACAATAGCTCAGGCCTGCTGCAGTAATCCCATTCACTAAATGGCTGAATGGGAAGGGTTAACTAACTCCCTATGCTCTGATTATGGGGTTCCCTATATGGAATAGATTGTTCTACAGGTGGAACCCTAGCTCCCTACTTGTACAGATCACAGGAACAATCACAGGAAAGATGGAGAAATCTTAGGCAGCTCCCAGTATTACTGTGCAGAGTCCATGCTTTCCTTCTCCTCTCTTCCTGAATAAGATCTGCTTCACTTTCATATCTTTTTGGCTCCAAAGCTCTTTCAGCAGGGTCACAAGGTCAGAAGCCAATCCCTCCTGCTGATTGGGCCAGGCTGTGACTGGGAACTGTCCCTTTGCAGTACAGTCAGCAGCCATGTTTTTGGTTGCTCCAGATTTAAAGTCACAGAGTTGTGTGTTTTGGGGAAAGTGTAAATTAGCACTTCCCTACAGACATGTAAACCCCACTCACAAAAATGTCATCCTTTAACAGCCTCTTTGAAATCTTTCAGTACCTGCCACACTGGTTATCACTTAGATTTCCTTCTCCTCCTCTAACCCACTTGGCCCCCTCCCTCTGGAATTTGCTTTGGCTGTTGGCTTGTTGGCATGCTCAGTTGTTCTAAGCTCAGATTACTAATCACGCCCTCCAGTCTAGCAGCCAGTGAAGAGATGGCATTGCTGGTTTCCATAGAAACTCAGCTCTAGCTGACTGCTTCAGTTTTTTACTCCTAACCTCCTCTCTTAGCTTAGCTCAAACAAAGCAGAACTTTTATCAGACAGTTCTGCCTGTGTGAGCCTGTATTCTTGATGAAATGTATGCTGAATAAGGGTCTGTGTGTGTGTGTATGCTGTTTGCAGATTTAAATGTATCTGATTATGTATCAGAGGAAAAATGGCCACCGGGTGAAAGCTGCTATTTGCTTTAGGAAAATGTGACAGTGCTGGCAAGAGAAGGGGATATATGCAGTACAAATGATGCCATTTGGTTGGGGGAGACGTGCCCAACTGATATACATTGTAGGTAAATGTATGCTTTACCATACCTCCCAACATTTGAAAAATGAAAAGGGGGACAAAAAGACTTGGCGCGCGCAGCAATTACCACACTTTTCATTGTTGCACAAGCGTTCCAGTGTACAGTATAAGTGTGACTACAGTGAAATGTGTAAGGCAATATCATTTCAGCAATACTTTTATCAGTGCTGTGTAACTTGTGGTCTCCTGCTCTAGCTAAACTGTAAATACCACCATCAATTAACAGCATGTTTTATGGATAATGATGGATGTAGCTAAATATTAGAAGGTACAGAATGCATTTTAGATATTGATGGGTGCAGGGAGTTGTAGCTTAATAATAGGAGGTGCAGAATACATTTTAGATATTGATGGGTGCATGGAGTTGTAGCTAAATAATAGCAGGTGCAGAATGCATTTTAGATATTGATGGGTGCAGGGAGTTGTAGCTAACAGAACCTTAAAAGGTATTATAGATGATACACTTGTCCCCCATTAGGGGTCCCATCCTTTACCAGTAAGGAAGATTGGGGCTGGGGTAACATTGGCCTCAAGGTTCAGGATAACTCTGGGTAATATGAAGGAGACTGAGGGGGAGAGCTCTTCAGTCAGAGAATGGCGGGGGGAAGCAGTTAAAAAGTGTTAGTTTAGTAAAGCTTTTACCTGGAGGAGGGGGAAGGAATCGGAGGGAGCGGAGCAGGAGACCGGGAGGCTGGCTGTGAGTAACTAATATACATACTGTGGCAGCAGGGGGGGTGGGATGCCATAGAAAGCCAAAGGGCAGCAGTAATTCATCTATCCTGTCGGCTTTGGAATCTCAGATGCAGCGTTCACATTGCACTGTTTCGGTGCGCCCTGGAGCGGTCTAATCGTGACGTCACAGGAAGGAGTGGGACATTAAAATTAAAATCCGGGACAGCGGGCTGAATGATGAAAAGCGAGACTGTCCCGCTTTTAGCGGGACAGTTGGGAGGCATGCTTTACATGTCCTTTAAAGTCACTGTTCTGTCCTCACTACATGTTACTCTGAGGTAGTGTGTAGTTTCACATGCAGCTAAACTCCTTCCTTCATCAACTAACTGAGACAAATTGTTGAGCTACAGCTAAAAGAAAAGGTGAAACTGTGAAATAAAAAAAGCAGTGCTTACTGTTACTGTACAGCATAATATAGTATAGCAAAGTACATTGAAACACTGCTGTCAAAATCATGTACAATAATGCATAAAAGAAGTGAGGCATCTGAAAGAGAGTAACGCTTAGATGTCTGTGCAATAACTAAAGAGCCATGAGGTGATGACATATACAGTGGCTTGCAAAAGTATTCGGCCCCCTTGAACTTTTCCGCATTTTGTCACATTACAGCCACAAACATCAATTTTATTGGAATTCCACATGAAAGACCAATACAAAGTGGTGTACACGTGAGAAGTGGAACGAAAATCATACATGATTGCAAACATTTTTTTACAAATAAATAACTGCAAAGTGGGGTGTGCGTAATTATTCAGCCCCCTTTGGGCTGAGTGCAGTCAGTTGCCCATAGACATTGCCTGATGAGTGCTAATGACTAAATAGAGTGCACCTGTGTGTAATCTAATGTCAGTACAAATACAGCTGCTCTGTGACGGCCTCAGAGGTTATCTAAGAGAATATTGGGAGCCAAAGAACACACCAGACAGGTCAGGGATAAAGTTATTGAGAAATTTAAAGCAGGCTTAGGCTACAAAAAGATTTCCAAAGCCTTGAACATCCCACGGAGCACTGTTCAAGCGATCATTCAGAAATGGAAGGAGTTTGGCACAACTGTAAACCTACCAAGACAAGGCCGTCCACCTAAACACACAGGCCGAACAAGGAGAGCGCTGATCAGAAATGCAGCCAAGAGGCCCATGGTGACTCTGGACGAGCTGCATGGATCTACAGCTCAGGTGGGGGAATCTGTCCATAGGACAACTATTAGTCATGCACTGCACAAAGTTGGCCTTTATGGAAGAGTGACAAGAAGAAAGCCATTGTTAACAGAAAACCATAAGAAGTCCCATTTGCAGTTTGCCACAAGCCATGTGGGGGACACAGCAAACATGTGGAAGAAGGTGCTCTGGTCAGATGAGACCAAAATGGAACTTTTTGGCCAAAATGCAAAACGTTATGTGTGGCGGAAAATTAACACTGCACATCACTCTGAACACACCATCTCCACTGTCAAATATGGTGGCGGCAGCATCATGCTCTGGGGGTGCTTCTCTTCAGCAGGGACAGGGAAGCTGGTCAGAGTTGATGGGAAGATGGATGGAGCCAAATACAGGGCAATCTTGGAAGAAAACCTCTTGGAGTCTGCAAAAGACTTGAGACTGGGGTGAAGGTTCACCTTCCAGCAGGACAACGACCCTAAACATAAAGCCAGGGCAACAATGGAATGGTTTAAAACAAAACATATCCATGTGTTAGAATGGCCCAGTCAAAGTCCAGATCTAAATCCAATCGAGAATCTGTGGCAAGATCTGAAAACTGCTGTTCACAAACGCTGTCCATCTAATCTGACTGAGCTGGAGCTGTTTTGCAAAGAAGAATGGGCAAGGATTTCAGTCTGTAGATGTGCAAAGCTGGTAGAGACATACCCTAAAAGACTGGCAGCTGTAATTGCAGCAAAAGGTGGTTCTACAAAGTATTGATTCAGGGGCTGAATCATTACGCACACCCCACTTTGCAGTTATTTATTTGTAAAAAATGTTTGGAATCATGTATGATTTTCGTTCCATTTCTCACGTGTACACCACTTTGTATTGGTCTTTCACGTGGAATTCCAATAAAATCGATTCATGTTTGTGGCTGTAATGTGACAAAATGTGGAAAAGTTCAAGGGGGCCGAATACTTTTGCAAGCCACTGTAGCATGAATATAAACTTCATAAAAGTATAAAACATAAACATAATTATTTATATTGGTATACCAAGTTTCAAGTTTATTGTCATATACAAATAATAATGCATCATTACTGTAATGAAATGTTTTGACCCGTGCTCCTCCCATAGACAAAAAAAAAAATAATACAAATATTAGGGATAGATTATACCTACCAACAATGCTATCACAAGGCAGGATGGGATAAGATTATTGCAGGATATCTATATCTATATATATATATATATATATATATATATATATATATATATATATATACACACACACACTTATGAGTTTGACGTTTGTGACAATAAACAAATCCTTTATTTTTCTACTAAGTCCTGAGTGCGGTATTTGTCTCTACATTTAGTACATTGTTTTCCAATACTGTACCCAGGCGTTCTGTATTTGGATTATGATGTGAGTGTCTGCTTTGGACGATTTATATATATATATATATATATATATATATATATATATATATATATATATATATATATATATATATATATATATATATAAGAATGGAAACCACTGGCACTCACGTTTAAAGCACGAAACCTGCCTGGGTGCAGCCTTAAAACTGGAAACAAAATAGGAAATGATGAAGCCGCTCTCACAGGACTTATGTAAAAATAAAAATTCCTTTAATGTGATGATGGACTGACGTTTCAGCTGAACACCTCAGCCTTTCTCAAAGTGACAACACAGAGTGCAAACAAACCCTAAATACCCCAATTGGGGGGAAAATACAGACAAACCCGTGCAGGCGTGACGTCACACTTCACAATATACAAAACGCAATATACAAACACTTTTTGTCTCCAAGTATATTGGAGTACTACATATGAAAAGCACGAAACATTTATTGGCAACAGTTATAAACATAGCAACATTTAGGTGTACAATAATATATACAATCGCCACAATGTAGCAAAAAGGGAACTGTCAATTGCCTCTGTAAATTGCTACTATGTAGCATAGAGGAACTGTCTCTAGAAATCCCTAGCACATAAGTATTTAGCAATCAAACAATTAAAAGAGATGCAGTGCATCGGAAATATATATAGAAAGAGAAGGCACACAAGGCAAAGAAAAGAAAGAGAAAGTACTAGTTGGTATGTCACTCACTTAAGCATCCGGGGCGCTCATTACCCCTGAAGCTACACAAGACTTTTCTAACCACATTCAGTCACGATAAGAGATCCATTATTGATGCAATCTACAATCATTCAGTAATGTAATGGCTAAGGACAAAACACTACCCCCTGTCTTTAGGACTCCCCCCCCCGGATTGCGTATAGAAGGGGCCGCAGCCTGAGAGATTTGCTCATTAAAACAGATCCCGTGCACTGCTACAAACTTGATAAACTGACTATGTGGCTCAGCGACAGCAGACCTGGTTGTTTCAAATGCCCATCCTGTACAACTTGTGGCAATTTAGTCACAGGCACTGTGTTCCACCATCCACACACTGGCAAATCAATACCCATTAAACACCATGTGTCATGCACATCTAAATATATCATATATTTCATTAGATGTCCCTGTGGCCTCTATTACATTGGCAAAACCATCACCACATTTCGAGACCGCATGGCCAACCACAGATCAGCGATCCGTGCTGCATTGGACACTGGTAAAGCCGATACCCCGGTAGCCCAGCATTTTTTGTCACAACATCATTCTTTGGCAAGCATGCGATCTATGATAATTGATCACATCCCACCTCCCATCCGTGGCGGTGATCGCGACAAGTTATTACTACGAGCAGAACTCCGCTGGATCCATAAGCTCAACACTCTGAATCCGTTTGGACTAAATGAACTAGTATCATATGCCCCTTTTTATCTGACATAGTGTGATGGGTCTGGGTTCATATGATTTTACTACAATGACAACCAATGACATTAACATGATTTTTCCTTTCCTCCCTTTGTCTAATTCTAATGATACCATTATAAACGATATATATAACTAATCCTTCTGTATGTTTATGGTGATTGAATGCAGATCACCATCATTTTTATAATGACAGACCAACAAAGTAACCCCATAAGGAATTAGTTGTTTCATGTGCTGCTGTCCTCTTGGTGCGATTTTCCTCTCATTTGTCTTTTTCTACAAATCTCTTAGGTCATTCTGACTGTTGGTATGTTATGCTCCTATCTGGAGGCTGCACTATTATATATTTGCGTTAACTACACAGATGGAGGATTTCAATTTGTTCTTCAGCATTGTCTCTGCGCTTGGTCAAATACAGATCTAGACTAGTAAATTATTTGTTACTTGTCACCATATTGTGGTTCGCTGTATTGCCCTAGACACAGCAGTAGCGGTAAATGGAGTACCTGCATCTAGCCAAAAGGCCATTAGTTCCTTCCTCACTTTGAAAGTGAGTGTTAATGGCAGGGCACATTATCCTCTTGGATTTGACACTCGATGTATGACCTTGCTAAGTGTAAGAGTGAGACATAATAGGAATGCCTCGTTGGTTCATGTCCCCTAAATATAAGGAGGTACTAATACCACGAGTGCTGACCAGTCCCAGCTCTTGATCAGATTAATATAATATCAGCTTTTCGGCGACTATACTCTAAAAAGGTATTATACCCTATCATTGATGGCTCCATACAGGAGTCTGACACAATGCAGATCCCGCCTTGCACTTACATTGAATAAGTAGCATGATAAAAAAAACTCCGTTACTTTGCACCATTATATATATATATATATATATATATATATATATATATATATATATATATATATATAAAATAATCATCTGTGGCCAGCACACCTGAAGGGTGTGCTGGCCACAGATGATTATTTTCTATGCATACATAATTTTGGAGTGCGGACACCATTTGGATTGATATATATATATATATATAAATGAGAGAGAGTAGCTTTAGAGAGAGTCCGCACTCACAGGTCTTATAAAAGGTGTAGAGGTGTTTATTCAAATCAACATCTAACGTTTCGGCTGCGTCCGCAGCCTTTCTCAAAGACAATGTGAAACAACACTGGTGCACTGAAAAAACTGAATTTGGCGCCAAAAAGTTACATCATAGGTGTAAGTACAGGACATTTACAGTACATACAGAGTGAACATAAAAGCTCTCAAAACTCATTAAAATAACAAGAAAACGAATAGATAACATTAATCAAAGCGAAAACACAAACAAAAGAACTGTCAGGGGGAAAAAAAGGTGGGTGTATATTGCAAAGCCTGTACAGGAATCTAGTGCTGAACTGCAACTCGCGCTTCGCAACAGTAGCATCAAGTTTAAGGATTGTCAATGTACAGAATGAACTAGCTCAAGGTATGGGAAATAATAATAGACAGGAAGGTGAACATTAATCTGGGAGTCGCAGGACATCAGTGACTAACGTGATCGCCTTATATCGCTGCATGTGATCACATAGAGAGATTGGTCCGCTTGTCAGTAGCGGAGCAGGGGCAGAGGGGGAATAACAGAGGCAGATGGGGGAAATAGCAGAGAAGAGATGGAGCAAAGAGGACAAAGTAAAGTAGTGAGAAAGGAAAGGTAGCGGAGTCGCGGTGTGACTATAGGAGAGGATATCGCGTCTCAAGCAGAACAATAATAACGGTACCGATCGGTGTATAGGCTAGTGTAGAGAGCTTCACATATGCACTCGGTATTCGTAACCAATGGGGACGAGACTCACCTACAACTTGTGCTGTCAGGTGGTACCGGGCTCAAACTATCAGATAGACAGACAGTGTTTAGTGGCACCGGGGTAGCGCGGTCAAAAAAAGCCATAACTATTAGTTCCTGGCACATCAGGATGAACTAATATGGAAGTAGGGTAGTGTAAAAAAGTTGATATCATGTCATCAAGACATGTCATGGATACATGGAACCAGTAGTGGTTATGTTAATAGCCCTGAAGGGGGGGGGGGAAATAAAATTAATATAGTGTGGCAGATATAAGCCCAAATTATAACCCACGGATGGTGCGATCATACGTCACGGGGAACCTCACAGACATAGGTCCATTGGACAGTATTATGCACACTATTGCACCGTGTGTGTTGTATCAGGCATTAATAAAAAAAACATTTATGAAAGTACAGTGTCATGTGCAATTACTATAGCGGTTGTCACGGATGGTGCACTCATACGCATAAAGAGACCTCGTATATTATGAGTCCTATTAGCAGTACTTAGCACACTATTACACAGTGTATACAGAATAGAGTATGTTGATCCATCAATGTCACTGTAGGGGAGGTGGCACGTAGTGATGGGGAAGTTAGTCCGCACCGTTTATAGAGGAAAAGAGGAACAAAAAGAAAGATAAGGGAAAAAGCAAGAGAAAAGAATAAGAGAGGGAGAGAGAACCTGGTTCTGGCAGAGGTAGATGAAAGGAGTTAGATGCCCCGGGAAGCATGTTATGTATAGTGTCGACAATAAGTTAAACAAAGAGGGGACTTATTGCGTGCATCAGCCTTACACATAGGAGTTGCCTACGGCCATAGATACCGGGCTAGGAGTGACACATGGGGAGAGGAAATCAGAAATATAAAACACAAAAGAGAAAGGGTCAAAAGATCAAAAATGTATCAACACATGTTGCAGTATATGTTGCAATAAAGTCACAGTATATAACAGAGAGATCATAGTAGCAATAGGTATATGGTATGTAGCAATATCTAACAGTCATTTCAAGTAGAAGGAAGCATATGAAACAAATTCGTTGAGGCCATAGCGACAGTATTCAATCTATGCATCCATTTCAGTTCTTTTTGTAGTAACAGTTTCTCACGGTTACCGCCACGGACAGGAGGAGGAATATAGTCAATAATCATGCATCTCATATTGGCTAGGGGATGTTTATGTGCAAGGAAATGCGCTGCAACTGGGGTATCAGCCTTGTCAGTGCAGAGTGCAGCCCGAATTGCGGAGCGATGATTCGCCATACGGTCACGGAATGTCGTTATGGTTTTGCCAACATAGAAAAGTCCGCAGGGGCATTTGATAAAGTAAACAATGAATTTTGAGGTACACGTGACCCTATGTAGTATAGGGATGATCTGACCTGAATGGGGATGATTAAAAGTCGGACCTGTCATCATAGAGCTACAAGTGATGCAGTTGGGACATCTATAACAACCCAGTTTGGTGGAAGCTGGGTGAGGTGTTTGATAACAGTGTGTAGGGTCCGTTTTTACCAATAAATCCCTGAGACTGCTGCCTCTTCTGTATACAATACGTGGTTGGGACCTGAAAATTGGAGGGAGTGTCCGGTCTTTTTCGAGAACTGACCAATGATAAAGGAAGGCATTAGTGGTCTTTTATCTGGGGTGAAGGTAGTGATGAAGGTAAGACGATCCTGTGCGTGATTTGCTAGCATGAAGAACTTGTGCTTATGTGTGCGAGAGGGCTCTCTCTCTCTGCTATGTTCCAATTTGCCAGATGGATATCCATGTTGCAGGAAACGAGATTTCAGATCGTCAGTCTGTTGAAGTAGTGTGGTAGGATCAGAATTGTTTCTTACCATTCGCATCATCTGTGAATATGGGATGCTATTCAGATCGTGTGGAGGATGGCAAGATGCGTGATGCAATAAAGTATTGCAATCTATGGGTTTCCTATATGTAGAAGTGGTTAAGCGTGTACCGTGAGGTTGAGATCTAGAAATGCAGTAGGGCCATCATCAGGATGGGCTGTAAAGCGAATTGTTGTTGGTAATTGGTTCAGTTCGTGGACCATTGTCCAAAATTGGTCAGCTGTACCTGTCCACAGTAGTAGTAGATCATCAATGTTGCGGAAAAGTCTATGGATATGTGTGCCATAAGTGGGAAAGATAAAGGTCTGCTCGTAATGTGTCATAAACAGATTGACGAAAGAAGGAGCAACATTCGAACCCATACTCGTGCCGCTGATTTGTAAGTAATAAGAAAGTTCAAATTTGAAATAATTGAGCGTTAAACAATGTTGTAGTAGAGTGGACAAAAATTCAACAGGGGGTCTGTCTGGTGCAGGAAACCGTGTGAGAAAAGTTTGGACGTTAGTGATACCCTCTTCAATTGGTATAACAGTATATAGTGAAGATACATCCATCGTAGCTAGTAGTATTCCAGACGGTAGAGGGTAAAGATCCTGTAGCTTGAGTAACAGGTCACTTGTATCCCTGATGTAGGTAGGGGATTGTGTGACAATTGGTTGCAAAAAATGGTCGATGTATACCGATAGTGGTTGTAGGAGAGTGTCCCTTGCGCTCAGAATAGGACGTCCTGTAGGTTTAGTAGGGTGTTTATGGATCATAGGTAAAGTGTAAAGGACAGGGCATTTTGGAAATTCATTGGTGAGAAAATTGAAAGTGTCCATACTGATGTGGCCACAGTGTAGACCAAGTGACAGTGTTGCATTTTTTTGAAAGCTCGAGTGGGATCACAATCAAGCTTACGGTAGGTGCCAGAGTCTGCAAGCTGATTTGTTAATTCCTGTCTGTAATCCTTGTTGTCTTGCACTACCACCGCGCCTCCTTTGTCGGCTGGTCGGATGACAATGTTAGAGTTCTGTGTCAGGCTCTTGATTGCTGCCCTCTCCGAATTGGTGAGGTTGCGGTGTTGTGGCATAGGGGTAGGTATTTTACATGTTTCATCGATAAGTAACCTCGTGAACGATTCGATAGATTTGGGTGTATTTGGAGGTTCATATTGGCTGGGGGCCTTGAAAGCAGAAGTAGAATTGGGAGTGTTTCGGAAGTGCTCCTTTAATTTTAATGTTCGTTGGAACCGGTGTATGTCAATCATGATATCAAGTGTTTGTGTAGTAGTGGTAGGAACAAATGACAGACCTTTGGACAGTAGTGACATTTCAGGTGGTGAAAGAACATATTAACTTAAATTGAAAACTACCTGTTCCGGGCTTTGGTGTATCTTGTGGACCGCGTGCTGACGCCCGCCTCGTCTCTTATGTGGACGCCCACAGTGCGCGGAAGGGTGCTGGATCCTAAAAAACTAGAATGTGTAGAATCAGGAGTATATGGTGCGGCCGGGCTTGATATGATACGTGCTGCTCGGCCCCTGCGTCCGCCGCGTCCTCTCGTAGGTGTATCAGTATCCGAGGACTGTGTGGTGTAATATATATATATATATATATATATATATATAAAATTCAGTTTATCAGTGCACCAGTGTTTGTTTCACATTGTCTTTGAGAAAGGCTGCGGATGCAGCCGAAACGTTAGATGTTGATTTGAATAAACACCTCTACACTTTTGATAAGACCTGTGAGTGCGGACTCTCTCTACAGCTATTTTTTCCAACCTTGGTGGGACTGCACCCAGGCTACTTTGAACTTACTGATACGTGAGTGCCTGTCCATATGCATTATATATATATATATATATATATATATATAAATCAAAAAAGAGGGGAAGCTGGCACTCACGTCAAAAAAGGTCACAGATGCCTGGGTGCAGTATATAAAATAGTATAGTACAAGAATGAATAGATGCCGCACTCACAGGTCTTAGTGAAAAGATAAAGAAGAATTTATTATATCAAGCAGTTTGATATAATAAATTCTTCTTTATTTTTTCACTAAGACTTGTGAGTGCGGCATCTATTCATTCTTATATATATATATATATATATATATATATATATATACAATACTCCATGAGTTATGCGCACTCCACTTTTCAATACTTTATTGTAGATAGTTACATATTTATTACATCAACGTTTCGGTCCTGGTCTTGAACCTTGTTCACGATGTTATACCCTCAATACACAGTTTGTTCAATAAAACCTTATATACATAATTAACCCCACCCACATGTTACGCATCAGCTAGAAAGCCCCACCACCCCCGTCCGGCATAAACTATGCTCGCACCGGGGCAAGTGGGACCCTTACCTACACAGATAAAAAAAATAAACATATTATCCCAATTACATAATTAGACCTATAGATCACCTAACTGGTAGAAAACAATTAAGGGAACAATACTCATTTAGTCCTTTTGGTGCTAATGTGTCAAGTTTCTTAATCCAAAAGGATTCACGTTGAAGTAGCAGCCTAGATCTATCACCACCACGTCTCGGCATGGGCACATGATCTATGGCCTTAAAGCTAAAGGTAGGTAACCTATGGCCCACCTCTAAAAAATGCTTTGCCACAGGTTTCGTGGTTGCATTATCCCTAAAGGCTATATTGATCGCTGATCTGTGGGCATCCATACGCTGGCGCAATGTCAAATCTGTCTTGCCAACGTACGAAAGCCCACATGGGCAAGTGATCAGGTAGATGACATGTGTTGTAATACAAGTGATACGGTGCCGGATTTTAAATCGCTGTCCTGTATGTGGATGAGTAAAAGTCGCGCTTGGCGTCATGTAACGACAGGATATACAGGTCGGGCACCTAAAACACCCTAATTTTGTGTCATTCAACCAGGTACCAGCACCCTTAGCTTGCAAATAACTCCCAACTGGATCACTTACCACCAGCATATCTCTCAAATTTTTTCCTCTGCGATAACCAACTAGGGGAGGATTCGGGCAAAGTCTGCCCAAAGTAGTGTCAGCTTTAACTATTGCCCAGTTAGCACGCAGAGATCTACCCAAGTTTTGTGTTACACTGTTATATTGAGTAGAGAAGATCAAACCTCTCTCATGTCGTTTCACTCTCTCACCTCTGACTATCTTGCCAGCTTTCTCAAGGGCTATCTGTAATGCTTTATCTCCGTATCCACGTTGTAAAAATCTTTCCTTCATCTCCATCAATTGCTGGTCACGTATAACCGGGTTAGAATTATTGCGAAACACTCTGCAAAACTGTGAAATAGGCAAAGACCTTTTAAGGGCAGGTGCATGCGCACTAGTGGCATATAACAGGGAATTTCGATCAGTAGTTTTCCTAAAAAGGGAATATTCAATATTCCCCGTGCCAATCTTTAACTGCAAATCAAGAAACTGTACCTCACGTTCACATGTCGCAGTGAACTTAATTGCATCGGTACACTTATTGAGGTCAGTAACCATTAGTTGGAACTCTACTTTCTTGCCCTGCCAGACAATGCAAATATCATCGATAAATCTCTTATATAGGAGTAGTTTATGCCCATACTTAGGTAAAATATACATGCTTTCAAATTGGTGCATGAAGAGATTTGCATATGCTGGTGCCATCGATGCCCCCATCGCCGTACCTGTTAGTTGCTGGTAAAAATGTGACTCAAAACGAAAGTAGTTAAACCTTAAACATACTTCAAGTAGGTCCAAAACAAACTGAACCGGAGGACCCACAAAATCTTTGAAGCATTCAATCGATTTACAAACCGCAGCTATTCCCTCCGTATGTGGTATGCAAGTGTAAAGGCTTACTACATCAATGGTTGCCAAGAATATTTCCTGGTCATTTGGTATTTTAAGATCGCGAATAATTTTCAAGAAGTGAGGTGTATCACGAAGGTACGAAAAAGTAGACTGCACCACCGGCTGAAGTATCTTATCAATGTACACACCTAATGGTTGTAACAAACTTTCTCTTGCTGACACAATTGGTCTCCCCGGTGGTGCAGTCAAACTCTTATGCACCTTTGGCAATGTATATAGCACAGGGCATTTAGGATGCAATATAGTCAAATAGTCAAATACATTTTGAGAAATCCAGCCATTATTCACGGCCCCCAACAATAATTTATCAATATATGACTTAAAGCCCCATACTGGATCACCATCGAGTCTTTTATACACTTTATTATCCATAAGTTGGCATAAAATCTCCTTCTTATAGTCATCATAATTAAGCAAAACTATGCCCCCTCCTTTATCCGCGGGGCGAATAACTATTGAGGAATCGTTGCGCAGAGAGTCAATCGCTAATCTCTCAGCTCGAGAAAGGTTACTCCTTTTCCTAGTCTCATGGGATGCCATCACTTCAATATCTTTCTCTACAGCGCTTTTAAACAGCTTAACCGCAGGGTTTTGTGTGGGGGGACAAAATTGACTCTTTAGTCTCAGACTTGCATCACCTGTAGCTCCATCTATACACGACCGGTGAATTCGGTTGATACGAGTTCCGGTGAGTCGGACCCCGATGAGGGGATTTCTGGTCTGCCTATGTCCACCCAGGGGGTAAGTAATAATGACCCTGGTGATACTATTGTGCGAACTGATTTTTTAGAGGGCGACCAAACAGCAGCGAGACCACCGCTGCCCCCCACAGACAGAGGCGGAAAAGGTACCCCACGAGGCGGGGGAAGAAGAGGCAGGCCGCGCCGCCGATGATTACCCCTATCTTTAATCTTTCAGCCCATACGCTATCGCAGGCCGAATTATCTGTATTGCAAAAGGGTCTCACTTTTGTGCCTACTTGTGCGTTTAATAAGTTTCAGTGGGACATTGACTTTTTTAGATTTATTAGGACATTGAATTTGAAGGATCACTTTGGCATTGAATTATCAGATGGAGCTACAGGTGATGCAAGTCTGAGACTAAAGAGTCAATTTTGTCCCCCCACACAAAACCCTGCGGTTAAGCTGTTTAAAAGCGCTGTAGAGAAAGATATTGAAGTGATGGCATCCCATGAGACTAGGAAAAGGAGTAACCTTTCTCGAGCTGAGAGATTAGCGATTGACTCTCTGCGCAACGATTCCTCAATAGTTATTCGCCCCGCGGATAAAGGAGGGGGCATAGTTTTGCTTAATTATGATGACTATAAGAAGGAAATTTTATGCCAACTTATGGATAATAAAGTGTATAAAAGACTCGATGGTGATCCAGTATGGGGCTTTAAGTCATATATTGATAAATTATTGTTGGGGGCCGTGAATAATGGCTGGATTTCTCAAAATGTATTTGACTATTTGACTATATTGCATCATAAATGCCCTGTGCTATATACATTGCCAAAGGTGCATAAGAGTTTGACTGCACCACCGGGGAGACCAATTGTGTCAGCAAGAGAAAGTTTGTTACAACCATTAGGTGTGTACATTGATAAGATACTTCAGCCGGTGGTGCAGTCTACTTTTTCGTACCTTCGTGATACACCTCACTTCTTGAAAATTATTCGCGATCTTAAAATACCAAATGACCAGGAAATATTCTTGGCAACCATTGATGTAGTAAGCCTTTACACTTGCATACCGCATACGGAGGGAATAGCTGCGGTTTGTAAATCGATTGAATGCTTCAAAGATTTTGTGGGTCCTCCGGTTCAGTTTGTTTTGGACCTACTTGAAGTATGTTTAAGGTTTAACTACTTTCGTTTTGAGTCACATTTTTACCAGCAACTAACAGGTACGGCGATGGGGGCATCGATGGCACCAGCATATGCAAATCTCTTCATGCACCAATTTGAAAGCATGTATATTTTACCTAAGTATGGGCATAAACTACTCCTATATAAGAGATTTATCGATGATATTTGCATTGTCTGGCAGGGCAAGAAAGTAGAGTTCCAACTAATGGTTACTGACCTCAATAAGTGTACCGATGCAATTAAGTTCACTGCGACATGTGAACGTGAGGTACAGTTTCTTGATTTGCAGTTAAAGATTGGCACGGGGAATATTGAATATTCCCTTTTTAGGAAAACTACTGATCGAAATTCCCTGTTATATGCCACTAGTGCGCATGCACCTGCCCTTAAAAGGTCTTTGCCTATTTCACAGTTTTGCAGAGTGTTTCGCAATAATTCTAACCCGGTTATACGTGACCAGCAATTGATGGAGATGAAGGAAAGATTTTTACAACGTGGATACGGAGATAAAGCATTACAGATAGCCCTTGAGAAAGCTGGCAAGATAGTCAGAGGTGAGAGAGTGAAACGACATGAGAGAGGTTTGATCTTCTCTACTCAATATAACAGTGTAACACAAAACTTGGGTAGATCTCTGCGTGCTAACTGGGCAATAGTTAAAGCTGACACTACTTTGGGCAGACTTTGCCCGAATCCTCCCCTAGTTGGTTATCGCAGAGGAAAAAATTTGAGAGATATGCTGGTGGTAAGTGATCCAGTTGGGAGTTATTTGCAAGCTAAGGGTGCTGGTACCTGGTTGAATGACACAAAATTAGGGTGTTTTAGGTGCCCGACCTGTATATCCTGTCGTTACATGACGCCAAGCGCGACTTTTACTCATCCACATACAGGACAGCGATTTAAAATCCGGCACCGTATCACTTGTATTACAACACATGTCATCTACCTGATCACTTGCCCATGTGGGCTTTCGTACGTTGGCAAGACAGATTTGACATTGCGCCAGCGTATGGATGCCCACAGATCAGCGATCAATATAGCCTTTAGGGATAATGCAACCACGAAACCTGTGGCAAAGCATTTTTTAGAGGTGGGCCATAGGTTACCTACCTTTAGCTATAAGGCCATAGATCATGTGCCCATGCCGAGACGTGGTGGTGATAGATCTAGGCTGCTACTTCAACGTGAATCCTTTTGGATTAAGAAACTTGACACATTAGCACCAAAAGGACTAAATGAGTATTGTTCCCTTAATTGTTTTCTACCAGTTAGGTGATCTATAGGTCTAATTATGTAATTGGGATAATATGTTTATTTTTTTTATCTGTGTAGGTAAGGGTCCCACTTGCCCCGGTGCGAGCATAGTTTATGCCGGACGGGGGTGGTGGGGCTTTCTAGCTGATGCGTAACATGTGGGTGGGGTTAATTATGTATATAAGGTTTTATTGAACAAACTGTGTATTGAGGGTATAACATCGTGAACAAGGTCCAAGACCAGGACCGAAACGTTGATGTAATAAATATGTAACTATCTACAATAAAGTATTGAAAAGTGGAGTGCGCATAACTCATGGAGTATTGTATACATGGAACAACCAGATGCAGCACCCATTGAGACTACCAGACACGTGAACAAGGAGGGAGTGCGGACCAATTGTGAATTATATATATATATATATATATATATATATATATATATATATATATATAGCAGCTATACTCATCTTTTTCCTGGATTACACATGGTAAAGGTATGGTAGGTTAGAAAGGAAAATACTTTAACCCTTTTAGTGCCACAGGACGTAGAATCTATGTCTTGGGTACCAAAGTACCTAAGTGCCACAGAACGTAGATTCTACGTCCTGCTGCACTTCCGGGTTTGGGAGCGGAGGAACGGCTTTTCAAGCCGTTCCTTCGCTCCCTGCTCATTCCTCAGCCTCCAGACAACAGTCAGAGGGGGGAACGAGTGGCCCCTGGGTCGCGATCGCCAAGGGGCCCCATAGGACAAACCTGCCATCCACGTGGCTTTCCCCGGCAGTTGTCTCCTTTCTGCAGCTTCCCCCTCTGGCCCACCCTGCTTCCTGCCCCGCCCCCTCACATGAGCTGCTGCTGCTGTGCCAGATCGTGTCTGTTCTGCAGATCCTGACCTTCTAGACCCCAAGTAAGTGGCAAATACACACACAATCACACACTTATTACACTAATACACACTTATACTCACACTTACACACACACATGCATTTTTGGGAGGTTTTCACACATTCATAGCACCTACAGCACTTACAGAACTCACACTTACTTGCGCACACTCACACACATGCACACAAAACACATTTTACCATGTGTACACACACACACACTTATGTAATTTTGTGATTTTTTTTTTAATCGCATCTTTTTTATTCTTGCCTGAAAAAATTGTTTTATTGCCATTGCGGATAGTGTATTCGCTAACCGCACTGCGCAATACCTTTTGTGTATTATTTTGGTGTTTCTACTACATTTTCTGTGATTTTGGTGCATTTTTGGGTATTTTATTGCATTTTTAGCCATTGTATTGCATTTTTAGTTATGCATAGTTGTTGTTCGCTTGACTTTTGTCTGTAAAACTTATTTGCCCAAGCCAAAATACTCAAACTGTTATTCTGACCGCAGATATTATTAGGCATTATTATTTTTATCAATTTTATTGCTTTTTACATTGTTCTTTGTTACTTTGTCTGCTGTATTTCAATTTGGCATCCTCTGTACCCCACATAGTTTGGTAAATCTATTCATATTGGGCATCAAACTGTTCAGTAGACTACTGGCGTTCATATTTAGAGTGTTTTATGTTGGTACGTTGATAAATGTGGAGTACATAATGGGGCAACATGCAAGCTTTGTGACGATTTTCAGAAATGTCACAAAAACCGTTCTGTTTAGTATAGCTTTGTAATTTGGTAGTTTGCAGTAGAAAGTTTTATTTACCCATTTTTGTTTTGTCAGAATGTGTACTTTCGGAAAATATATGGTTTTCTAGGGTCTCCTTACTGTTAGGGGTCTTATGGCACATAATACACATACCGGGTGCAAAAAGTGCATGAGCCGGAGCGTCTTATGTGAAAATTCATATGCACTATTTTTACTTGGGTGCCCCTGTACACCACATAGTTTGTTAAATCTATGTATATAGGGCATCAAACTGTTCAGTAGACCCCTGGCATTCATATTTAGAATGTTTTATGTTGATACGGTACAAAATGTGGGGGTACATAATGGGGTAAAATGCAAGCTTTGTGAAACTTTTAGAAATGTCATAAAAACCGTTCTGTTTAGCATAGCTTTGTAGTTTGGTAGTTTGCAGTAGAAAGTTGTATTTACCCATTTTTGTTTTGTGAGAATGTGTACTTTCGGAAAATATATGGTTTTCTAGGGTGTCCATACTGTTAGGGGGTCTTATGGCACATAATACACACGGGTGCAAAATTTGCACGAGCCGGAGCGACTTATGTGAAAATTCATATGCACTATTTTTATTTGGGTGCCCCTGTAGTTTGGTAAATCTAAGCATATAGGGCATCAAACTGTTCAGTAAACCCCTGGTTTTCACATTTAGAATGTTTTATGTTGATACGGTACAAAATGTGGGGGTACATAATGGGGTAAAATGCAAGCTTTGTGACAATTTTCAGAAATGTAAAAAACAACGTTCTGTTTAGCATAGCTTTGTAGTTTGCTGTAGAAAGATGTATTTACCCATTTTTGATTTGTCAGAATGTGTACTTTTGGAAAATGTATAGTTTTCTAGGGTCTCCTTACTGTTAGGTGGTCTTATGGCACATAATGTACATGCCGGTAGCTTATATTGCAGTGTATACACTTTGTATGCACTAACTTCCTTTTGGATCCTATGCACAATGGGCATCAAACTATTCAGCTGACCCTTGGCTTTCATATTTAGGATGTGTTTTCTTGGTACCTAATATTATGTGGGAGATATGATGCTTGAAAGTGGAAGATTTGAGGCAATTTTTTAGCATTGCCGTTTGGTACTTAGGAGTTGGAAGACATAGTTACCCATTTCGGATTCGTCAGAATGTGTAGTTTTCAAAAATTTATGGTTTCCTGGGGTAAACCTAATGTTTCAGGATTTTTGGCTTTGGAATCTAAAGTATGCCGTATTCTGCTGTAATGCTTTGAAAATTTAGTAATTTAGTGCTGGGAGTTTTTGATCTATAGAAGTCAGAAATCTCAATAAAACTATACATATCAGGTATTGGCACGTTCGGGAGACATGAGGCTTTCCAAATCAGTTGAATTTTTGTCCATAAAATAAAATATGTTTCTGGTATAAATTTTTTTTTGTATTTCAAGCTCTAAATCTTGTTCCAGAAGTGGAAATACACAAAACCTCAGGCATATTTGGAAAGCTCAGGTTCTGAAAAAAACAATATATAGTTTGCCTACCTAAACTTAACCCTGCCCCCAGTAAAAGCCCCTAAATAGAGAGAGCACAGAATGTTTACAAAACGTCTGGCACTGAGGGGAACTGAAATGTCAAATTCTGCTGGCACTTAAAGGGTTAAACCAGTTGGTGGAGTAATTAAACAACAAAACAGTGCTAAAGGTATAGCAGTCAAAAAAAATGTGTTTACCAAGTTCTTTCGCTTTTCCCTAGTTTTTATTAGGGATGCACCGAATCCTTGATTCGCGATTCGGGCGAAATGCAGTCTTTTTTGTGAAGTATTTGGTTTCGATCTAATCCACGTTCCCGGCTGAACCGATTCCTAATTAGCATTTAACCCTTTCCAAATGCTAATTAGCATTTGGAAAGGGTTAAATGCTGGGGGGGGGATTTTTCCACGCACGCAGCGCATATGCTAATTAAAGTTCAGTATTCGGCTGAATCCATCGGGCTGGGTTTGAGGGTTCGGCTGAAAAATAGTGGGTTTGGTGCATCCCTAGTTTTTATTCTGGAATTTTTTCTGTGTATCAAAGACCATATGGAAGTTAAAGTGCTATAATCCTGAGGTTTGTACTGATGTGTGGGCTTGTTTTTTTTTTTGTTTAACATATATTTAAGAAGAAATTGTTAAAACATCATTATTTGTAATATATTATTTTACTGTGGTGTGTTACTGTGTAAAATATAGATCAGAGGCAGATTTTGGAATTTACCCAATGTTTTGGCGATTTGGCATTGAAATATAAAATGGAGGACACCTACATGCCTCTTCCTCCCCCGCCCACCCCTCAGGCAGTGTGCAAAATGCAATTTGTGCCTGGTTTTTTTTTTGGTTTTCACTTTGCTGTTTGCACCCTGCATTCCAGGCAGAGCTGTCACGCCCCCATATTTAACACCACCAATAGCATTCTCACAGTTTTTTTTTTGTAATCCCCCGAAGTTCACGTCAAATTCTTGCCACACATTAGTAATAATGCTTAATAATTAGGTAACCCTAGGGTTGATGACTTTATTAAAGGAACAGTTCAGTGTAAAAATGAAACTGGGTATAACAGATAGCAAAATAAAAATATAGTTAGTAAACTAGATAGTAAAATGTAATCTATAAAGGCTGGTGTAAGCAGATGTCTAACATAATAGCCAGAAGACTACTTTCATTTCACTAACGTAAGTTAGTCAGAATTTAGGGGGGACCACATAGGACATAACTGTTCAGTTAGTTTGTGAGCAAACAGGTCAGATTCAAAAGCAAACTAGCTGAACATTTATGTCCTATATGCCCCCCCCAACCTCAAGTAACTGATTGGTTACTGACTGGTAACAGTTTAAAGAACTGTAAAGGAGGAAGTAGTATTCTGGCTGTTATGTGAGACACCCCTTTAGTCATCTGGCATTTTTGGCTGACTATATTGAATTTTTTTTTTATTTTGCGCAGTCTATCTATTTTACCCAGGTTTATTTTTACACTCAACTGTTAAAGTCAAAAGCTTAATACTAGCCCGCTATACTCTCTTTGTAAGCTTAGAGCAATAAATATTTTTGGTTTAGATACCTGTTAATGAAATGCCCAAATTCAGAAATGTTACCTTAATAATTAGCATAATTCCAGCAATGATGCATATTAGGCTGTGCAAGGTAGGGATAGTATGTTGCACAAGGGTAAGTGGATAATTAGCTAAATCTTTCTCCTCGTAATAATGTTGTGGTACCTTCTATTGCATAAGAGGTATCCATTTTATATTTTAACATTGATTATTGTAGCCAGAGCTCTTATTTGTTTGTTTTATTGCTAAAGCAGTGTAGTAAAAGTAAATCAGTTATTTGGATAAAGGGTAATTGGTCACATCTCAGTGCAAGCATGAAAAGTGACTGCAAGATTTTTAGAAGTAAATTAAATAGTTGTTCCCAAAATAACACAACTTTACATAATATTGCATAATGTCCTGTCAAGTGATCCACAGACCACCAAATGGTGCCTTAAAGGACATGTAAAGCCTACACTTGACTACAGTGTATATCAGTTGGGCACGTCTCCCCCACCCAAATGGCATCATTTGTACTGCATATATCCCCTCCACTTGCCAGCACCGTCACATTTTCCTAAAGCAAATAGCTTTCACCTGGTGGCCATTTTACCTGATACATAATCAGATACATTTAAATCTGCAAACAGCATACACACACACAGACCCTTATTCAGCATACATTTCATCAAGAATACAGGCTCACACAGGCAGAAAGTTCTGCTTTGTTTGAGCACTCTAATGGTAAAGGTGAGCTCAGGAGAAAAAAACTGAAGCAGACAGCTATAGCTGAGTTTCTATGGGAACCAGCAATGCCATCTCTTTACTGGCTGCTAGACTGGAGGGTGTGTTTAGTAATCTGAGTTTTGAACAATTGAGTATGCCCACAAGCCAGAAATTGAAGCAAATTCCTGAGGGAGGGGCCATGTGGATTACAGGAGGAGACGGAAACCTAAGTGATTAAGGAGATGTTGCAGCCTTAAGGTCCTTCAGATCCGCTTGCTTGGCGACATCACCAAATGATCGAATTATAACAACGGGTATAGGCAAAGTCGGTTCGGGGACCACATCAACAAGCCGATGCGGTCCCTGATCCAACTAGATTTTTTAACCTTCCCGATCGATATCTGGCTGATTTACCGCCTGTCGGTAGTGCCCATACATGGCCCGATTAGCTGCCGAATCAGTCTAAGGGACCGATATCGGCAGCTAGAATCGGCCCAGGGACCTTTTCTATTAACCTCTGGACAACCAGTGTGGCAGGTATTGAAAGATTTCAAAGAGGCTGTTCACTGATTAAATTTTTATGTGTGGGGTTTACATGTCCTTTAAGGTAAAATATGTAGGGCAATATTTACTGATATATATTCAAATTTGGTAGGATTCTTTTGGTTTTGATTTGTTAAGGTCCTTTATTATCATATCAATTATTTTATAGATATGTATTAATTTAATTGATTAATGTTTTGTTTTTCTTTTAAAAAAAACTTTTTTGTTTATAGTATCATTTTAGGTGTGATATTCTTTTTCACAGGGCAGAGCTTTTCTCACTGGCATTATGTTTCCCCTGCCATTGGAACATGTGAACAATGGACACAGGATCTTGCTAAGGAGAAACAGTCCCGAGAAGAACCAAACCTCACTGCAAATGGAACATCTCCTACAAAACAAAGTATAAAAAGCCATGTGTTCTAAGTAATTTTCATGCCAAACTTTAGTTCCTGGACCATTTCATTTCCTACAACTTCCAGAGTTCTTTTTATTTCCCCTTATTTATTTCCTTTTGGTTTTTTTCAATGTTTTTTCCTTTTAGGCAAAATGAGTACGTCTTCACCTCCACTATATTTCTTCTGTGTTCTCATACGGGTAGACCGCATAGACATTCATCAGGTGAGGAGGATAAAAGTATAAGGGACTGAATTTGGTATACAAAAATATAATCACTGATAAAACTATTAACTAAAAAGAAAACTAATTTTTAACTGTTCCTGACTCCAGATCTCTTCATCTGGTCAAGCTGCTCAGAAGCCCCCACTTCTTTCCTGTGGGCATATTCCTTACTCTTTCTCTGCCATCCACTTGCAGTACATGGAATATTACCATCCTCCTGGAGAAAACGTTCCAGGTAAATATGCAATCATGTAATCAATTACCTTGTCAGTAACTGGATGACTGATGCTTCTCTGCAGGGTACCAATTTGTAAGGTCACTTATCTCTTACCCCAAGCTGCTGCTTCTCTTCCTTAGGGCCATTAGTTGCCGCGCGACAAATCTCCCTTGTCGCGGGCGACTAATCTCCCTGAAATGCCATCCCACCGGCGAGAATGGGATGGGTGGGATCGCATACGCAGCACTGAGATCGGTGAAGTTTCCTCTCAAGGCAACTTCACGATTTCGGTGCCAAGTATGCGATCCCACTGGTGATTTACATTCTCGCCGGTGGGATGGCATTTCGGGGAGATTAGTCGCCCGCGACAAGGGAGATTTGTTGTGGGCGACTAATCTCCCCGACTGGCATGCCCCTTAAAAAGTACATCTGCACAGGGTACCTTTGTGCACAACAGGTCACCACCATCTTGTCCCAGACTCCCAGGTATCCTTTACAAAAGCTATGATTTTGCATGTGCAGTCATAGCTTTTCTGAAGATTTCTGTACTGTGCATGCACTAAATCTGAACTCACGTAGGGTGCCTGGGACAAGGTGGTTGTGGCCACCTGTTTACTGCCAGCCCAGCAACTTTATATTTCCTTTAACTTTAAATCTTCAATAGTTTTCCATATTCTCTTTTGTTCAACAGTGCCCTCTCCTGCTTTGTACATTCAGTTACATGGTTTGCTGCTCTGTCTGGCTGCACCCTCCATTCTGTGGTTAAATCAATTCATGTTGGATATGTACCACCACATTCATCAGTTTGCTGAAGAGCCTGAGAAAGCTAAAGAACATAGAGATATTCGCCTTGATGGGTTTAACTTGAAGGTGTGTCACATTTTTTGTCTTATTATATTTCTGCTAATGGTCCTTGACCTTCTTGATAGTTCTGCACATCGGCGTCCATAGAAAATTTTCAAGGGGTGGGGCAAGGAGGCAAAAGTATTACACAACTTACTTGTACTAATATTTTGGTGAAATTCCACACAAAGTTTTTTATAGTATACAAATTAGTAACAGTTGCATATGACGCAAATGTAATAACTTTTTTTCACAACTTCTCCCCAGTGTTTTGCAGAATGTTCTCTGCAGAATTCTAGTTAAATCTAGATACATACATAGATATATCCCATGGGATGAGGACCACATTGGTGCATTAACAGGGTCCTGGTCCCACTGTGTGATCTGATTGTTGGCCCCTGTGCCAGAATTTGGTCATCCCTACTTGGCCCAGCACATGGGTGGCCTACTCAGGCTAAGATCTACTAGTTTACAAATCTCCTGTGTCCCAGGCGACTAATCTCCCTGAAATGCCATCCCACCGGCGAAAATGTAAATCGCCGGTGGGATGGCATACGCGGCGGCGCGATTTTTCACTGAGATCGCGCCGCCGCGTATACCATCCCACCGGCGATTTACATTTTCGCCGGTGGGATGGCAACCCGGGGAGATTAGTCGCCCGCGAACAGGGAGTTTTGTCGCGGGCGACTAATCTCCCCATGTGCCAGAGCCCTAAAGAGTAACACAGATATCTTTATGTGGCAAATCAGTGCTTTGAGCATAGACAGTTAGAAGGGTGAGCCAGTCCATCAGATAAAATGGCAGCTTCCTAGCTTATGCAGGATCAAGAGAAATTAGAAGGTTCATATGAACTAACCGTGGCCAAAATTATTTTTTAATTAACTTTTTTAACTAACAATAACAGTAAGCAATTGAGAATGCTTGTAGACCAGGGGTGGGCAAACTTTTTGGCTCACGGGCCACATTTACTTACCCCCGGGCCGGACCGGGCCAGGGCGGGCAGGGCCGGGCCAGCGATACGCCCCCTTGGTCTCTTTAATTAAAAAGGCCAAGGGGCCGGATGTGGCCCGCGGGCCGTAGTTTGCCCACCCCTGTTGTAGACAAACCAAGAAACAATCTGTCTGTATGCTTCTTACTGAGGGAAGGGGTGAAGTTAAGTCCAAACTTTTGCTGGTGCAGTAGAATAGACCACAAACTTGATTGCTCTGGGATGTTCCATTTTTGAAGGGGTGCTAACACCGGGATTTAAGACTTATTTAACCCTTTCACTGTCAGCCATTTTGGTCAAAGCGGAACTTGTATTGCCAGACAGTTTTTGAACATTTTGCACTGTTTAACTTTAGGGGCCTTTCCTCTGGGGACTTTTAGTTTACCCAGGAAAACAATATATTGTTTTTTTCAGGACAACCAAATCTTTCAAAATATGGTAGAATTATGATGTTATTCCAATTCTGTAACAAGATATAGGCTTCTAAATGTCTAAAAAAAATTTAAAAAATCATATTTTCCATAATATAAACACACATACCAGAAACAAAAATTATTTTATGCACAAAAATACAACTGATTGGGAAAGTCCCATGTCTCCTGAACGTGCCAATACCAAATATATATAGTTTTGTGGAGATTTTTCACTTGTGTAGGTCAAAAACTCCCAGCAGTACACTACCAAATTTCCAAAGCACTGCATAGGTTTACCTAAGTAATGTGGCATGTAGGGGCCCCAATGTGAACATACCCCCATATGATCTATCATTTCTGTCATTTGAGCTCCTGCAAAATCAACACATTTACATCATTATATGTGGAATAAAGCTAGTATAAAGTATGCTCACCCCAGAAAGCCATATATTTTTGGAAAGTACACATTCTCCCGAATCTAAAATGGGTACCCGTGTCTTTCTACTCCAAAGTACCAAGCCGCAAAGCTTTTCTAAAGTTGCCAATTTTGATGACATCTCCAAAAATCCCCTCAAAGCTTCCACTTTGCAGCATCTTATCTCCCACACAGCATTAGGTACCAATGTAAAACACCGTAAATTTGAACACCAGGGGTCCACTGAACAGTTTGATGCCCAATATGTATAGGTTTACCCAAATATGTAGGGGCCCCAATGGGAACATACACCCCATTTCAGCTCCTGCAAAGTCAACACATTTACATCCTTTATGTGTGATAATGCTACAAAAAAAGTACACTCACCCCAGAAAGCCATACAATTTTGGAAAGTACACATTCCCCCAAATCTATAATGGGTAAGCAAAGCTTTCCTGTTTGCCGTTTTTTATGACATTTCAGAAAATCGCCTAAAAATGTTGCAATTTGCCGCATTTATGTCACACAATTTCTTGCATACAGAGGCAAATCAACCCAAATAGAAACACCTACGGTCTACTGGACAGTTTGATGCCCAATATGCATAGATATACCAAAGTCTGCGGTATGTACTGACCCCAAAATGAAAATAGCGCATAAGGATTTCTCGCCTGCCAACTCAGCTTTTGCATACAGAGCCCCCTGTCAGCGTATTATGTGCCGTAACACCCCCTACCTATACAGAAAAACCTAGAAAACCATATAGTTTTGGAAAGTACACTTTCTGACAAATCCAACATCGGTAAAGAGTCCTTTCTACACCAAAGTACCAATCTGCAAAGCTTTCCTAAAGTTTGTGGTTTTTATGACATTTCAGAAAATCGCCTAAAAATGTTGCCATTTGCCGCATTTATCTCACACAGTTTCTTGCATACAAAAGCAAATCACCCCAAATAGAAACACCTAAGGTCTACTGAACAGTTTGATGCCCAATATGCATAGATATACCAAAGTCTGTGGTATGTACTGACCCCAAAATGAAAATAGCGCATATGGATTTTTCGCCTGCTAACTCAGCTTTTGCACACAGAGCCCCCTGTCAGCGTATAATGTGCCGTAACATCCCCTATGTATTACACATTATGATGAATTCAAAATAGGTAAAGTTATTTCTCTACACCAAAGCTACACATGGCAAAGCTATGCTAAAAACAGATCAGGAATACTAATACAGGGATAAAAATGCAATAAAACCACATAAATTGTGCAAATTAGTGAAACGACAAAATAAGTCACATGACAGTGTAATTAGTGGTCAGAATATCTGATCCAATAGTCACGCTGTCAAAATAAACAGTTTTTAGGGAAAAGAAACTAAAAACAAAGTGGTAAAAAAAAATAGTATGTGTGTACATGTGTAAAAGTTGTGTGACAGTGTTTAAGTGAGTATATATAGGTGTATATAAGTACGCAAAATGATAAAAAAAAAAAACCTGCAAAATTGTGTGCTGTATGTGTGTGTAAATGTATGTATGTATGTGTGTTTAAGTGTGTATCAATGCAAAATATTCACCGTTACCTGTCCTGAAGCTTGCCTGGTCCTCGGTGCTGCAGTCCTTGTCCTCCATGTCACAGGAACTCAGTGGGCCGGTGCTGGGGGGGAGGGGGAAGGGAAGCGGGACCAAGCAGCAGACGCGATGCGAAGGCGTCTGCTGCTTGTGGGTTGGCCCTGTGACACTTTCGTTGCCGGGCTCGTTGCCCAGGGGGCTGTCATCGCTAAAATCTACGTCGTACATCGTTGGCAGTTAAAGGGTTAAAGGAGAAAGAAATGCATATTGTCATTTTATTGCCAATAGATAAGTCACAAAACTGCAAGCTAGAACACTATATTTATTCTGTAGAAAGCTTTAGCATACTTGAGTAAACAGCCCTTAAAACTTCCACTGTTTGTTTAAGATAGCAGATGCCATTTTAGCTTGGTCTTAGTAGCTTCCGTGCTGCTGGTACTCAGATTACACAGCACAGTTGCTTGGGGGAGCAAGAGAGGAATGGGAGGGGGAGAGGGAGAGAGGAACGAGGAGCAAACTGAGTAGGCTTGTGCCGTGTCCTGAAGGATATTTCGGAGAGCAGAAAGTCTGACACAGAAGAACATATGTACACAAAAAAGACAATAAATCCTGTGTTTCTTTTGATAGAGGTGCACTTTTTTACATTTTGAACCTTTCCTTCTCCTTTAAACTTGTTGCGGCTTAATGGTAATCACAGGATTTACTCATTAGCAGAAAAAATAGAAGAAAGGGTAATATCTTACAAGGTTTTTTATTGATCCGACGTTTCAGTTCCTTCCTGGAACTTTCAGCAGGGAGACCGACATACAGTGAACACAAACGCTTAAATGTGCAGGTTGGCGCCAACAAACGTTGCTAGGCAAGCACAGTATAGTGAATAGTGCATAAACAAATCAAAAGGAAACGGTAAAAAACTAAAAGAACAAAACAAACAAGGGGGAATAACATCTAGAACACAAAGCTGTTGGGAAACATACAGAAATCACCTCAATGATCTTACCAGCCCTCCCACGCACATCTCTCAAGGCCACCGCGTAATCAGAGGTGTGGAATATATTGAAGCGAATCGGCAGGCACACTGCATCCAAGGTGTCTGATCAAATTCCCTGCCACAATGGAGGCAAATCATAGCCCCACTAGTCTGCTCTCAAGCTAGGAAGTTGCACGCTCGTATAGCCATGTTGCTTAGCAACCCAAGGCGGCGCGCGGCTGTCACAATCTCCCATATTAGCCGCTCTATATAGCCGCTGTGCACATATGTTTCCTAGTCACCGCTCAGGATCGTGGTGGTAACCCTGAGTAGGAGGCGCCCGTGGGGAGATCTTGGACCAGTTATACTTAGACCAGGGTCCCCCAATAATAGTGAAAACGGCCAGCAAGGAGAACATGCTCCAAGGGGGGAGAATGCAGCGGCCAGTGGGGTTAAAAGTGGCAAATTTTTAGGGAACACCCCACGCGGGGTACTTGATACCTGCCCAGAACGGGCACCCATAAGTGTACCAACTGTGTCAAAGAAATGACACACATCAGGGTACGCCTGCTACACTTTATTCAAAAGCACCGCACACCCAGGGGGTCTCTGATCGGGCTGGTAGAGGAGCATAAGGTTTAGGAGTCCCATAACAGCGTTAGTGCAACAGTAGCAATGCATGGCAGAAAAAGAAACAAATTAAGCGATACATATGTCAAGAGACACAATGTTACAACTAAAGTTAAATGCAAAAATAGCAAGTTCAATTCAAAAATGCAGCTGCAGAAGTACATAGGTAGAAGCAGGCCAGTGACAATGTCTCATTCAAGCCCCTGGGGGCCACGCAGTCCAATGTATGAATCCATCTGGATTTCCTGCGGAGTAGAGCCAAGTCTCTGTTCCCTCCCAGCATCAAGGGTGGTTGTTGGTCGATAGCCATACATTTGAAAGTAGGCAGCAGGTGACGTTTTTGCACAAAATGTCTGGCCACTGGTTGAATGGACTTGCCCTCTTTCAGGGCTTTACTAATCGCAGACCAGTGATTTCCGATTCTCTCAACATATTCACAGTCTTACCAACATAATATAGTCTGCATGGACAGGTAATGATGTATATGACGTAGCTCGAAGTAAAGGACAACCGGTGTCTAATTTTGATCCTTTTGCCCGTATGGGGGTGAGGGAAATCTGGACCCGATAGTAGACAATGACATGTCACACAGTCTGGACATCTGTAGCATCCCAGTTTCCTTTCTGTGGTAAGCCAGTCAGAGGGGTCCTTATTATGGTTCTTAAAGTCTGTCCTTACCAAAAGGTCCTGGAGGCTGTTACCCCTTCTGTAACCCATCAGGGTTTTTTTGGAGAGATGTAGAGATAAAGATTCATCCTGGCAGATCATTGGCCAATGTTTGTTTATACTTTTAGTCAATACTGATGATGCTGGATTGTAGGTAGTAGTAAAAATCAGTTTTGGTTCCTTCTCAATTGCTTTGGTTCTCTGTAGAAGGTCATCCTGGGTTTATTGAAGGGCCCTTTGTAATTGTTGTTTCAGTAAAGTATCAGAATAGCCCCGTTGTTGGAACCTAGTATACATGTCCCTGAGCTGGTGAATGGCAAGGTTGGGAATGCATTATTCCTAATGGTCCTTAAGAATTGGGAATAAGGGATACCCATAATGGTAGCAGGAGGGTGATTGCTGGAAGCATAGAGGATAGAGTTGCGGTCGGTCGTCTTACGAAATAGTCTAGTCCCCAGCCGTGATTGGTCCCTGAAGATGTTATGATCCAAAAAGTCTATATTGTCGTTATGGTAATTCAAAGTCAGTTTAATTGGGCTGTCAAGGTCATTAAGGTGTTGGTGAAAGGAGAGTAAGCCCTCCACCCCTTTTGTCCAGATCATGAACAAATCATCGTTATAGCGGAAGTATATCAAAATCTCCTAGTAGGGGTGAGATGTGTTCAGTCTCAAAGCTCAGCATAAATAGATTAGCATATGAGGGAGCGTGGGCACTACCCATGGCCGTACCGGCTAACTGCAGGTAAAAGGAATTTTCAAAGCAAAAGAAATTCCTAGTGAGAGTAAGTTCCAGTAGTTGTATCAGGAATTCAGTTGGTGCTTGTGGGGATGTATTTGTAAGTGTTTGTCGGGTGCCCTAATGCCCATATCGAGGGGTAACATAGTAAGTTGGGTTGAAAAAAGACATACGTCCATCACGTTCAACCGTAATGCCTATATATAACCTGCCTAACTTCTAGATGATCCAGAGGAAGGCAAAAAACCCATCTGAAGCCTCTCTAATTTGCCGCAGAGGGGAAAAAATTCCTTCCTGACTCCAAGATGGCAATCGGACCAGTCCCTGGATCAACTTGTACTAAGAGCTATCTCCCATAACCCTGTATTCCCTCACTTGCTAAGAATCCATCCAGCCCCTTCTTAAAGTTATATAATGTATCAGCCAGCACGACTGATTCAGGGAGGGAATTCCACAACTTCACAGCTCTCACAGTAAAAAATCCTTTCCGAATATTTAAACGGAACCTCCCTTCTTCTAAACGGAGTGGGTGCCCTCGTGTCCGTTGGAAGGACCTACTGGTAAATAAAACATTAGAAAGGTTATTATATGATCCCCTTATATATTTATACATAGTTATCATGTCACCTCTTAAGCGCCTCTTCTCCAGTGTAAACCCAGTGTAGACCCAACTTGGCCAGTCTTTCTTTATAACTGAGACTTTCCATGCCCTTACCAACTTAGTTGCCCTTCTCTGGACCCTCTCTAACTCAATCATGTCCCATTTGAGCACTGGAGACCAGAACTGAACAGCATATTCTAGATGGGGCCTTACCAGCGCTGTGTAAAGGGGAAGAATAACCCCCTCCTCCTGTGAATCTATACCCCTTTTAATACAGCTCAAAACCTTGTTTGCCCTTGCAGCTGCTGCCTGGCATTGCTTGCTACAAGCCAAGTTTATTATCTACAAGGACTCCCAAGGTCCTTCTCCATTATGGATTTGCCTAGTGCAGTCCCATTAATGGAGAAGGAAAGGCAAAATCTATTAAGCACACTATTAAATAGTACTACTATTGCTGTGTAAAAACGCTATATTCCTGGCTTGCCTAATGAAAGATTTACAGAGATACACATACTAGAACTTACATGCTTGTTTCAGTGAACGGCGCCGCCATCTTGTCCAGCGTGTCTGTATGGGCTGAAAAAGCACAAGCCAGCTCCCCGCTCCTGTCACAAAGATTCTGCGGCTCCACAAACCCCCCCGCTCCTGCCACAAACCCTCGCCGCTCGCAGCACCTGCCCCCCCCTGCTTTCCCCTCCTGCTTGTCACAGAGTTCAGCGACACTGCGTCGCCATGGCAACCGGGTGCTTCTGCCCTCTGCACATGCTTCGCCTGCAGTAACAAGTCTCTAAGTCTTGGAGGAGCGATGCATTATGGGAATCTTCTCTACTCAGCTCAGCGGTTTTTTTCTCTGTGTGGCTTCTGATCTTCTGAACGGGTGAAGTATGGGGAGACTTAAGGGCACTATTGAGACAACTGAAGGTATGCCTGCAGCTTGGGATTAACTCTTTATTAGCCTTCTCCTTTAAGGGTATAAGTGGCTTGCATATTTTTACATCCCAGGTGCATGACTTTACATTTATCCACATTAAATCTCATCTGCCACTTAGCCGCCCAGATTGCCAGTTGGTCAAGATCCTGCTGCAAGAATGCCACATCCGGGATAGAATTGACTGGTCTGCAGAGTTTTGTGTCATCTGCAAACACTGATACATTACTTATAATACCCTCCCCCAAGTAATTTAAGAACAAGTTAAACAAAATTGGACCCAGTACAGAACCCTGAGGGACCCCACTGAGAATTATTCCAAGTAGAGAATGTACCAGAGATGATAGGCCTTCCTGGTGGTGCAGAGAGTGACTTATGTATTTTGGGCAGTGTATAAATGATCGGTGTACGTGGAAAGTCACTAATCATGTACTGATATGTGTCCTTGTTTATCCACCCTCCATTAAGTGCGACCAACAATAGTGTGTCAAGTTCCCTCTTAAATTTATTGGTAGGGTCACCTGGCAGGAGTCTATACGTGTGGGTATCTGCCAACTGTCCCAGAATCTCCTCTTTATAATAGGAGTAATCAAGCAATACAATGTCCTTACCTTTATCTGCTGGACGGATAACCAAGTTATTGTCATCTTTCAGTGATCTGATCGCCTGTCGTTTAGTAGGGGACAGGTTCGAATGTGTCTTAGTCATGCCTGAGGCTGACTTGGCTTCTAGGCTAAGTACCTTGCCAAAGGATTTAATAGTGGCCGGTGTGTTCGGGGGCTCAAATGTACTGCGTGTTTTAAACTGCGAACGGGGGCCCTGGGCAGTGTTTCTAAAGTGTTCCTTTAGTCTAAGCTTATGTTGGAACCTGTGAATGTCGACCAACATGTCAAAAGTATCTGGTTTTTGATTAGGTATGAAAGTAAGGCCCTTAGAGAGTAAGGACCATTCACCAGGAGTCAAAATGTGTTGACTAAGATTGAACACTGTTTTCTTCCCCCTCGGTGGTTTCCCCCTTGGGTTTGCGTCCCCCCCGTCTGGTGTACCGTCTCCTCCTCTGTCTTTTTTTGTCCGTGTAGTCACCCCTAAAAAAAGGCCTGTCATTAGTCGTATCTGTGCCCACATCTGAATCTGTTGACTGATCTGAGCTGTCTACTTTGAGGAGGGATTTTGGTACCTGTTTCCTTCTCAGAGGTGTCAGATCTGAGTCCCAGAAGCCACCCGTACACCCTTTTATTCTTATAGTCATCCGCAACCTTCTGTAGTTTAGTTTGTTTGAATCTTGTTAGGTCCTGTCTATATTTGTTGATACTAGTCTGTAGCTTGTTAACCCAATCTGTACTGTTGTCAGTTTTAAGGGAGTCTAGGTATTGTTCTTCTAGATTCCTGATGTCCTCCCTGACCGTAACCAGCTCCCTCCCCACCTGTTCAATAACTAATAACAATAAGTCAAATGAACAATAGTTTAATATTGCACACCATTTGTTGCAAAAGTCTGGATTATTCTGGCCAATTGTGGTTATATTATTAATGCGAAAACCCTAGGGATAAGTCTTTGTCGGTGTTGGTTGGAAAAAAAAACCCGTGCAACTGTAGATCGAGTTCTCTCTTTTTCAAGTGTAAAATATCATGGTAGATATCAGTCTTTGGTTTACTCACTTCCAAGTCCAAAGGAGTCTCAGTGAAGAGTATCCTATCTACATCCGCGGTGGTAAAGGTGAAATCTCTATTTGTGTCAACTTCAAATGTGGGTTGTGTGTTGCCAGCTTCCATAACCTGTTAGAGAGTCCTTGATTCAAACTGCTGAAGTACACCGAAGTTGTATTGATGAACTGCTATGAGGGAGTCTGCCAGTTGCTTGTGGTGTTGTATTGGTCATGTAAAAACCTTCTTGAATGAAGAGTTAATATATATAAGCATAAAAACGGGTATATGCATCCCTTGCAACGGGCAAGCAAAAAAGGATTCATGTTAGAGTGGGTGCACACCAAAAGAATGGGACCATAGGTTCCATGCTTGATACAAAGTTCAGATAAAGACAGCACACCATGCAATAGGAGTTGCGACCTGGGTGCCAGTGCAAAACAGTAAAATACAAATGCAACAAGTGACGGCACTCACAGGATTTACACAATAGCAGAAAAAATAGCAGAAAGGGTAATATCTTACAAGGTTTCTTATTGATCCGACGTTTCAGTTCCTTCCTAGAACTTTCATCAGGGAGACCGACATACAGTGAACACAAACGCTTAAATGTGCAGGTTGGTGCCAACAAACATTGCTAGGCAACCACAGTATAGTCAATAGTGCATAAACAAATCAAAAGGAAACAGTAAAAAACTAAAAGAACAAAACAAACAAGGGGGAATTTGCATTTAATTTGCATTTAACTTTAGTTGTAACATTGTGTCTCTTGACATATGTATCGCTTGATTTGTTTCTTTTTCTGCCATGCATTGCTACTGTTGCACTAACGCTGTGCTGTTATGGGACTCCGTAAACCTTATGCTCCTCTTATGACTTCTGTGTGTTTTCCAACAGCTTTGCGTGCTAGATTTTATTCCCCATTGTTTGTTTTGTTCTTTTAGTTTTTTACCGTTTCCTTTTGATTTGTTTATGCACTATTCACTATACTGTGCTTGCCTAGCCAACCTGCACATTTAAGCGTTTGTGTTCACTGTATGTCGGTCTCTGCTGAAAGTTCCAGGAAGGAACTGAAACGTCGGATCAATAAAAAAATCTTGTAAGATATTACCCTTTCTGCTATTTTTTCTGCTATTGAGTAAATCCTTTGAGTGCCGTCACTTGTTGCATTTGTATTTTACTGTTTTGCACTGGCACCCAGGTCGCAACTCCTATTGAATGGTGTGCTGCCTTTATCTGGACTATATATAATATAGAGTTCCAGCACAGGAGGCACACCACATACAAAGTTGCAACTGCCCGGGTGCTCATGCAAAATAGTACAGATAAAAGTGCAGTAAAGGCCAGCACTCACGGGACTCAGGCTCGGATTTGTGGCGAGGCCACAAAGGCCCGGGCCTAGGGCGGCATGCCGCCCCGCCGCAAAATAATTTTTACATTTGGCTCCCATACAGAGCAATGGGGACCTCTCCCCACTGCTCTGTATTGGACTTTAAATGTTTGCACATGCGCACTTGTGCTCGCAGCCGCGCATATAGTGCATTTAAAGACACAGGGTGGCGCCAAGATTGATAAATGAGCTATATATATATATATAGCTCATTTATCAATCACAGTCCCTCTTATTCACATTTTGTGAAACCTGTTTCACTTCCTCAGCAGACATAAATGATTTTCTTTCCCTTCTGTGTTTAAAATAGTTATTACACCCCTGCTCTTCCTCCCTTCCCCTTAACTCTTTGTATATTTGGTTGTCTTGCAATGGTGTACAATGTGCTACATCATTTGCACCTCCCTGGGCTTTTGTTCCAGTTCCTGGTCTTATCCTAGTCTATGTGACACTTCATTTCTGTCCTTCATATCTATACTAAGCAGCAAGTCATGGTTACAAATGAGCGGATTGAGTTCTATTGTGATATAATCATTTATGCTTGCTCCTTCTGCATTCTGCTTTTCTTTTATGAGCAGGTGCTCTGATTCAAGAAGAGAAAATTATTTATTTCAATAACTCAAGTATACATATTCTCTCATAATTATTAATATTCTAATGCTGGATCTGTAACAACCCAGAAGAAATTAAAAATGTGCAAGTATCGCAATTTTGGGAAACTAACACAGAGTCAGCAGAACCATATGTAGTCTGAGACGTCAGCAAGGCCTATCTCAGAGGGGCCAATATCTTTAATATATATAGGAAGCTAGGTGCAGTTGAACAGACCTTATCACAGGCTGAGCAGGTTGTTTTCAAAGGTCCCATCAGAAAGTAGGCCAAACTAGCTGAAGCTCAGTGGTATGTGGACCTTCTCCACATCCAGAAAGCTTATCAAAATGAGCTCTACAGGGCAGCCAGGTGGTATGATAAAGGGGATAAAAAATGGCAAACTCCTTGCACTGCTGGTCAGGGGAGAAAACCCCTCCTTTCATAATTCGAGAAATTAAGAAAGGGGACCAGCTTTTAACATCTGATAGACTTGTAGAATGTTTTGGACAATACTAAAGTAATCTCTATAGTGTATCCCATGGCTTAGACTTTCAAGTCGTGGTTTAGCCTTGCTTCTTGAATGGTTTTGAGGTCCCCTGCCTTTCCCATGAGACAGCCCAGATGTTGGAACAAGACATCACTATAGAAGAAGTTGCTGCAGCCATCGCTGTGCTGTCACCAGGGGAGGCACTGGGCCCAGATGGAATTCCATCTGATTGGTATAAACTATATGCAGAACTGATTGCCCCAAATTTAAGAAATTTTTTAACATGGCTTCAGATTGGGTGCCATTATCACCCTCCTTCTATGAGGCTCACATAGTCCTTATACCTAAAGAGGTTAGGCCTCCCCATTGGTTTGAGTCTTACTGCCCTATATCTCTATTGAACTGTGATATGAAAATATTTGCTAATTATAGCCACAAGGTTACAATCAGTAATTGAGACCTTTATACAAGCTGGACAATTAGGCTACAGTCCTGGAGGCAGCAGTAATTAATTCCCTGGAAGCACTGGCTAAACTCCCTTATAGAGGAATATCCCACCACTACACTACAACCACCCCAATGAGAACAGTTGTGGAAGCTTTCCAGAAAACTCTTAAAATGGCCCATGGTGAGCGTCCAGAATGGTCAAAATGAACCCCGATCTGTTGTGATACATTTTTGCCTCACTTTGCACTGGTTCCCAAGATTAGCATGTGGGCATTGGCGAGAGTAAAAAACGTTTGCTAACATTACCTTAAATGGGGAGTGTAAGGAATTCAACACCTTTGGGAAACCTGGCTGCAACAGTAGGAACAGTGTTAGTTATCTTCTCTTACAGGCTGTACAATTAGGCTACAGTCCTGGAGGCAGCAGTAATTAGTTCCCTAGAAGCACTGCCTAAACTCCCTTATAGAGGAATATCCCACCACTACACTACAGCCATCCCAATGAAAACAGTTGTGGAAGCTTTCCTACTTTACCTTAAATAGGAAGTGTAAGCAATTCAACACCCTTGAACAGTTGCCCCTAGAGATTCCAGTATCTTCAATTAAGGCACGCTTTTAGGCCCCAATTTCCCCATCGCCCACCCTCCATAACCAATACAACTTTAGAGCTATACTTTCGTAGACTAGATTTATTTAAGGCACTTTGATAGATAGATAGATATATATCTATATGCCATTTTGATTAATCTGCAATCTGGGGGCCTTTGATTAATGTCCTAAATACCGCAATGATATCGGCTCCTCCTTCCATGTTTTTTGGTAGTGTCCAGTCATACACACCTTCTGGCGTGTAATACTGACATACTTGAACATACTATTGCATTGCCCAACATATTGTCACTAAGCCTGTGCTTGTTGGGTGTTACTGGCAATCTCAATATGAGAAATTATGAAAAACAATCCCCCTTTCTGGCTTTTTGGATCAATGAAACCCTTCCCAAACAAAAGCTGGTATATATCACTAGGTGGTGCACAGAAAAATTTGAGAAAATTTGGGAAACCTGACTGCAACAGAAGGAACACTGTTAGTCATCTTCTCCCACAAGCTCTTCCCTCTCTTCTCTTCCCTCTATCTCTTTCCCTCTTATATGTTTTTCTTTTCTCTTCTTTTTCTTGTTGTACTTAAATGCCTGTTTGAAAAAAATGTGCAAGTGATAAAACATCTGAGAAATAACAGTATTCTCGTATTAGTATTGTATGGTAGCATTAAATTTATGTTTTGAATAAACAAAAGTATACTTGGTCAACAAGAACACTAAATTTCAGGATAGAAGACTTTAATACCTTAAGATCACTTTCCTCAATAGAAAGATTAAGATGTTTGGTTTTTAGCTAAAACACAGTACAAAAACTGTCCTTTTAATTTATATAAAATCATTGTTTGTGTTTATACCCTGAGGAACAAATGGTATGCTCAAATGTGCATTCTGAGTACCCTGTATGAACAACAGTGGAACCAGCTAATAAAGGCTTCCTTTTTTAATAGACCCAATCCTAATAAGTTTTGATAGATGTTTTGAGAGACTTGAACATGTAAAAGTAATAAAGGTCTGGGGGTATGGAGGATTTAAATTATGAGGGCAGACTGTCAGGGGTGGGTTTGTTTTCTCTAAAAAAAAAAAGTGAAGGTCATTTCCTGTATAGTCCATTTTAAGTAGATAATTCCAATTTTGATAAATTATTTCTTATTAATAATAAAATAGTACTTTGCAGCCTGTGAAAAATCCTATTGGGTTTATTTAATGTTTAAATTATTTTCGTAGACCAAATTACGGATCTAAAAGTGTCACAAAAGATATCCCAAAGTTTGTGTTACTTTGTGTCCAGCATAAACATTTCCTTTCTAAACTTAGGTCCTAGAAATTTTGTTTGCACATTGATAGAAAAAAGATTTTGTACAAAAAGTAGAAGTTAGTGGTACATCTGTGAAGGATCTCATTTATCCAGGTCATGGTATATCTGTAGTAATAAGTCAAATCAACTGGACTTGCTGTATTTTTCTTCAACACATCTTAGTTATCCAACTAAATTTCTTTTTTTCTTCGAGAAAGGCAGTCAGATGACTATTGAAACGTCAAGAAAAATACAGCAAGTCCAGTTGATTTGATTTACAGTTATTACTACAGACAGTTAGTTGTACATCTTCTAAGTGGACTAGGGTTCTAAAGGGTGTGCTGCAAGATTCTGTATTTGGTATTCCTATATTTAATCTGTTTTTAGTGATTTAGAGAGGGTTCAGTGAAAGGAACATATCAGTGTTTCATTGTCACAAAACTGTGTAAAACAATTGAATCCATTCAGGATGTTTTATGCTTGCAAGGGGATCTCAGCAGACTTACAATCTGGGTGGGTAAATGGCAAATGAAATTAGATGTTGTTAAAAATAAAAGTTATGCATTTGGCATTCAAAAATATGCAGGTCATCTATTTTCTATGCAAATGCTTGATGAAGTAGTACACAAATACATGTATAATAAGCAATGCCGCAAAAAAGACTAACAAGGCATTGTCTTGTATTAAAGCAGTATATTGTCTTATATAAAAGAGACATAGATTCACTGGTGGAGAAGGGTAATTGTCTCCTTTACAAAGCACTGATAAGTCCTTATCTAGACATTTTTTAAAGATTAAATAATCATTTACCTTTCTGGTCTTGTTATTGTCTTCATTGAATAACATACTTCTTCTGAACACAGGTGCCATCATCTTTAAGGATTTTTTTAGAGATCCATTCCAGCTCTCCATGTAATTTGCAAGCACAGTATAGTAACAAGTTATTTGTTGCCACATTGCACATGCTAGAAAGTACTCTGCATGCTGAATGGTTCTAGAGAGCCACAAGGAAAAATAATTCTTTTTTTTTTTTTTTTTTTAAGGTTATTTTTATTAGTTTTATAACAATGAAAGAATAGAAGGAAAAGGAAGAGAAAGGGAAAGAAAAAGAGGGATTGGAGAGTAAACATTCGTTGTGCTGAAGGAAAAATAATTCTTAGCAAAGTTAATCCAGGGACTGGTCTAGTTACCCCTTTTGGAGTTTTGTTTGTGTCTTCTAAATCAAAAAGGTTGTATTTGATTAATTTGTGTTTTTTTTCAACCTTAACTACTATGCAAATATTTAAACTGTTTTTTTTCTTAACAGCTGAATTTTCCAGTGGTAAACCCTCTGTGCCAAGTGAAAGAGCGACCTCACTCAATATGTGCTCATCTTCCTTTAGTTACGCTCACAAATACCCGTCAAGGTCCTGGTTCCACTCTAAACCATCTTCAGCAGTGCTTCCGTTTATTTGCTTCAGAACCATCTTTTCACTGCCCTCTGGGGCCCCTGCATCCTATATTCCTAGCACATGTTTTCCCTTCATCAACTCCTCCATCCAACTCCTTGTGGAGTTTGTACAGCCCAAGCTTATCATTGTATTTTGAAGAGGCAACGTCTAAACAGCAGATTGTCATGTCAGATTGTCTTCCTTTTACTGCCTGGGCATGTTTGCTGCATCCTGAACAAAAACTTCAGGTTCTTTTAAGTGTTGAAGGCCTGGCAAGGCTGAAACTTAATCACTACCAATACCTTACTTTGCTCCGTGCCCAAGAACAGCTTCGGGATTTACTGGAGCAAATGCAAAATATGGTACCTCCATTTAAAGAACAGGGTTTAGCAAAGTCAGCACCTGCTCATGTGGCTGTCTGTTTAGGATTGCTGATACCAGAGGTCAAAGTGTCTCTTTTACTTCCCTCTTCTTTTTCCTTGGCAAACCCTTCTGAGTCTGTGGACTCTGAAAAAAGCAGCCTGATTTGTTCTGAACCGACAGAAGGGGGAATAGGAATTGGATTGGAGAAAATGAGGCTAAGCACTGTTTATGTTGAGGGAGGAGTAGATACTCAAGGAGCAATGGAAGCAGGTGAAGAAAGGCATGAGGACAGTGCAGTTCAGCAACTGAAGCTAACCCAAGAAAAAAATGTTATTCACACAAAGGACTCAGTCAGTCAAACAGTACAAGAAGAGCAAATATTTAGGGAAGCCGTTCAGAGGAAAGAGCATACCCAAGGCATTTTTCAGGGAAAGGAATTTGTACGGGGTACTTTGCTAAGTACAATTGGTCGGACACGGGAGACTCTGAACTTGGGAAAGGAGAAGATGCAACACCTTCTGAAAGACACTAGACAAAAGTGTGTGTGTTTGTACTGTACTCAGACTCCTATTCTTTCCTAACCCTTTCAAACAGTCCACACTCACTGTTCTAAGGTTTTTGTTTTCTTCTTTTTGTGTTTTAAAAAACTTTGCACATTTCATATTAAAAAGAATACCCATCTATATCCTTTTTGTAATATATATATTAACCCACTTCTCTTGTTTCCAAGAGACAAAGATGCACCTCTCTTAAGAACAGAGTCTCAACAATCTCTTGATAGATTCTCAATAGAAGGATTTGATGCTGTATCTCTTGATGGTGAAGCTAGTGATGCTTTCTTGCATTTACTAGATACAGGTAAATCTAAAAAATTTACAAACATCTGTTAAAGCCTCATAAATTGGTGAATAACCATGCTGAAAATTGTATTTATTTTTCCTCACTAGAATATTTATATGGTTCACAACAGACTGAAAAAGTAGCCAGTACTGGAAAAGACTTAACAGATCAAGAGAATGTATCACAAATTACAGAGGGACCTGAACCACAGCAGGTCAGTGATAATATTGGCTTTATGATCAGGGCAAAGTGGCAATATTAAACTGAGCTAAGTTATATATGTTTAGGATAAGACATATAATTATATTTGTATACAGTATACTTTACATATTCTATACTAATAAAGTATTGTACTGCCTTTGCCAGATAATGAGTCTCTCCCTTATTGATGTTATCTGTATTGCACGTGTGCAAGAGGATGATGTTTCTGTCACCCTCCAAGCAATGAAACTCAGTTGTGGACCAAAATCAGGGGATAATAAGGGTAAGATTTCAAACTGATAGAGCATGCTTTTGTAAAATAAAAATAATAATGCATGATTCGGAGCAGTGGACATTGTTTTACCACTTTGTTCAAAGCTTCACTGTAGAAACAGCTTTTGGTATATTGTACTCAGGACTAATCTAAGGAACTCTGCAATGGCTCTTGTTTTAGAATAGGCTAAAATGCATTTACTGCTGCCACTTAATTTTAAAAAGAGGAATGAACTAGTTAGTTAAAAAATGGTATAGAGACAAGGGGAAGAAAAAGAGTAGAACCAGAGTTGAGTGACAGGGATTGTTGGGTATATCCAAAACAAAAGAAGAAAAGTAATGGAGGAAAACAATTAAATGAATATCATATTTTGCCTTGCTATTCCAGCAGTATTAGCCTTCATTAAGAGAGTGGAATTGTCATTAGAAATTTGAGCACAAATCCTGTAAAGGAGAAAAGCAACATATTAACTAGAAAGGGAAGTTTGAGAACAAACTTCATGTTGGGTTGAAAAACATGAAGTCACTGAATGAAATCTGTTGGCTCCACTCACTTTTTCTAACCTTGAACCACAGTTATATAGTAAAAACCACTGTGCAGAGTTTGGGGACCCTGGTTTTAATAGTGTCTGAATGGCAGCAATTTAAATTTCCCTACTGAAAGTCAATGAGTGACATCTGATTGGCGGTTGGTGGCTCCACCTCCTTTTTCTAACCTGGAACTGCAGTTACCCAATGACTAACTCTGCATAGGACCCTAGGATTAATAGTTAAAGAGCGGTAGCAGTTTAAATTTAAACCAATAAAAGTCAATAGGTTAATTGTGCAGACCCCAGTGACCAACTTTGCAAAGTTTGAGGCATAAAAATTGTGAGACTGGCAGCATTTTACACTTACATGTCCCAATTCACAAACAGTCATAATTAATTACTTCTCTGCTATAAGAATAAAGCCCAATGCACGCAGTGCATAAACGAACACGTTGAGTGACCATGAAGCATGCTTTTCATTGACTGTATGCTTCACTAAATGGGACGTAACGCACAGTTAAGGTGCGGCAGCTCCACTGCGTCGTCTTCCTCTGTTACAGGGAACACAATGCCCACTGTGAACCTAGCCTAACTCTCACTGATACCTAAGTAAAAAAAATTTGCAGGACTAGAATTACTTGTATACGTGAAGGGAATGGATAGTCAATAGTTTAAGACTGAAGCTTTAAAACATTTGAAAAACTGCTGTAATTCAGCTGTAATGTTGGAGTCGGAAGTACAGAAACTGAGGAGTCGGAGTCGGAGAATTTATCTACCGACTCCACAGCCCTGGTTGGTGGCTCTGTCCACTTTTTTTCTAAGTTTAAATGCAAATACCCAGTGACTAACAACTAAGTTTAACAACCCTGGAATTAATGCTTAAATAATGACATCAGTTTAAATATAAACCAATGAAATTTAATGGGTGGAACTGGATTGGCTGTTGGTGGCTCCAGCCACTTGTTCTAAACCTGAATATGTAGTCAGCCAGTGATTGACTATTCAAAGTTTGGGAACCCTGACAGCAGTTTAAATTTAAACATATAAGGTCTATAGGTGAATTCTGATTGGCTGTTGTTGGCCTCGCCCACTTTTCTAAACTTGGAACATAGTCACCCAGTGACAAACTGTGCAAAGTTTGGGGACCCTGACATTAAACATGTGAGAATGGCAGCAGTTAAAATTTCCCCACTGAAAACAATGAAAGAAATGTGATCAAACCAATATAATTCAATAGGTGAAATCTGATTGGCTGTTGGTGGCCCCACCCACTGTAGTCCCTTATTAACCAACTGTGAAAAGTTTGGGGACCCTGGCATTATTACTGTGAGAATGGCAGCAGGTTGGATTTCCACCAAATCAATAGGTAAAATCTTATTGGCTGTTCAGAGCTCCGTCCCATGACTGTATGATTTAAGTTTGGGGAGTGTAGTCTCAAAGCTGTAAGACTGGCAGCAGTTTCAATTTCCCTATAAAAGTCAATGGGTGAAATTTGATTGGCTGTTGTTGGCCCCTCCCACTTTTGGGGTCATCCAACAAATGTCGCTGTTTCATTCAGAGTGACCCCATTATTATGTTATTCAAGTTTGGGGAGTGTAGCTTCAAAGTAGGGCTGGCCGATATATCGTTTAATTCCGAATACTGGTGTTTTTTTTTTTTTAAACTATATTTATTTTTCAGATACCGCAATACTGGGGTGTCAGGGTACTCACCCGTGCGGCCTGGTCTCGCGCGCCTCCTTGCGTGCGCATCCCGTTGTCAGAGGGACGTTGCGCATGTGCGTCAAAGCGCACGTACATGTCAAAGCGTGAACGTCTGTGACGCGCTGACGGCGCTGGTTCTGCGCATGCGTGGGGGGGGATTTAAAGCTATCAAACGCCTCCTCCTGTGCTATGTTGTCTGCGGCCTTGCCTGGGAAACTAAGCCTGCCTGATTTACCTTACGACTTTCTGTTGCCGATCCTTCGCTTGTCTGACTCTGATTTTCAATACTGCAGCAATTATTCTCTAATTTATTAGGAAATGGGGTTAACACCTAATCATGCATGGGAAAAAAAAATACCGTCAAATACCGTGACACCAATATAATTTTGAAAAATACCATAAATTTTTGTCATACCGCCCAGCTCTACTTCAAAGCTGTAAGTGTGGCAGCAGTTTGAAAATCTTCCCTGTCAAAGTCAATGGGAAAATTTGGGTGTTCGGAGCGGCGCCACAAAAAGATGGGGGCAGGATCGCTTAGAAAAGCACTAGCAACCTGTTCTGATATAGGGCGAAGAAGTGTGGAGAGTTTGGGTGTTGTACCCCTAAAACTGTAGGAGGAGTAGCGTTTAGGGGGGTGCTAAGAAGAAGTAGAAGAAGAAAAAGCGGAAGTATAAGCTCGAAGTCGAAGAACAGTATGGGGTTTTTCAACCCAACATAACTAGGTTACTTAGTTAGACTTTGCAAGTATAAGTACATCTCTGCAATGTGTCAACTGGGAAAGGCTTTTCACAGAGTTAAACACAGAAGGAAGATGGAATATCTTTAAAATCATGCTTAGCAAGTATACAGGTCAGCATAGTAGCCTTGTAAGCAAGGAAAGGCGTCACAAAGCAAAACTTTTATGGCTGAATAAAAATTTTAGTGTCGAGGTTCATAAGAAAAAATGTGCTTTTAAAGCAGTCAAGTTAGCTGGGACAGTTGAAAAGGGGTATTGCAGCTAGGAGTAAAAGGAATCCAAAATTATTTTTTAAATATGTAAGTTATGTTAGTAATTTATGTTAGTAAAAAAATGAAGCAAGAAGGGGTGGGACCCTTATTATCACAGGGAGTGTCAGTTGGTTGATGCGAACAGGGAAAAAGTAGAAATTCGCAACTCTTATTTGTCTATACAACTGTGGAGCCAGCTGATGAAGGCTTCCCTTTTAATAGACCCAGTTCTAGTAATATAACTACTGATGCAAGGGTCGCTCAGGAGGAAATTTAAAAGAGACTTGAACATGTAAAGGTAAACAAAGGTCCAGGACCTGATGGTATTCATCCCAGGGTGTTAAATGTGATTATCTGTGATTGCCAAACCTCTCTACTTAATTTTTCAGGATTCATTGAATCTGGCATGGTGCCAAGAGATTGTGCCAGCATGGTTTTATGTGTAACAGATCTTGCCAGACTAATTTAGTCACCTTTTTATAATGAGGTGAGAAGGTAGCTCGATGCTGGAATGGCAGCGGATGTCATCTACTTAGATCTTGCAAAAGCGTTTGATACAGTACCTCACAGAAAGTTAATGATAAAATTGAGGAATATTGGCCTAGAACATAATATTTGTACTTGGATAGAAAACTGGCTGAAGGATAGATTACAAAGAGTGGTGGTAAATGGAACATTTTCTAATTGGGCCAGTGTTGTTAGTGGAGTCAGTCCTTGGTCATTTGCTTTTTAATTTGTTTATTAATGATCTGGAGGTGGGAATAAAAAGTACTGTTTCTATTTTTGCTGATGATGCTAAATTGTGCAAAATTTATAAGTTCCATGCAGGCTGCTGCCACTTCACTTTGCTGCAGAGCGATTTGATAAAATTGGAAAACTGGGCAGCAAAATGGAAAATGAGGTTCAGTGTTGATAAGTGCCAAGTTATGCGCTTTAATAGAAATAATATAAACTAAGTGGTAGTGTGTTGGTTTTTTTTAATTTTTATTAAGCTTTCTTAATCTAATTTTCAATGTCCTTAAAATGTATTTTGCATAATGTGGAGGGTCTGAATTCTCCTACAAAAAGGTCTATGGCTTTCTGACAATATAATAGAATGGGGGCTGTCATTCTCTTCCTTCAGGAAACACATTTCTCTAAAACATCAATTCCTAGATATTTTCACCATGCGTATCACCTCATCTATACTGCTTGTGCTGATAAAAAGCACAGAGAGGTTGCCATATTTATAAACAAAAGATTAAACTTTTGGCAACAATATATGGCCCAAATGACCATCAAAAACTATATTATAATCATTTCTTTGCTATCCTGGAGGAATGATGTACTAGCTTGCATGAAGTAGCCAGTCCAAATATAGATAGACAGTCAAGTAACTTGCCTGTGTGTACAAAGAAATATAAGCACTATTTTGCTTAACTCATGGAAAAATCCTCTGTAGTAGACACATGGGAAGGTATTTCTCCCCAACACACAATTCCCATTCTTGAATAGATATGTTTCTAATCCACAAACAAATTTTCCCTAAAATCTCACAAACAGAAATACAATCCTGGTGTGTTTATACAAAGACACTGTTTTTTTGCGCCTATTCTACATTGCCTGATGAAGCAGGAAATGCCTGCAAAACGCGTAGCAATATTGTTGTGAATAAATTATTACTGAAAATTACCACTTTTGTTGGTGTCTGTCTGGAGGAGGTAAGTTTACTACTACCTCCTCTGAATTACCCATTGGGTTTTTAAGTGTTTTTAGCTAATTTTATCTTTTTGGCGCCTCTGTTTTGTCTTATTATTATACTGAGTCCACCCCGAGTGGAGGGGTGTCATCCCCATTTTTCTTCCTTCTACAGAGAGCGACTTCTTATTCCTGAGTGGGGTCAGGATAATCTCCCCACCTGCTTATACAGTGGTTGCCTATTGGTAACCCTTGCTTGTTGTGAGTATTAATTTGTTTACTCTATTATTACTCCTTGTAAAAATATATTACACTATTGGGGCTCTTGGTGTTCCTTTTTGTTTTTCATTTTATAGAAATACAATCCTGTCCTTGGTCAGACCATGCAATAAGTAGGTGTGCCTCAGGGCTCTGTGCTTGGTCCTTTGCTGTTCTCCCTGTACACTTCTCTCGTTAGGAGACCTTATTTCTTCTTTTGGTCTTAAATATCACTTATATGCAGATGACATCCAGATATATATATTTTTTTTTTTAAAGGTTGATTTTTATTGAGTTTTACAACAATAATGGAAATGGGAAAGGGGAAAGGAAAGAAAGGAGGGAGAGAGAGAGGGTTGGAGAGTATCGGTTGTTACATTAATGTAGCTGGTGATTCAGTCCAAGGAGACCAAATATTTTCAAACTTTGTCAGGCATCCTCTGGCAAGATAGGTAAGCTTGTATAGGTCCAGTTGTGAGTTGACCAGGGCAATCCATCTGCGGAGTGTTGGAGGTGATGGGCCCATCCAGTGTAGGGCAATGGTTTTTTTTAGCATAAAATAGTAGCAGTCTCATTAGTAATTTAGTGTTTCTTCTGTGTACTAGTGAGTCTAGGAGGCCCAGTATGCAGGTAGTTGGATTGAATATTTGGGGGAGGTTCAGTTCTGTACCCATAAATTCTGTGACTTTGTGCCAAAACTTTTGTATTACGGGGCAGTCCCATATCAGGTGCATAAAGTTAGCCATAAATGCTTTGCATCTTGGGCAGTTCGCTGAGTCGGTTTTCCCCATGACGTGCAGTTTTTGCGGGGTGAGATAGGTCTGGTGTATAATTTTAAATTGTATGAGCTTGTCCCTTGTACTTATTAGGGGCTGGTATAAGTTGCTGATGACCTCGTCCCAGTCCTCGGGGTCTAGGTGTACCCCAGAGGTTTCCCATTTGAGCTTGACTCTTGGTCTTGGGTCATACCTTTTAGCGATCAGGATTTTGTAGGAGTTTGAGAGTAGTTTGGTTTTGTTTGTCTGAGCTGTCAGCAGTTCTAGGTCTAAGTGCTGTGTGTTCGGTGGTTGTTGGAACTGTGCGCCACATAAGTGTGTAATCTGTGCGTATCTAAGGTCTGACAAGCCAGGCCGGTGGATAATTTGCTGCAGGAGAGGTAGGGTGTGTAGTTCGCCTTTTGTATATAAGTGGTCAATACGCTTTACCCCAAGTTTAGCCCAGGATCCTGCTTCTGGGAAAGAAGCAAATTGCGGTAGGTTACTGTTTCCCCATAGTGGGGTGTCAGGTGATATTATTCCTGTGTTGTTGGTTAATAGGGTCATGGAATCCCATGCTTTCTTGGTGGCATCTGAAACTGGGAGTAGTGGGCTAATGTCCTTCCTTGTTCTGTATAGGGCATTGTGCATACTTTCTATTGAGGTGAAGTAAAGGGCTTCTAAAATTGAGGCTGGGTTTTCGGGGTCAAACACTTTCCAGTGTGCGACATGGGCACACTGGGCAGCTAGGTAGTAGAGCTTGTAGTTAGGGGATGCTAGTCCTAGTTGGTCTTGCGGGGCGTTCAGTGTGTACCTAGAAAGTGTTGGTGATTTGTTACCCCAGATGAATGCAGATTGGGTTCGGTCTATTTCTAGTAAAAAGCTTTTGGGTATATGGCACGGAGTGTTACTGAATTGATATAGGAATTTCGGTAGGAAGATCATTTTGCATATATTGATTCTTCCTATTAATGTGAGTGGTAGTTTTGTCCAGTGTTTGAGAGTCTCTGAGAATTTGTTGTATAGTGGGCGTAAGTTATGTTCAAGGAATTGTGCTGGTTCTTTATGAATCGTTATCCCCAAGTATTTGAAGCTATCAGCTACTTTAAGCATGCAGTCTGGGTCTGTCATTGTTGGGATTTGGCCATCAAGGGGAAAGATTATAGATTTTTCCCAATTGATCTGCAGGCCTGAGAATGTACCGAAGGACTTGATTATGTGTAGTACTGTTTGGAATGAGCCATTGGGGTCTGCTAGATATAACAGTGTGTCATCTGCGTATAGAGAGATTTTCTCTTCAACAGTTTTGTATATGAGTCCTTTAATTTGCTGGGAGTGTCTAATCTGGATTGCCATGGGTTCGATCGCTAGGGCAAAGAGTAATGGGGAGAGGGGGCATCCTTGACGGGTGCCTCTAGTGAGTTGGAATGGGGTAGATAGAATTCCGTTTACTTTGACAGCTGCTTTGGGTTCACTATACATCAGCTTAAGCCACTTGGCAAAAGAGGGACCAAACCCCATTCTAGCGATTACCTCCCAAAGATAGGGCCATTCAATAGAATCGAAAGCTTTGGCTGTATCCAGAGATACTACCAATCTGGAGCCCTTATTTTCATGAGGCAGTTGCAGATTGAGGAATGCTTGTGGATTTTGCTGGCATGAATCCAGTTTGATCTGGTTCTACTAGTGTGGATATTACTTTGGCTAGGCGTTTTGCTAGGATTTTTGCGAGAATTTTGATCTCTATGTTGAGTAAAGAAATTGGCCTGTATGAAGAACACAGAGTTGGGTCTTTCCCAGGTTTGGGGATAACTACAATGGTTGCTTCTGAGAATGATTTTGGGAGGGAGAATTCGTCAAAGGCATAGAGTAGTGTTTCGTGCAGTTTTGGGACTATTTCTCGGATGTGGGACCGATACCATTCAGCAATAAAGCCATCTGGGCCTGGACCATGTTGCACCTACCCTGAGCTCAAAGAGTCCAACATTATGGGCGGCACACACACCCTATATTTGGGGAATACTGATATAAATAAATGCTAACGCCAACAAAAACAGAACACCAATTAAATAATAAACTCCAAGAATTAGAGAATTGACTTTAAAATCACCCCAATAAGCAAGTCCAATTGATTTGACTTGTTACTACAGATATACCATTAAGTTATGCTCTCGGCTATGATCTTAAAGATTTCAATAAAGAAGATTTTTAATTGAAGAAACAACCTAGTGCTCCGCTCCTATTTCTATTTTTGCTACAGATATACCATGACCTGGATGGTATGACCTGGATGGTATGACCTGGTTGAGAATCTTCACTAACTTAGTCGCTTATGGTTTTCCTACTTTTTTCTTGCAAGTCATTAAGCCCTTTACAATTTCCATACAGCTAAAGTTAGCCATATAGGTTTCTCTTCAAAAGTTTTCAACATAGGGGTGTCACCCTTGCTATTTACCCTTGCCATTGAGCCATTAGCCCAAACCCTAAGATTAAATGATAAGATCTCTGGTATAACAGTAGGAAACTCCAATTTTGGACTCGATTACAGGCCCACAAAAAACACACTGTTCTACAAAAGAATTATACCACAAATTTCTACCTTTCTATCTTCCCCCTCTTCTCTCTCTCTTCCTCTCCCGTTCCTTTTATCTTTTATTTCTTGTTTGATGTATATGATTTACATATCATATTAATTCTGCACCAAGGGAAACCCTAAAAGGTGCATCCTTGTAACTTGTTATAGTATATTCAAAATTAAATTAAAAAAAAAAACTAAATAATCATCAAGTGAATATAAATAGATAATCTTTTATTGCCCTTTATATTAAAAAGAGAAAACCTTTGTATTACAAAAAAAAAAACTCTGCAAGATTAGTAGATATAGAGGAGCATGCAATTCATGAAAAATACATAAAAAAATCAAAAAGCTATATAATCAATGATTTATAAGCCTCCATAGTTCATGAAATAAGTGGATGTAGATATAAAATCAATTAATTATACCCAAGGAAATTAAAAACTTTATCCATTCATCTTGTCCAGACGTTATTGCACACACCTCATATGTATTTAATATCAATAATCCATGCAGTATAATGTTAGATGTTTAGAGGAGAGCATATTTGAAACATGGGAGATTGCACTTCCAACCAAATGATCCTGTCTCCAGAAAAATAGGACACTGTGTGAAATGTAAATAAAAAGAGAACGAAATGACTTGTAAACCACTAAACCCTATATTTAATTGAAAACAGCATATCAAATATTAAATATTATATGCTTGTTTTAAGTATCATAAAAATAAAGAAGAGAAGGGGTACACCACTCTGTAAACAACTATATAAGAATAACATTTCTCAACTAAAGAATTGCAAGGAATACAGAGATTTTATTATCTTCAGTTCAAAGGTCGTTAAAAGATTCAGTGACTCCGGAAGCCCAAAAGCCAATATTTGGATGGCTGTGATCTTCAGCCCCCCCAGTCAGCTCTGTGTTAAAAACAGACAGGATTCTGTATTTAAAATCCCTGCGTGGGCTCAGGAATACTTTCATAAACCATTGTCAGTGAACAGTTTTTTGCTGCATCCACAAATGCAAGTTAAAACCACGCAACAAAAGAAAATCCAGAAATACCAACACCTTCTTGGGGCCATAAGCTTATTTAAGATGGACTGAGGCAAAGGGGAAAACTGTTCTGTTGCCTGATGTCAAAATGTTAAATTATTTTTGAAATCATGGATGCCACATCCTCTGGACCATCCGGCTTGATATCAGACCACAGTTTAAAAGCCAGCATCTGTGATGTTATGGGGGTGCATAAGTGAAGCAACATATGCTGCCTTCTAGACAACATCTTTTTTCAGGAAAGGCCTTGCTTATTTCAGCAATACAGTGCCAAATCACATTCTGCACACATTACAACAGCATGGCTCTGTAGTAAAAGCAGGCCAGGTTTTTTGATGAGGCCACAAAGACCCGGGTCCAGGGCAGCACAAATTTAGGTGTGGCGTGCTGCCCAGCCACACCTAGACTTTTTGCTCACATATGGAGCACTGGAAACAGGACGCACAGAAAATAGATGTGCATGTACAATCCTGAGGGGGGTGGGGAATGAAGGCGGCCTCTGGGCAGCAGAAATTCTTTATCAGGCAAGAATTGGGACAACATTTCACTTTCAAAAACATTTACAGAGTGTTTTAAAAAGAAGTAACACAAAGTGGTAAACATGGCCTGTCCCACCATTTTTTGAAAAAATAAAAATTCTCAGTTTCAATATTTAAATTTTTTTTTTTTACTATTTTAAATTAAATATAGGGTTCAAATGATTTGCAAATTTCTGTTATCATTTACTGTGTATTTAAATTGTGCCCCAACTTTTTTTTTTTTTGAAAACTCTCAATTAATAAAAGTAAATTTTAAGGTGAATCTCCATTTAAAAATGCCCTAATCACTGTTTTAACTGTATTTTTGATGGTTTGTTATCTGTAAGTAAAAAACAAATCTTGTTAATAATCCTTTCAGTAAAATTTGTAGTGTTTTGGGCAAGACAGTGTTTTGTTGTTTTTAATATTTGATAGTTCCTTTTGCATCTTTCATTGTTATTTTTTTCTGTGCTCATCACCTTCTACTTAATTTTATTCTGTTTTGCACAGGTCCTTTGGAAGTCAAAAGCCCTACTTCCCCTGTATCCAAGCCCCATGTTTCCATGCAGTTCAATATCGGTTCCTCTGTTGATTTTCAGTCGCCTCTTGCCAAACAAAATGGAAGTTTGCAGCTGTGGATTCAGAATTTTACCTCGGAACTCCCTGTTTCCTCCCTAACTCACATTGGGCCATTCCTAGAGGATGAACAGCTCAGTGAAATTATGCCCCTAACGATTCATATTTCCAACAGCAGCATTTCACTCAGGGTGAGTGTTGCATGAATGTTTTTGTACAGGTATGGGATCTCTTGTTCTAAAACCCAATATCCAGAAACTCCAAATTAAGTTAAGGTCATCTCTCACAGACCCCATTTTCAAGCAGATAATTCGAATTATTATTAAGTCATATTTTTTCTGTAATATTAAAACCGTATCCTGTACTTGAGGGTAATATCCCCATGAATCCATGTTGGTGGCAAACCAATCCAATAGGGTTTATTATTTTTTAATTTTGTTTGCAGAATTAAGTTTTGGTGATTCATGTTATAGTAAGACCCTAGGTCCCAAGCATCCCAGATAACAGATCCTATACCTATATACCTATGAACATGATTACTACCCCAGGAAACTATTTTTAGGCCACTAACAAAGGTAATGCAGTTTAACCAATCATGAATTTTGTTGGTTACATTCAATATATAAAAAGTCCCATATGCATCCATAAATACCCAGTGGGAACTTCAGCACTGCATTTTTTTCTTACTTGAATTCTTTCCAGATTTTGTTGCAGCTCAGAACTTTATATATGTGAATGTATACACACAGTCCACTCAGTTTCAACATATGCATAAAATACATAAATATATTATTATTTAATGGTAATTAATTAATATTTATTCATAATTATTAATTAGTATTATATATAACATAACAGTAACATATTACAGGAAAAGTACAGTTGCTGGTCAGGTCCCAGCCTGAGAATAATTTCTAATACATTGTGTTGTTTCTGAATCAAAACATGAAATTGAAATTTGAATACACAGACAATAACGTAGTAAAATTAAAATGATAACCGAGTACTGAGATGCTGTAATTTTTTAGGCATTCGTTTTTGGCTATAGTAGACCTAGGAAAGATTGCCAGAAAGTGAGAGTGGGGGAGTCAACGTGAAATGTTTTTATATTCCATCCATTCATTTTATTAAACTGTTTTTGGTTGCTGGTTTTCTAGCTTGTGAGTATCTCCAGGATGAGGATAGTATCCAACCTGGCCCTTACCAGCTGCACAACTAGTATTTGAGATTCGAAGGGAATTCCACAACTTCACAGCTCTCATAGTAAAAAAAAACGGAACCTCCCTTCTTCTAAACGGAGTGGGGTGTTGGAAGGACCTACTGGTAAATAAAGCATTAGAGAGGTTATTATATGATCCCCTTATATATTTAATACATAGTTATCATGTCACCTCTTTAGCACCTCTTCCCCAGTGTAAACAAACCGAACTTGGCCAGTCTTTCTTCATAACTTAGACATTCCATATCCTTTACCAGCTTAGTTGCCCTTCTCTGGATCCTCTCTAATTCAATCATGTCCCGTTTGAGCACTGGAGACCAAAACTGAACAGCATTTTCTGGTGCCTTACCAGCGCTCTGTAAAAGGGAAGAATAACCCCCTCCTCCCATGAATCTATGCCCCTTTTAATACAGCTCAAAACCTTGTTTGCCCTGGCAGTGCTTGCTACAGTCAAGTTTATTATCTACAAGGACTCCAAGGTCCTTCACCATTATGGATTTGCCTAGTGCAGTCCCATTAACTGTATATGTGGCTTGCATATTTTTACATCCCAGGTGCATGACCTTACATTTATCCACATTAAATATCATCTGCCACTCAGCCGCCCAGATTGCAAGTTGGTCAAGATCCTGCTGCAAGGATGGCACATCCTGGTTAGAACTGACTGGTCTGCAGAGTTTTGTGTCATCTGTAAACACTGATACATTACTTATAATACCCTCCCCCAAGTAATTTATAAACAAGTTAAAGAAAAGTGAACCCTGTACAGAACCCTGAGGGACCCCACTCAGAACCTTACTCCAAGTAGAGAATATACCATTAACAACCACCCTCTTTACCCGATCCTGTAGCCAGTTTATTATCCATGTGCAAACGACTTCACTAAGACCAATAGACCTTAGTTTAAAAAGCAGTTGTTTGTGGGGAACGGTATCAAATGCTTTGGCAAAATCCAAATAGATTATATCTACTGCATCCCCACTGTCCAGCTTCTTACTCACCTCATCATAAAAAGCAATTAAATTGGTCTGACATGACCTGTACTTCATAAAGGCATTCTGATTACTGCTCATAATGCCATTCTCCAGTACATAAATTTGTATGTGATCCCTTAACAAGCCTTTTAAATAACTTGCCCACCATGGATGTCAAACTTACAGGCCTATAATTGCCAGGCTGAGATCTTACTCTCTTTTTAAATATAGGAATGACATTAGCCTTCTTCCAATCCATACCTGATGAATATTAGAAACAGAGGCCACTGTAAATCTGATCCTAGCTCTCTCAGTACCCGAGGGTGTATTCCATCTGGCCTTGTTCACATTTATCTTGTGTAACCCTTTAAGCGCCATATCCTGTGTCAAGCACTGCGTATTTGGAGCTGAGGCAACAGTGGCGCTATTGGGTGGGACTTGCCACTCTGATCCTCTAATGTATACTCAGAAGAAAAGAACTGGTTTAGTACATCTGCCTTTTCTGTATCCGCTGTAACCATATTGTTACTATAAATCAATGGGGCCACACCCTCAACCTGCATCTTTTTACTATTCATATACTTAAAAAACGTTTTGGGGTTAGTTTTGGCCTCTGCCACACTGTGCTCCTGATTTTCTATCTTTGCTTTCCGGATTGCTGTTTTACAACACTTGTTATAGTGTTTATATTCATTAAACGCAGCTACTGTCCCCTCTGACTTATATTTCTTAAAAGCTTTCCTTTTTTTCCCCTATTAACTTCTTTACCTTAGAGTTAAGCCACATAGGGTGATTCTTAACACTTCTACTTTTTCTTATAAATGGAATAAATTGAGAACCGTAATAATTTAATATCATTTTAAATGACAACCATTTCTGCTCTGTGTTTTTATCAGAAAACATAATGCCCCAATCTATGCCCTGAAGCACTGCCCTTAAGGATCTAAAATTTGCTTTTCTAAAATTCAGGGTCTTTGTTGCCCCATTGTAAATTTGTTTCCTGCACAAAACATCAAATGAAATAACATTATGGTCACTGTTGCACAAAGGTATGAAACATACCACGGTCCTCAGCGCTTTAGATAAAGTTACAATGAAGTACTGTAATGACTGTGATACTGCTGCTCCTCTTACGAATATAACCCCTTTGATCGGGTCTTAAACGTGTCCAGAAAAGTTGTGAAGGCAGCGCATGTATAAAGTGAAACAAACAACTGATAGTGTGATAACGTTTTGAAACTTTGTTCAAATAACTAAACCAATCACCTTATTGTGTGTTAAACAAATTACTATGTCCACCACTATGTGTAGTGACTCAAAAGGCTCACCAGAGGGCGACGGAGTCAAGCTCAACAGTAGGAGACCAGGTTAGATGTAGGCAAATCCCCAGTTCAAACGGAGAGAGGGAAAAAACGCCAAATAGTGTAAAATCATTTAATATAAAATTTCTGCTAAAAATAAAACTACTTACAGACTGTAGAAAGTAATCAGGCAAATAAACTCAACGCGTTTCGCGTACCGCGGTACGCGAAACGCATTGAGTTTATTTGCCTGATTACTTTCTACAGTCTGTAAGTAGTTTTATTATGGTCACTGTTACCCAGGGGTTCAACCACTTGCACATTTGCTATACGTTCTGGGTCATTAGAGATCACTAGATCCAATATAGCATGGTTCCTGGTTGGCTCCTCAACAACCTGTGACATAATGTTGTCATGCAACAAGTTTATAAACTTGTTCCCATTTACTGACTTGGCAGTATTATTGCTCCAGTCAATATCAGGATAATTAAAATTCAAACTACCTTCTAATTAGAAAATAAATAATAAACTTTAAAAAAAAAATATATATATATATATATTTTTTTTTTATTTTATTGAACAAGAGTTGCTTGTTCAATAAAAAACTCTTTTTTTGCACCTTAAGACCTGCGAGTGCGGTATACTTTCCTTTGATATCTATGATTTTTTTTGCACTGCACCCAGGGACATTTTGTTTGGTTGTTAAACGTGAGTGCCTGCTCCTACAGACGTGTGTGTATATATATATATATATATATATATCTTTATATATTTGAAGGAGAAGGAAAATTTTAATTAGTTTTAATTGCTGATACCCCAGGCTGGTGCTGTTGTTTACTTAAAACTGCATGGGCCAGGGGTATTCCTATAGGAACTCATTTCTTTTTTCTTTTTTTTCTCTTCGGGCCCAGGTAGGCACATATATAGTAGAGTGAAAAAGCTGGCTTTTTGCATCTAAATTCACTTCACTTAGCTTGCACCTGCCCATACTCAAAAGAAGCCAAAGAAGATGTGTTAACTTCTACAGAAATACACGGGGCTGGTGCAGTTTTTAGCAAATAGGAGCACCAGCCTTGGATAAGCGATTATAATCACTGGGGGTATGATTAACAATTTGGCACCCCACAGGGATTATAACTTTAATTCTCCTTAAAACTTACTACTGAATGATACTGAAGATCATAGTGTATAGGGGATTACCATAATTACATGAGGATTATAAAGGGCCTCCAGGGCAACCTTGTGTTAGTGTTTCCTCAGATAGCATTTTGGTTATCATGATGTTTATTTTACTGTGTTTGACAGGATAATGGGCCAAGTCTGTACTCTTCTTCGCTGCCCCCTCAACCGGTCATAGTCAGTATGCAAAATATCAAACTTCATCGGAAAGAGGATGGAATCTTCTTTGTAACAGGTATGTGGAAATTATCATTTTGCGAGGTCTTTGTCAGAAAAAAGTGCTGTAATACTTCTTTCAGACAGAAACAGAAGTTAAAGGAGAACTAAAGCATAACTAGAAATAGCAAGAAATAGGCTAAAAATGTTGTACATTATGTTCTGGGCTTTTGTATCAGACTAAGGCAACCACAGCCCTCTAGCAGTGGAGATTTGTGCCTCCAAATGATGCCCTTAGTAGCTTCCCATCTTCTTTTCTGCTGATTCACTGCACATGCTCTGTGCTGCTGTCAGTTACCACAGTTAAGAACCAGTGAACAACATACTCCATACATAGAATATAAATGATAAGGCTGATTATAAGTAATTTATTCAGATCATTTGTTATCATTACATAGCAGCCCTGAAACCAATGTAGCATCAGTTTATATGGCATGCTAACCGCACTTTCCACTTGCTAATTTGTGATGACCCTTTAAGATTATCTTCTCAAAAGCTGCTCAGAGCACATTGAGCATGTGTCATTGACACTTCTAACATCTAAATCCAAGATGGGGAGCTCATGTGACTACTGTGAAGGCCTGGATTATAACTGCTATAGAGATGCTAAAACTTTAGGCTGTTGCAGTAAGTTCAGTATATAAAATATTGCATTTCTAGCCATATTTATGGCCAAATTTAAGGAGAATTTTTAGTTCTCCTTACGTTCAAAAACATACACGGTCTCCATATGAATGATTATACATGATAAAAAGGGTGACCTTATTTGAGTTTCCATGTCCTTATTTACAGTGCTTTCCACATCATGAATGACTTTTAACAAATTTTAATTCTTCTGGTCTCTCTTTCAGAGATCTTCTGGAACTCATGCTTTCATTTTACATTAAATAATTTATGTGAATGACGAAAATATAATATATGGCATTTTTCCAAGGGTTGTAGCTGAGATTTTGTGCTTAGTTCTTACTGCATGCTCCATGTTGTTTGAAAAATTATATATATATATAATATATTAATATAATAATATATAATATATATATATTAAATATATATAAAATTCTGGTGGGTTGGATTAAAATATGCATTCACACAGAAAGATTTCTTTCTTCTATAATTTCTTGTTGCATTGCTTAGGAGCTGGTCCACCCACCAGAAGGGGATTTCTGGAATCCAAATTGCTTAGTCTGCTTGTAGATATTGGCACTAATTCTATTTATTATCAAAGAACAAAGTTTATAGAACAGGACATTGGTGGAAAATGAGTGCTTTGTTGGAAGATTTTAGCACTAGAATGGTTAAAGTTTATTCTCTCTTAATTTGCTTTCTACCTGTCCTATCACAAGAATTGCTGGTGCTAGACTAAGGGACTCACAAATAGTTTCAAAAACATAAATGTTGCACAAGCCACCTTTTGGGACAATGAGGTGACATAGTGGATTATGTTCATTACCAGAGATACCATTTTGAGCTATTGTACTGTAAGAATTGTATTTTTCCTTTACATAGACAGTTTCAGTTATATTAAAACAAAGATGATAATTGTATACCATGGAATCAGCCACATAGAAAAAGAAATAGTATTGTGTTAGCAGATGTCCACCAGAATTGTTGTGAACTTTCATAACGCATGAGCTATTATTTAAAGGGGAAGGAAAGCTAAGTGACTTGAATCGCTTACCTCGTACCCCGGGCTGGTGCCCCTATTAGGAGAAAACCGCACCAGCCCGGGGCACCTGGGGCGATGCACTTCCTCCTTCCTGCTCCGTTCAGCCTTGACTGTGAGTCAGGCACATGCGCAGTAGAGTGAAAAAGCCGACTTCTCTGTTAAAGTTTGGCTTTTCACTCTACTGCGCATGCGCGCGGCGAAGGAGGAAGCCGCTGCAGGTACCCCGGGCTGGTGCTGTTCTCTCCGTACAGGGGCACCAGCCCGGGGTACGGGGTAAGCGATTCAAGTCACTTGGGGGTGCCTAACATTTTGGCACCCCCAAGTGACTTAGCTTTTCCTTCTCCTTTAAAGCTTTGTATTGTAGTACTCTTTCTAATATATACCTCAAGGAAAGCTATCTGGTTAACATCCTGAGTGAAACAGAATGGTTTAGACCAAGGATGATTTGTATGAGTATAATTCAATGGTGACTTACTATTCTGGGTGAGAATCATATACCTCTTGTATATGATCAAGTAGTAAGATTAGTATATGAACCAAACACCTGTTACTCTCCAGCACAGCCTGGGAAGGCAGGTAGCTGGAAGTGGAAAGGCTGACTGGTGCTAACAAAGTATTTAGAAAAATTATGAGTAAAGCTGTACAAAACAGCATGTATTTATACCTGAATGGTTCAAGACAGGCCCAGAAGGATTTTCATGAGTGAAATTCAATAGTGACAAACTTGTGGTAAGAGGAGAACTTGCCTGAAAGCTTTGTGAAAAATGTATAACTTCAAAGATTTGGCAAGAAATTTCTGTCCGCCATCTTTGCCATTGTAAGGACATGGACTGAATTCCAATTCTAGACCCTCCACCCTGTGCACCAATATGGCCTTTTAAAATCCATCTGTTAAATGACAGGAATTGGTAACATAGTAAGTTAGGTTGAATAAAACATACGTTCATCAAGTTCAACCTTAATACCCATATATAACCTGCCTAACTGCTAGTTGATCCAGGGAAGGCAAAACCCCCCATCTGAAGCCTCTCTAATTTCCTGCAGAGGGGGAAAAAAAATCCTTCCTGACTCCAAGATGGTAATCGGACCAGTCTCTGGATGAACTTATAAGAGCTACTAACTTAGGTAGAGCTATCGCCCATAACCCTGTATTCCCTTACTTGCTAAGAAGCTATCCAACCCCATCATGAAGCTATATAATGTATCAGACAGTACGACTGATTCGGAGTGGGAATTCCACAACTTCACAGCTCTCACAGTAAAAAAAATCCTTTCAGAATATTTAAACAGAACCTCCTTTCTTCTAATCGAAGTGGATGCCCATGTGTCAATTGGAAGGACTTACTATTAAATAAAGCATTAGAAGAAGCCGCTCCGAACACCCAAATTTTCCCATTGACTTTGACAGGGAAGATTTTCAAACTTCTGCCACTCTTACAGATTTGAAGCTACACCCCCCAAACTTAAATAACATCATAATGGGATCACCCCGAATGAAACAGCAACATTTTTTGGATGACCCCAAAAGTGGGAGGGGCCAACAACAGCCAATCAAATGTCACCCATTGACTTTTATGGGGAAATTGAAACTGCTGCCAATCTTACAGCTTTGAGGCTACACTCCCCAAACTTGAATCACATAGTCATGGGGTCAGCCTGAATGAAAATATGATGATTGTTGGATGCCCAAACGTGGGTGGGCATCCAAAATTTTCCCCAAATATTTCACATTTGGTCACTAGGGTACTGCAGTTTTTATTATTTTTTTTTTTTAAAGTATTTATTTATTTTGTTTCAAAACAAACAAGACATTTAACATTTCTAACAATCATTTCTTGTACAGCATATTGAATCGTCAGTATACAGAGGATGTCTATACAGAGTATAAATTGTACCAGGTTACCTAGAGATTGCACATTAAACAGGTTTCAGTCATGATGTGTTAACGGTTTTCCTTTATACAATATAGTGGTAATAGGGGCATTTCTCCATCAACCTTATGGAGCAGGTTCTGGCCAACAATGTTTAGACTGTGGGATAAATATCAACCCATGTGCCCCAAACTCTATCAAATTTGTCGGGGATTCCTCTAGCTTCATACGTTAACTTAATCATTGGTAGCATTTTGTTTACTAGGTTCAGCCATTGAGAGATGGTGGGGGTGGTGGGTTTCAGCCAATTGAGAATTATGTTCTTTTTAGCGTAAAATAACAGCGATCTACACAGTATACGGGTTTTATTGAGTGGTATAACTTCATCCATTACCCCAAATATACAGAATTCAATTGCCAGAATATGCGGTATGTATCCAGAATCTGTGGCTTCTTCCCACTGCTCATCTGTAATGGTTGGGGCGGATTGGCGCCATTTAACAAGTGCCCTCTCAAAGGGAGATTTGATGGTATCTTGTAGTATATTGTACAGGTTTGATACCAGTTTTTTTGGGTTAGAGTTTCTAAGTATCGAATCAATAGGGTAGTTCTGATACTTTATTTGATATGAGCCAAACTGAGCTTTGAATGCATGTCTGAGTTGCATGTATCGGAATTGCTCGATTTTCAGGTTTGGCAATTGTTCCAAGAGTTGTGGCAGTGACATTAAAGTATCATTTTGCAGAATTTGCCCCAGGGTTTTAATAGCCATTTTAGGCCAGTATATAAAATCTTCCAAGTTTCGGAAGTGCATAAAGTGGGAGTTACCCCATAATGGTGTATGGGGAGCTAGTAAGTATGGGGTGGATTTAGTTAGCTTCCGAGCAGTTTGCCAGGATTGATAAGTTGCTAATAGTACCGGTGGTAGTGGGTTGGAATCGCATAGTCTGCGTAAGGGACAGTGTGTCATTGCTTCTAATGAGCCAAGGATAGTGGCTATTAGTGCCATATTGGGGTCTTCTGCATCTGGGAGAAACCAGGGGTGTATATGGGATAATTGGGCCGCTATATGATATAGATACATATCGGGTAATTGGAGGCCACCTTTCCCCAGAGGTGCAGTAAGTGATTTCCATGAAAACCTTGGTTGTTTGCCTGCCCATAGGAAGGAGGAAATGGTTCCATTTATTTTGCTGAAGAACTTTTTGGGGATTGTAGTTGGTGCATTCCGGAGAAAGTACAAGAATTTGGGGAGAAATATCATTTTAAATAAATTTATTCTCCCCCATAGCGTTAGTGGGAGCTTTTGCCAGGTAACAGTTGCAGAGATAAAGTTGGTGTATAGTGGTTCTAGGTTCTGCTCTTGGAACAAAGAGCATAGTGGGGATATTATGATACCTAGGTATTTAATTTCGTCTGCCCAAGTTAGTTGGTTAGTCGTTGGTCTATCTACAGGTGGGATTGTATCTACCGGCATTATTTGAGACTTGTCCCAGTTTACCCGCAGCCCAGAGTATGAACCGAATTCTTGCACAATTTTAAGAATTTCTTGCAATGAGTGATGTGGGTCGGCTAGGAATAGTAGGATATCGTCCGCATATAAAGCTATACGCTCTTCAATGTTACGGAGTCTGAACCCGCTGATATTGGTAGAGTGTCGAATGGCTATCGCTAGTGGCTCTATTGCCATAGCAAACAAAAGTGGGGAGAGGGGGCACCCCTGGCGTGTTCCCCTATGTAGACTAAAGGGTGGAGAGATAAGGTTATTCACTCTGATTTGGGCTTGGGGCGCCTTGTACAAAATTTTTATCCATGTTATAAAATTGGGGCCGCATCCAAATGCTTTTAGTGTTTCCCAGAGATAGGGCCATTCGACGGTGTCGAAGGCTTTTGCAGAGTCAAGTGAGACTATAATTCTGGATCCACTATTTTCATGGGCAATTTGTAAATTTGTATATAGCCTCCTGAGGTTGCATGTGGTAGATTTGTTGGGCATAAAGCCAGATTGGTCCGGGTGAATTATTGCAGTAATAATTTTAATAAGTCTATTTGCTAGGATTTTGGCCAGTATTTTCCCATCTGTGTTCATTAAGGAAATAGGACGGTATGAGCTACATTGTTCGGGATTCTTTCCGGACTTGAGAATTAATATAATGAGGGCTGAGTATACTGAGGGGGGCAGTTGTTGGGTGTTAAAGGCCTCCTCATACATAGTGAGGAGTTGGGGGGCTACGTCATCTATTATTGACCGGTACCATTCTGGTGGTAGACCATCCGGTCCGGGAGTTTTATTTGACGGGAGTGCTTGTATAGCATCGATAATTTCCTGTTTAGTAATGGGGTTATTTAAGTAGTTTGCTTGTTGTCTATCAAATTTTGGAATTGGTAGTTTAGCTAGATAGTCAGCAATAGTTTGGGCTGACTGTGTAGTTTTAGATTGGTACAGTGTGGCATAATATTCATAGAACACTTGCATTATATCTTGGGGTTTGGTGACTACATTTCCTGCTTCTGATACCGCTCTAGGGATAACTGTGACTGAGTTTGTGGTGGCTGCTAGGTATGCAAGAGTTTTGCCATTTTTCTCCCCTTGGTCAAAAATTCGTTGGGCTGTATATAACAGCTTCTTGTTTGTTAGGGTGGTATATGTAAGTTCCAATTGTTGTTGGGCCTTAGTAAGGTTAGCGTGGTTTTCTGCATTGGGGTTTGTTACATGGGCTTGTTCGGCAATATTAAACTGGTTTTCAGCTTCCTTGCATATTTGTTTAGTTGTGTTGCGGGCTGCTGTTATGGCATTAATTAGATTACCCCTTGCAACAGCTTTGGAGGTTTCCCAGCATACAGAGATGGAAGCAGTACCATTGTTGTTTTCCCAGAATTCTTTATATTCACCAGCATTTCTCTCCTTTACCATATCATTTGCCAACCAAAGGGGGCTAAGTCTCCACATTTTAGAGGAGGGGATTTGGCCTATCTTTAGTTGTAGCATTAGAGGTGAGTGGTCAGAAAATGCTCTGGGAAGGTATGTGATATCCTCCACTAGGGCTAGTGCGTCTGGGGAGGCAAATGCAAAATCTATTCGGGAGAGTGTTTTGTGGGTGGCCGAGTGGCAGGAGTATTGAATGGTGTTAGGGTATTTCCATCTCCAGATTTCAGTAAGGTTCACATTGATCGCCCTGTTTGCTAAAGCGGTAGGAGTGTGGTTTACGGAGTTTAGTTTGTCCAGGTTGGGGTGTAGTAGGGCATTAAAGTCTCCCATTATATAGAGTGGAGCGGGGGGTAGGTTCGCTATTCTGGAGATAGTTGTCGTTAATACATCTGGGCTGCCTGGAGGGGGATTGTACAGGTTAACAATCGTAATTGGAGTGGAGTTGATTTTGCATTGCAGTATCACATACCTTCCCTGCACATCAAGACATACATGCAAAGTTTCATACATTACATTTTTCCTGACTAGAATCGCTACCCCTCTCGCATGGGAGGAGAATGGCGAATGGAAATGGTGGGCAACCCAGGGTTTTTTTAATGCAAGGATTTTGGATCCCACCAAATGGGTTTCTTGTAGTAAGAGTATTGTTGGGCTGCATTTTTTAACGTATGTGAATAATTGGGCCCTTTTATATTTAGAGTTAAGTCCCCTGACATTCCAGGAGCATAGGGAGATACTTGTCATTGTATAGCCATGTTAATATTCGTTGACCGATTTGTATTCTGTTTAGCTCAGTAGTTACAAGACTGACGATTCTGTTATAGCATAGGTACAATAAACATATATAAACATTAACTTCCCCAACTGAGTCCCATACCCTTACCCTCCCCTGCCCAGTCTTAAAACTGAGTGGGCTTTCGTCCCTGGTTTGGTGTATATTGGTAGTGATCAGTAGTTAACTTAAGAGTGTGTCTATTCCGCTATATGTGTTTTAATAAAGCATATAAAGAACTTAGCCGTGTCTGGCTTGCAATTGTAGTAATATACTTAGGCTTTCCCGTTGTGGTTTAGAGGTAGTTGTGGGAGTCCATCTGGAATAGAGGTAGTGGGTTTCAGTCTTTGTTCTGTTATCAGGTTTATCTTTACTTTATATTCTTTCCATTTCTGGCAGTATTTCAGGACGGGATCTCTGAGGAGGTCTCACCGGTCCATGGGCCCTTGGCTTGCTTTCGAGCCACTGTATGGCTGACTCAGGGTGGTCAAAGAACAGTGTTTTGTCTCCGTCGATTACTCGCAGCTTTGCTGGGAATAGCATGGCGTATTTAATGTTGTTATTCCGAAGGCGTTGTTTAGCTTCAGTGAAGGTACTGCGTCGCTTTTGGATTGCGGTACAAAAGTCCGGAAATAGTGATATTTTGGCGTTGTTGCACATAATGTCTCCTTTCACTCTAGCTGCTCGCAGAGCCGCATCCCTGTCCTTGAAATTAAGGAGCTTGAGGAGCATGGGCCTTGGCGGGTTACCTGGTGGTGGTTTGCGGGCTGGTACTCTGTGGGCCCTTTCCACTGCAAAGTACGGGGAGAAGGTTTCTGGTCCCAGCGTATCTTTTAGCCAGGTCTCAACGAATGTAGCCACGTTTTGTCCTTCCATGCCCTCTGGGAGGCCTGCTATGCGCAGATTGGACCTCCGTTGCCTATTTTCGAGGTCGTCTACGTGAGCTATTAGGTTAGCCTGTTCTCGCTGCAGCTGTTGTACTTGCCTTTGCACTGGGGAAAGGCTATCCTCAATGGTGCTTATGCGCCGTTCAGTCTCGGTTGTCCGCTCCCTTAAAGTTTGCAGGTCCTGCCGTAACAGTGATAGGTCTACTCGCAGCTCTTCGATCTTTGTTGTGACCGTAGCTGTTGTGTCGGCAATTTTGGTCGATAAAGCGGCTTTGGAGTCGACTATTGCTGACATAAGGGTGTGCAGTGTAGGTTCGGCAGGTTCGGTTAGCTGTTGCGGCAGATGAATTTGGATTTCAGGTGGCGCGTTTTCAGTCTCGCCGCCGCCATCTTGGAGCGCTGTTTTAGAGAAAAATTTCTGTATACCATCTGGTTTGGCTTTAGGAGGGTTCTTTGGGGGCATTGCTGATGCCTAGGTTGCTTATTGCGTTGTGTGGTTGTAGGATTTAGAGCCTAAAGTCACGGCTAAGTTCTTCAGGATGGAGATATAGCAAGAGCGGTTTCCCTGTGCGACTGTTCTCCTTCACATCCTGGCCACGCCCCCAGGGTACTGCAGTTTTAGTTTTGAAAAGTGGGCCGAGCCACCAACAACCAATCAGATTTCATCTATTGGTTTGATGCCAGAGTTCCCAAACTTTGCACAGTCAGTCCCTGGGCGACTACGCATTCAAGATTTTTTTAAAATGCAAAGTGCGAGGGGCCAATAACAGCCAATCAAATTTTACCCATTGACTTTTATGGGGAAATTGGAAATGCTGCCAATCTTACAGCTTTGAGGCTATACTTCCTAAACTTGAATCACATAGTCATTAGGGTCAGCCTGAATGAAAATATGATGATTGTTGGATGCCCAAAAGTGGGCGGAGCTGTGAACAGCCAATGAGATTTTACCTATTGACTTGGTGGAAATCCAACCTGCTGCCATTCTCACAGTAATAACAGCAGGGTCCCCAAACTTTGCAGGGTTGGGCACCAGGATTAAAGAATCAATGAGAGATCATTTAGTGCTTAGTCTGAATTAGAGCAATTAAAACTTAGCATTTAATAGAAGTCATTAAAATAATGTATGAAAATAAATATATTACAGTAGTAAATCACCAAATTCTTTGTGTCAATACTGTTGCTGAAATAAATTCGTACACAGCAAAATTCTTTATGGTAAGCTTTTACTGATTAATCTATGTACATAGTTTCACAGAATTCATCAACTTAAAAGGGAATTAATCCACTGATATCAACTAAAAATATTTCACTGATGTGAGATATATTTAGGGGGGGTAGGTGCAGCCAAAAACAGTCCGGAGGTTTCGTTTAATAATTTACTGGTGGGGTGCGTGCTCTCTATATCAATATTACAGGGGGGGGGCAGGGTAGGAATCGATACCTGACCGCAGTTTCGTAATTAGGCATCAAGGTATATCAGATTTGGGCCTGGGGAGATATTGTGTTCGCCGCAGGTATACAACAGACCATTAGTTCAGATATATAAATAAATGCCGTTTTGCGTATTAGATGTTGTAAATGCGCAGCGTCCACTCAGTGGACCGCTCACTTATGTTCCCTGTTAAGCACTCTCCCAGCTCCAACCACCATCCCCAAGTAATAGCCGCAGATCTCCGCTGCAGCCCCAATAGTAATCAATTAACGGTCTTTATAGGCCCCACATACATTAATACCCAATTCGCCACAGAATCAACTTTTTTTCTTTTACCAGCTCTCAGAGCTGTATATACCACTCAAATATACCAGTATCGCCAGGCTCGTTCCCCCTACCTTATCCCCTCCATGTCAGACACGCTTTCCCCCACTGCTTACTGCGACTATCAGGAGCCGCCTATCTGCCAATTCACACTACCTCATTGACTAGCGTGCACCCGCCCCGGCCCCGCCCAATGCGTTTCATCACACTAAGTGACTTTTTCAAGGGAAATCTATGAGGCACCAGGAAACTGTGAAAAGTGGGCGGAGTCACCAACAGCCATCAGATTTTACCTATTGACTTTTAATGGGGAAATTCAACCTGCTGCCATTCTCACAGTATTAACCCTAGCATCCCCAAACCTTTCACAGTTGGTCACTAGGGGACTGCAGTTTTAATTTTGAAAAACTAGGCGGAGCCAGCAGCAGCCAATCAGATTTCACCTATTGAACTTTGCACAGTCAGTCACTGGGTGACTTCGTACTCAAGGTTAGAAAAAATGGGCGGGGCCACCAAAAGCCAATCACAATTCTTTCATTGTTTTCAGTGGGGATATTTTAACTGCTGCCATTCTTACATGTTTAATGTCCAGGGTCCCCAAACTTTGCACAGTTTGTCACTGGGTGACTATGTTCCAAGTTTAGAAAAGTGGACGGGGATCAGATTTCACCTAAAGACTTCATATGTTAAATTTTAACTGCTGCTATTCTTTATATTAATACTAAGGTCCCCAAACTTTGCAGAGCTAGTCACCAGGTAACTGCGGTTAGAAAAGTGGGTGGAGTCACCAACAGCCAATCAGATTTTAACTATTGAGTTTCAATGGGGAAATTCAACCTGCTGCCATTCTCACAGTATTAACACCAGGGTCACTAGGAGACTGCATTTTTTAGGTTTTAAAAAGTGGGTGGAGCCACCAACAGCCAATCAGACTTCACCTATTAAATTTTTTTGGTTTAAATTTTAAATACTGCTTTTCTAACACTATTTATGTCAGGGTTCCCAAACTTTGCACAGTCAGTCACTGGCTGACTACATATTCAGGGTTATTGTTTAAAGTTAGAAAAAAGTGGGCACAGCCACCAACAGCCAATCACATTTCACCTTTTTACTTTCAATGGTGAAGTGTAAAATGCTGTCAGTCTCACAATTGTTATGCCTGAGTTCCCAAACTTTGCAAAGTTGGTCACTGGGGGACTGTAGTTCAAAAATAGCAAAAGTGGGTTGAGCCACTAACATCAGATTTCATCCATTGAATTTTATTGGTTTAAATTTAAAATGCTGTCATTCTCAAACTATTTATGCCACGGTGCCCACTGTTTGTCACTGGGTGACTTCGACTCACCCACCAACCACCAATCACAATTTACCTATTGACCTTTATTGGTTTAAATTTAAACTGCTTCCGTTCTTTAACTATTAATCCTAGGGTCCCTAAACTGCAGAGTTAGTCACTGGGTAACTACAGTTCCAGGTTAGGAAAAGGGGGTGGAGCCACTAACTGTCAATCAGATGTCACTCGTTGACTTTCAGTGGGGAAATCTAAATTGCTGCCATTTAGACACTATTAAAACCAGGGTCCCCAAACTTTGCACAGTGGTTTTTACAGGTTAGGAAAATGGGGTGGTGCCACCAACTGTCAATCAGATGTCACTCGTTGACTTTCAGTGGGGAAAGTTATATTGCTGCCATTCAGACACTATTAAAACCAGGGTCCCCAAACTTTGCACAGTGGTTTTTACTATATAACTGTGGACCAAGGTTAGAAAAAGGGGGCAGAGCCCATTCAGTGACTTCATGTTTTTCAACCCAACATAAAGTTTGTTCTCAAACTTCCCTTTCTAGTTATATTATATGACCCCCTTGTATATTTACACATAGGTATAAAATCAAAGCCTGGACATGTAACAAAGAAGATCCTTATTTTGCAAATATACTATATTCCCTGACCAAAGAAATAGGGCGCAGTTCACAGGTGTTAAGATGCTAATGGAAGGAAATTATACTGCATACTGCACATATGGACACATGTGGGTGGTAGTGAACAGGAACTTGCATTTCTTCACAATACCACAAGAGAACCAAGCCAGGCTGGAGAGCTACAGTGCTTAATAAATAAACTATGTACCTTTGCATAGTAATGAGGCAAAACTATGCATAATCTTAATTACTAAGACAATATCACTCATGCTATTTGGTGGATGCTACTTGATGATAAGGCCGGATTGGGCTGGCGGGGCACTGGGAAAAAGCCCAGTAAGCCCAGGCCCTTGTGGGCCCTACTGACCCAACCCCGCTTCCTGTGGCGCACCCCTGCTGCCTGATCCCTGTAGGGGGGGTGGGGTCCCCTGGGGAGGCAGCCATGGTGGGCCCTGCAGAGGCTAGTCCTACCCTGCATCAGCTCATGCACCATATTGCTGCCTTTGCTAACTTCACTGTTACTAACTAACTTTTATTAGTAAACACAATATACTGTGGTGGCTGGTATAGAATAAAACAAATATTATTGAAATGTCATCCAACTAATAATCATATATCACAAATATGGGGAGTGTACCAAACTTCCCAATTTTCTTTTCATCTTGAGTTGACAACATGAAGTCAAGTTGCCGAAAAATATCATAAGACAAAACTGGGCCTTAAAACAGGTACCTTGCTCATCATATAGTGGTGCTTAAAACTTTGTGAAGCCTTTTTAAATTTTCAATATTTCTGCACAGAATTAAGCACCACTGTATACAGGTTTAAGTTTTAAAGCAATAGAAACATTAAAATCTTTTAAGGTATAATTCACCACTAAACTGCTGTAACTTATTAAGTCCATGATGTTCAACCCTTCCAAGCAAAAGCAGAATACACAGAAACCTATACTGACCTATCTATACACTCACATACATAACTATATATACCATCAAAGAAAAGAAAAAAGGAACACCATTTCAGGCGATCCTTAATTAGACTCCAAACAACTGCACCATTATCCCAGCTTAAATCAGGTGAATCATTATCCAGAAACAAAAATGAAAGATAAAACTTAAGCTTTATTTACACAAAATAAAATTAAAATCACAAATTTGACTCTCAATAAAGGGCCTGTTCTATTCCCAGCCATAGTGTGTCCCCCTCACTTCACACAAAAAGAAAAAAGCAGGTGGAAAGTAGTGAAGTGACTAATGTTAATACCACAACTAGAAAGGGAAGTTTGAGAACAAACTTCATGTTGGGTTGAAAAACATGAAGTCACTGAATGGGCTCTGACCTTGGACCACAGTTACATAGTAAAAACCACTGTGCAAAGTTTGGGGACCCTGGTTTTAATAGTGTCTGAATGGCAGCAACTTAAATTTCCCCACCGAAAGTCAATGAGTGACATCTGATTGGCGGTTGGTGGCTCCACCCCCTTTTTCTCACCTGGAACTGCAGTTACCCAGTGACTAACTCTGCAAAGTTTAGGGACCCTAGGATTAATAGTTAAAGAACGGCAGCAGTTAAAATTTAAACCAATAAAAGTCAATAGGTGAATTGTGATTGGTGGTTGGTGGGTGTGCCCACTTTTTCTAACCTTGAGTCGAAGTCACGGACAAACAGTGGGCACCTGGCATAAAAAGTGTGAGAATGGCAGCATTTTAAATTTAAACCAATAAAATTCAATGGATGAAATCTGATTGGCTGTTAGTGGCCCAACCCACTTTTCCTATTTTTGAACTGCAGTCCCCCAGTGACCAACTTTGCAAATTTTGGGGACTCAGGCATAAAAATTGTGAGACTGACAGCATTTTACCATTGAAAGTAAATAGGTGAAATGTTATTGGCTGTTGGTGGCTCCACCCACTTTTTTCTAACTTTGAATGGCAAATACCCAGTGACTAACTCTGGAAACTTTAACAACCCTGGAATTAATATTTAAATAATGGCATCAGTTTAAATATAAACCGATGAAATCTAATGGGTGGAAATGGATTTGCTGTTGGTGGCTCCTCCCACTTGTTCTAACCCTGAATATGTAGTCATCCAGTGACTGACTTTGCAAAGTTTGGGAACCCTGACATAAATAGTGCGAGAAAAGCAGCATTTTAAATTTAACCCAAAAAAAATCAATAGATGAAGTCTGATTGGCTGTTGGTGGCTCCACCCAGTTTTTAAAACCTAAAAATGCAGCCCCCTAGTGACCCTGGTGTTAATACTGTGAGAATGGCAGCAGGTTGAATTTCCCCATTGAAAATCAATAGTTCAAATCTGATTGGCTGTTCACAGCTCCGCCCACTTTTGGGCATCCAACAATCATGATATTTTCATTCAGACTGACCCCATGACTATGTGATTCAAGTTTGGGGAGTGTAGCCTCAAAGCTGTAAGATTGGTAGCAGTTTCAATTTCCCCATTAAAGTCAATGGGTGAAATTTGATTGGCTGTTTTTGGCCCCTCCCACCTTGGGGTCCTCCAACAAATGTTGTTGTTTCATTCGGGGTGATCCCATTATTATGTTATTCAAGTTTGGGGGGTGTAGCTTCAAAGCTGTAAGTGCGGCAGCAGTTTGAAAATCATCCCTGTCAAAGTCAATGGAAAAATTGGGGTGTTCGGAGCGGCGCCACAAAAAGACGGGGGGCCGGATCGCTTAGAAAAGCACAAGCAACCTGCTCCACTATAGGGCAAAGAAGTGTGGCGAGTTTGGGTGTTGTACCACTAAAACTGTAGGAGGAGTAGCGTTTAGAAAATGGGGTGCGCTAAGAAGAAGAAGAAGAAGAAGAAGCGGAAGAATAAGCCAAAGTCGAAGACCTTCAACCCAACACAATAATTTATCTTGTAACTGCCACCAGTATGCTACACTACTGTTGCTATTATTATGTTGGGTTGAAAACCCCAACATACTGTTCTTCGACTTTGGCTTATTCTTCCGCTTCTTCTTCCGCTTCTTCTTCTTCTTAGTGCCCCCCATTTTCTAAACGCTACTCCTCCTACAGTTTTTGGGGTACAACACCCAAACTCCCCACACTTCTTCGCCCTATAGCGGAGCAGGTTGCTTGTGCTTTTCTAAGCGATCCGGCCCCCCGTCTTTTTGTGGCGCCGCCCCGAACACCCCAATTTTTCCATTGACTTTGACAGGGATGATTTTCAAACTGCTGCCGCACTTACAGCTTTGAAGCTACACCCCCCAAACTTGAATAACATAATAATGGGGTCACCCTGAATGAAACAACATGCATTTGTTGCATGACCCAAAGTGGGAGGGGCCAACAATAGCCAATCAAATTTCACCTGTTGACTTTAAGGGGGAAATTGAAACTGCTGCCAATCTTACAGCTTTGAGACTACACTCCCCAAACTTGAATCACACTTGGGGTCAGCCTGAATGAAAATATGATGATTGCTGGATGCCCAAAAGTGGGCGTAGCTGTGAACAGCCAATCAGATTTTACCTATTGATTTGGCGGAAATTCAATCTGCTGCCAGTCTCACAGTAATAACACCAGGGTCCCCAAACTTTTTACACTTGGTCACTAGGGGACTGCAGTTGTGGATTTGAAAAGTGGGCCGAGTCACCAACAGCCAATCAAATTTCCCCTATTGATTTTTATTGGTTTGATGCCAGAGTTCCCAAACTTTGCACAGTCAGTCACTGGGTGACTATGCATTCAAGTTTTGTTTTGTTTTTTAAAAAACCGCAAAGTGGGAGGGGCCAACAAGAGCCAATCAAATTTTACCCATTGACTTTTATGGAAAAATTGAAACCGCTGCCAATCTTACACCTTTGAGACTACACTCCCCAAACTTGAATCACATAGTCATGGGGTCAGCCTGAATAAAAATATGATGATTGTTGGATGCCCAAAAGTGGGCGGAGCTGTGAACAGCCAATCAGATTTTACCTATTGAAATCCAACCTGCTGCCATTCTCACAGTAATGACACCGTGGTCCCCAAACTTTGCAGGTAACTGTGGTTCAAGGTAAGAAAAAGTGGGCGGAGCCCCCAACAGCCAATCAGAGTTTACCTATTGACTTTCAATGGGGAAATTCAATCTGCTGCCATTTTCACAGAATTAACACCAGGGTCCCCAAACTTTTCACAGTTGGTCACTAGGGGACTGCAGTTTGTTTTTAAAAGTGGGTGGAGCCACCAACAACCAATCAGATTTCACCTATTTTTATTGGTTTGTTGCCAGGGTTCCCAAACTTTGCATAGTCAGTCACTGGGTGACTACGCATTTAAGGTTTTTTGTAAGTGGGTGGAGCTACCAACAGCCAATCAGATTTTACCTATTGACTTTACATGGGGATATTCAACCTGCTGCCATTCTCACAGTATTAACACCAGCGTCCCCAAACTTTTCACAGTTGGTCACTAGAGGACTGCAGTTTTAGTTTTGAAAAAGTGGGCGGGGCCACCAACAGCCAATCAGATTTCACCTATTTAATTTTTTTTGTTTAAAATTCTGCTTTTCTCACACTATTTATTTCAGGGTTCCCAAACTTTGCACAGTCAGTCACTGACTGACTACATATTCATGGTTAGACAAGTGGGTGGAGCCACCAACAGCCAATCCATTTCCACCCATTAAATTTCATTGGTTTATTGGTTTGATGCCAGAGTTCGCAAACTTTGCACAGTCAGTCACTGCATGACTTCATACTCAAGGTTAGAAAAAGTGGATGGGGCCGCCAAAAGCCAATCACATTTTTTTCATTGTTTTCAGTGGGGAAATTTTAACTGCTGCCATTCTCACAAGTTTAATGTCAGGGTCCCCAAACTTTGCACAGTTTGTCACTGGGTGACTATGTTCCAAGTTTAGAAAAGTGGGTGGGGCCAACAACAACCAATTAGATTTCACCTATAGACTTCATATGTTTAAATTGAAACTGCTGCCATTCTTTAAATATTAATACTAAGGTCTCCAAACTTTGCAGAGCTAGTCACCTGGTAATTGCGGTTCAGAGTTAGAGAAAGTGGGTGGAGCCACCAACAGCCAATCAGATTTTAACTATTGATTTTCAATGGGGAAATTCAACCTGCTGCCATTCTCACAGTATTAACACCAGGGTCACTAGGGGACTGCATTTTTAGGTTTTAAAAAGTGGGTGGAGCCACCAACAGCCAATCAGACTTCACCTATTGAATTTTTTTTGTTTAAATTTAAAATTCTGCTTTTCTCACACTATTTATGTCAGGGTTCCCAAACTTTGCACAGTCAGTCACTGGCTGACTACATATTCATGGTAAGACAAGTGGGCGGAGCCACCAACAGCCAATCCATTTCCACCCATTAAATTTCATTGGTTTATATTTAAACTGTTGCCATTATTTAAATATTAATTCCAGGGTTGTTAAAGGTTCCAGAGTTAGTCACTGGGTATTTGCCGGTTTAAAAAGTTTCAAAAAAAGTGGGCGGAGCCAATAAACAGCCAATAACATTTCACCTATTTACTATGGTAATGGTACAATGGGGAAGTGTAAAATGCTGTCAGTCTCACAATTTTTATGCCTGAGTCCCCAAAATTTGCAAAGTTGGTCACTGGGGGACTGCAGTTCAAAAATAGGAAAAGTGGGTTGGGCCACTAACAGCCAATCAGATTTCATACATTGAATTTTATTGGTTTAAATTTAAAATGCAGCCATTCTCACACTATTTATTCCAGGGTGCCCACTGTTTGTCACTGGGTGACTTCAACTCAAGGTTAGAAAAAGTGGGCACACCCACCAATCACAATTTACCTATTGATTTTTATTAGTTTAAATTTAAACTGCTGCCGTTCTTTAACTATTAATCCTTGGGTCCCTAAACTTTGCAGAGTTAGTCACTGGGTAACTGCAGTTCCAGGTTAGAAAAAGGGGGTGGAGCCACATACTGCCAATCACTGTTGTCACTCGTTGACTTTCGGTGGGGAAATTTAAGTTGCTGCCATTCAGACACTATTAAAACCAGGGCCCCCAAACTTTGCATAGTGTTTTTTACTATATAACTGTGGTCCATGGTCAGAGAAAGTGGGCAGAGCCCATTCAGTGACTTCATGTTTTTCAACCCAACATGAAGTTTGTTCTCAAACTTCCCTTTCTAGTTATTATTATTGCCTTAGTAGCAACTCTAGTATCAATTTATCCACAATTTAACATCTATGTATTAGATACTTATATAATCCCTGTGGCAGTTTCGCAACAAATGTGTCAACCCAAACTCCTCACAATATTAAAGGACAAGGAAAGTCAAAATCTATTAAGCACACTATTAAATAGTACTACTATTGCTATGTAAAAACACTATATTTCTGGCTTGCCTAATGAAAGATTTACAGAGATACACCTGCTACATTCTACATACTTGTTTCAGTGAATGGCGCCGCCATCTTTAACAAAGGATTCCCGCTCTCTTTTCCCTCACTGTCTCTGCTGCACATGTGTTCTTCTGTGTCTCTAGCTCGCACGCACACTCATCCAGCTCAACTCGTCATCAACCCACCCCACCCCGCTCCACTCTACTTGCCTTCCCCCCCCCCCCAGAACCTGCCTGCCGGCTGCGTCCCCCCCCCCCCCCCCTCCAGAACCTGGCTGCCGCTGCTTCCACGGTTTATAAGGGCAGTGGTCACCATGGCAACCAGACGCTAGGGGGAGCGCTCCTGCTTGTGCGCATGCGCCGCCTACAGTCCTGGTCGCAGTGTCTGTGATGCATTGCATTATGGGAATCTTCTCTACCCAGCTCAGCGTTTCTTCCTGTTTGGCTTCTGATCATCTGAACTACTGAAATATGGGGAGACTTAAGGGCACTATTGACAACTGAAGGTATGCCTGCATTTTGAGATTAACTCTTTACTAGCCTTTCCTTCTCCTTTAAGGTTTAACACCAGTTACAAATCTCTTCAGGCAACAACCGGAGTACATAGGTTAATTAACCCTTTAAGTGCCAGCAGAATTTGACATTTCGGTTCCCCCCAGTGCCAGACGTTTTGTAAACATTCTGTGCTCTCTCAATTTAGGGGCTTTTATTGGGGGAAGGGTTAAGTTTAGGTAGTTTAGGCAAACGATATATTGTTTTTTTCAGGAGAATCTGAGCTTTCCAAATCTGCCTGAGTTCTTCTGGAACAAGATTTAGAGCTTGAAATAAAAAAGAAAAAAAAAAGAAAAAATGCTATTTTTCATGATATAGGGATTTATACCAGAAACATATTTTATTTTATGGACAAATTTCAACTGATTTGGAAAGCCTCATGTCTCCCGAATGTGCCAATACCTGATATGTATAGTTTTATTGAGATTTCTGACTTCTATAGATCAAAAACTCCCAGCAGTAAATTACCAAATTTTTTCAAAGCATTACAGCAGAATACAGCATACTTTACATTCCAAAGCCAAAAATCCTGGAACATTAGGTTTACCCCAGGAAATCATATATTTTTGAAAAGTACACATTCTGATGAATCCGAAATGGGTAACTATGTCTTCCAACTCGTAAGTACCAAACGGCAATGCTTTACTGAATTTAGAAGTTTCTATAAAAAATTATGAAAATTCTAAAAAATCACCTCAAATCTTCCACTTTCAAGCATCATATCTCCCACATAACATTAGGTACCAAGAAAATACATCCTAAGTATGAAAGCCAAGGGTCCGCTGAACAGTTTGATCCCCATTGTGCATAGGATCACCAATGTATCTGGAATTTAGAGACCCCAAAAGAAAGTTAGTATATACAAATAGCCCCAGAGATCTCTTTAGCTACTGAAAATTCAACACATTTACTGCATTTTCTGTGGGGTAAAAACACAAAAAAATACATTGACCCCCCAAAACCATATATTTTTGGAAAGTACACATTCGGGCGTATTCAAAATTGGTACCCATATCTTTCTACTCCAAACTACAGAGTCGCAATGCTTTCCCAAAATTTTCAGTTTTGATGAAATACCTGAAAATCACATCAAATCTTCCACTTTCAAGCATCATATCTCCCACATAACATTAGGTACCAAGAAAATACATCCTAAGTATGAAAGCCAAGGGTCCACTGAACAGTTTGATGCCCATTGTGCATAGGACCACCAATGTATCTGGCATTTAAAGACCCCCATAAGGAAGTTAGTGCATAGAAATTGCCCCAGTGGTCTCTAGCTACTGAAAATTCAACACGTTTACTGCATTTTCTGTGGGGTAAAAACACAAAAAAATACTTTGACCCCCCCCCCCCCAAAACCAAAATTGGTACCCATGTCTTTCTACTCCAAACTACAGAGTCGCAATGCTTTTCCAAAATTGACGGTTTTGATGAAAATCTTCCACTTTCAAGCACCTTATCTCCCACATCAAATTAGGTACCAAGAAAACACACCCTAAATATGAAAGCCAAGGGTCCACTGAACAGTTTGATGTCCATTGTGCATAGGATCACCGATGTATCTGGCATTTAGAGACCCCAAAAGTAAGTTAGTGCATACAAAGTGTATACGCTGCCATAAGACCCCCTAACAGTAAGGAGACCCTAGAAAACTATATATTTTCCGAAAGTACACATTCTGACAAAACAAAAATGGGTAAATACACCTTTCTACTGCAAACTACCAAACTACAAAGCTAAACAGAACGGTTTTTATGACATTTCCGAAAATTGTCACAAAGCTTGCATTTTACCCCGTTATGTACCCCCACATTTTGTACCGTATCAACATAAAACACTCAAAATATGAACACCAGGGGTCTACTGAACAGTTTGATGCCCTATATGCATAGATTTACCAAACTATGTGGTGTACAGGGGCACCCAAGTAAAAAAAGTTCATATGAATTTTCACATAAGACGCTCCGGCTCATGCAGTTTTTGCACCCAGTATGTGTAATATGTGCCATAAGACCCCCTAACAATATGGAGACCTTAGAAAACCATATATTTTCCGAAAGTACACATTCTGACAAAACAAAAATGGGTAAATACACCTTTCTACTGCAAACTACAAAGCTATACTAAATAGAACGTTTTTTGTGACATTTCTGAAAATCGTCACAAAGCTTGCATGTTGCCCCATTATGTACCCCACATTTAGTAACGTACCAACATAAAACACTCTAAATATGAATGGCAGGGGTCTACTGAACAGTTTGATGCCCAATATGCATAGATTTACCAAACTATGTGGGATACAGAGGATGCCAAATTGAAAATACAGCAGACAAAATGTCCATGTGCAAAGACAAGTAACAAAGAACAATGTAAAAAGCAATAAAATTGATAAAAATAAAAAATCACTAAAATCATTTTTTTTTTTTGCCTAATAATATCTGCGGTCAGAATAACAGTTTGAGTATTTTGGCTTGGGCAAATAAGTTTTACAAACAAAGTCAAGCGAACAAAAACTAAAATACCCAAAAATGCACCAAAATCACAGAAAATGTAGTAGAAACACCATAATAATACACAAAAGGTATTGCGCAGTGCAGTTAGCGAATACGCTATCCGCAATGGCAATAAAACATTTTTTTCAGGCAAGAATAAAAACAATGCGATAAAAAATGTGGGCATCATCCCACATTTCATCGTCCAGGTCTGCCATGTCCCTTGCCATTTTGCTTTGGCCTTAGCTAATTGGTCAGAAGTCATTTGCCATAATAGGATATAGTACCACGATAGGGCCTTTCTTAAGTTCGGCCTATGTAAATATTTTTTTAGGGAAGACTCTTCTAGTTGTGTTGATCTAGTGGGAAATTGAGCAAAAAGGGCAAGTTGTAAACAACGAAAGTACAAGGGGGCAGTCTAAACTCATTCTGAAGAGTAATAAATCTTTTACTATATCCTGCCCATAAACTAATTTCGGGTACAGCAGAAAAATGGTGAAGTGAAGGATTTCCCCATAATTGAGTTCAAGGGGACCATGTCTGTGGGGATTTTTTGCCAATTGAATGGACTTCTGAAAGATCGTAATCACAGTATTCATCAACGTAGTAGTGTTATAGTAGGGAGAGGCTCTCAATAAGGAAGTTAGGCTAGTGCATCTAAAGAGCGTAGAGCAGTGGCTTCAAGCGTAACAGCTGGATTATCTGCCACCGGTGTAAACGACCAGTGGGCATAAACAAACTTGCCCAGAAGTAGAGTTTGAAATCTTTTAAAAATCTGGGTGTCTGAAGGATTTTAATATTAAGACGAGGGTGTGCACCTGCCAAAAGAAAGCCCTGTACAATTTTGTTAAGGTAGTTGAACCACTGAGACCTGGGAATTATGGGAGAATTGTGAAAAGCATAATAAAATTTTGGAAGAAATAAATTCTTTACAATTTGCTTCACCCTTAATGAACCTTACAAAATGTGCTTCCTAGGTATGCAGGAAGATTCCAAATAGAGTGTGATACTAGATGAGAAACTTGCTGCTGAATTAGTAAATGCATTTTGTAAGTTTAATTTTGGATGAGGTGATTTTAGTAAGTATGACAAACCTATTATTTTAACAGTATATATACGCAGATTTTGTTCATTAAAAATTGTGACATCTCTGTCCCTTTAAATAATACCAAACCTCTCCTACAGTGACCTTTCTGCTAAAATTACCGTATATACTCGAGTATAAGCCGAGTTTTTCAGCACAAAAAATGTGCTGAAAAAGTAACCCTCGGCTTATACTCTGATATATACGGTAATTGCACTCAAAATATGCGCTCGTTGTGCGCGCACGCCCCCCCATGGACGGCCTTAAGCTGCATGTCAACGCGGCGTGCGCACGGCATTATGCGCAGCGCAACACCGTCGTCCCCCCCCCCCTTCCCCCATGGACAACCTTGCCTGCCATGCTGACGCACCGTGCGCAGGACATCGAGCGCGACGCTGCACCATTCCGCCTGCTTGACGTTATGGCGACGGATGCTGAAGACCCAGTTGCAGAGAATTGCCAGGGAGCATGGAACCCAGCGGGAATTGGGCGGGACTGATGTGCGAGCTCCCAGAGGATTCGGAGGAATGCTTTACCATTGAGATGCTACTGAGGTACAGAGCAAACTTGGGAGTCTGATCCCTATAGTGCCTGTAGGGCTGTAGCTGTTACTGAACTACAACTATCATGATTGCTTCCTTGAGAATTGCAAGTTCAAGTTGTAATAGATTGTCTTCTTCAGATTCCTGCCTACTGGGGTGGGGGTCAAACTGCCCCATTTGCTGTAAATGTTAATAATAATAATAATAATACCTGCCTATAAAATCCAAAGTATGGCTTGGGGTTTTTTTGCCCGACGACACCTCATCCCGCCTCAGGTACTTCCAAATGTCACCGACACTGGGCATGTGCAAAGCCAGCTCCAAATCAGATATGGCATTGTGAATGCACAGCCTGGGAAATGCTGTTCCATGATGCACAGGAGAGCCGACAACCTTCTGCATACTGGATCTTGGTTTTGCTGGAGATTTAAGGGTCCAGCTGGTAAAATATCAGACAAGGCTTGGGCTGGTATTACAAATTAACCAGCAATGTACCTGAATATATATATATATATATACCAATATATACGGTAATTGCACTCAAACTAGATGCAATGCACAATAATTTTGTATTCATTGAAGTGACATCCAGAACAGCAATTTACTGTATTTAAAGAATACAGAAATGCCATATTTAGTTATGGGATTAAAGATTTTGTATATATGGATGCTTTTCATGCTGCACCATTGAGGGGCTTATACTCGAGTCAATAAGTATTTCCAGTTTTCTTAGGTAAAATTAGGTACCTCGGCTTATACTCGAGTATATACGGTAAGCTGCATGCTGCAGAGCTCACTTTCTGTTCAAGCAAAGTTCTTGACATGCCTTATGCCTGCCTTGGTTTTCTCATTAGCTAACCCCACAGGTCATAATTTGTTAATTTTATGTTTATAGTTTTCTATTTGGGGCAGTTCTACCTCATGCTAGTCTGTAACAGTGTTTGGTGGTTCTTTAAATCTTGGGCAATAAAGTCCAAAATAGAATCGTCTATATTAAAGGGGATGCCAGTGAGTGACAAGTAAATCTCTGCAATAATATTCCAAGTCCCTCCCCATGTCTCTCTGCTCTTAGGCTGACCATGTTTGTCGCTTGCTATGCCTCTCTGCTTATGTCAGTTAGAAAAAGTTGTAACTAGATAGGCCTCTAGCTGTTACAGAACAACAGTTAGCATATACGAAACAGTGGATCTCCACCTGTCCCCAATTAACTATCTCCAGCAAATGGTGCACACAGTTCCTGTTCTGTAACAGCTTGGGGACCACCAGCAAAGGATTTCTGTGTAACTGATATAATTGCATTTCTAAGAGAGTAAATGGATGATTAAATCATCAATTTTTCTGTGAAATTTGCATTTCAAGAAGAATATAGTACTAGGAGATAAGGCATAATATGTCTTCTCCATTATTTAATGGAGCCAGTCTCTCAGCCTGCATCTTTTTTAGCATTATCATACTTAAATAAACTTTTTGGAGTTAGTCTTAGCCTTTACTGCAGCCTTCACTTCCCTTAATTTCTTTGCCTTCCTAATTGTTGTGTATTTGTATTCTTTAAATAGTTTTGGTCACCTGGACTGTAGTTTTAAAGTTTTCCCCTTCATTAATTTCCTTACTTTTGAGTTAAGCCAACTAGCATGGTCCTTAACGCTCTTAAATGTCCTCCATAAGGGAATACATTTAGAACAGTAATGATGTAATTTAATTTGAAATGACAAACATTTATGTTTTGCATTATAGTGGAAAACTCTCCAATCTGTTCACTTATTTACTGATTTTAAGGAACTAAAGTTTGTTTTCCTGAAATCTATAGTATTTGTTGCCCTAGTGTATGTTTGCTTTTCTTAACAAACATTAAATGGGATAACATTACACTATAAGGTAATATGGTCACTATTTCCAAGGGGTTCTAGTACTTGCACAGTTGTTACAGTATATGTTCTGTGTTGTTGTTCAAGATCATTAGGTCCAGTATAGCATAATTTTCTGATTAGGTCCTCAACATGTAAAGGTAAACAAAGGTGCAGGACCGGATGGGATTCATCCCAGGGTATTAAATGAGCTAAGCGCTGGGATTGCCAAGTCTCTTCACATAATTTTTCAGAATTCGTTGAGGTCTGGCATGGTGCCGAGAGACTGGCGAATTGCTAATGTGGTGCCGTTATTTAAAAAGGGATCTCGTTCTCAGCCTGAAAACTATAGGCCTGTTAGTCTGACATCAGTAGTAGGAAAGATTTTGGAAGGGGTAATAAGGGATAGGGTACTTGAATACATTGCAGTTCACAATACTATAGGTTTGTGGCAGCATGGTTTTATGCGTAACAGATCTTGCCAGACTAATTTAGTCGCCTTTTATGAGGAGGTAAGCAGGAACCTTGATGCTGGAATGGCATTTGATGTCATCTACCTGGACTTTCCTAAAGCATTTGATACAGTACCTCACAGAAGGTTAATGGTCAAATTGTGGAATATTGGCCTAGAACATAATATTTGTAATTGGATAGAGAACTGGCTGAAGGATAGATTACAAAGAGTGGTGGTAAATGGAACATTTTCTAATCGGACCAGTGTGGTTAGTGGAGTACCGCAGGGGTCAGTCCTTGGTCCTTTGCTTTTTAACTTGTTTATTAATGACCTTGAGGTGGGCATAGACAGTACTGTTTCTATTTTTGCTGATGACACTAAATTGTGCAAAACTATAAGTTCCATGCAGGATGCTGCCGCTTTGTAGAGCAATTTGACAAAATTGGAAAACTGGGCAGCAAACTGGAAAATGAGGTTCAATGTTGATAAGTGCAAAGTTCTGCATTTTGGTAGAAATAATATAAACGCAAACTATCTACTGAATGGTAGTGTGTTGGGGGTATCCTTAATGGAGAAGCATCTAGGGGTTTTTGTAGATAACAAGTTGTCTAATTCCAGGCAGTGTCATTCTGTAGCTACTAAAGCAAATAAAGTGCTGTCTTGTATAAAAAAAGGCATTGACTCAAGGGATGAGAACATAATTTTGCCCCTTTATAGGTCCCTGGTAAGGCCTCACCTTGAGTATGCAGTGCAGTTTTGGGCTCCAGTCCTTAAGAAGGATATTAATGACTTGGAGAGAGTGCAGAGACGTGCAACTAAACTGGTTAAGGGGATGGAAGATTTAAACTATGAGGTGAGACTGTCGAGGTTGGGGTTGTTTTCTCTGGAAAAGAGGCGCTTGCGAGGGGATATGATTACTCTGTACAAGTACATTAGAGGGGATTATAGGCAGACGGGGGATGTTCTTTTTTCCCATAAAAACAATCAACGCACCAGAGGTCACCCCTTTAGATTAGAGGAACGGAGCTTCCATTTGAAGCAGCGTAGGTGGTTTTTCACGGTGAAGGCAGAGAGGTTGTGGAATGCCCTTCCTAGAGATGTGGTAATGGCAGATTCTGTTAATGCCTTTAAGAGGGGCCTGGATGAGTTCTTGAACAATCAGAATATCCAAGGCTATTGTGATACTAATATCTACAGTTAGTATTAGTGGTTGTATATATAGTTTATGTATGTGAGTATATAGATTGGTAGGTATGGGTTGTGTGTGCTGGGTTTACTTGGATGGGTTGAACTTGATAGACTCTGGTCTTTTTTCAACCCTATGTAACTATGTAACTATATATCACCAACCATCCTCCATTTAACCACCCTTAGTTCCTTGTCAGCCAGCATGCATGCACTGAAATATGCTTCAGGTCCTGGTATATCTGTGTGGTATGGTTTGTCTGGAGTGGTCGCAGTGTAAAGTACATATATTGTGGGATCAGTGGCTTTTATTGTGTTGCTTATAAAGTTAAGCCTCCATTATTCTAAGCATAGTAGACTATATTCAAAAGACAAAACAAACCCAACAGTTGATGTTCCAAGCAGATCTCTCTGGCCAGTAGAAGTTTGTTTTTGCAGTCCTCAGGGACAACTTTTAAAAGTTTGCAAGTCCGGTGTTTAATGATTTTAAGTAATTTGTGTGTCCCGGAAGGGTGTCTTCTTTCTAGAGCTTCTGGACTTCCCAACTTTTTGCCAGATTGGGGATATGGAGCAGTGTGGGGCTCGAGGTGGGGTGCTTGAAGCTGAACATGATTGAGTATCTACTCCAATTTTTTTTTATAAAACGGTGAAGCAGCTTTTAAAAGTATCTGCTTCAGCTATGAAGCAACTGTTTAAAGTTATTGAAGGTGTGAAAAGGTATATTGATGATATATTAATCTGGCAGAAAAAAAGGGAACAATTGTTAAGATCCTTAAGTGCTGGAGAGGTCTAGACTAAAGAAACTTATCATGCAAAGACACACAGTAGCTGAGTGGCTACCCAGAAGCGTGCCATTACCCTCCTCAAATCAAAGGTTGCCAGGTATGAAATTCTAGAAGTTTTCATTTCTGATAATGCTACAAAGTTTACTTTCATGGAATTTTTGGTTTGAGTCTTGACAGAAGAAAAGACCATGTTTGTCTTACACCTGAAAGAAACCTTGAAAAGTGATTGTATGCACTGTTATGTTTTATATGTGTAAAAAAAGAAAGATGTTCTGATACCACTCCATAAAGTACATAGATATAGTGTGTGGAATGTAGTTCCAGCAGACAGAATTTCAAGAGGTAATTTGTTGCCTGTGAGATATCTGTGCTACAGCTGGTCTCCTTAAAATACCTTACCCCTTCACTAACATTTAGATCGCTGCATGTAAAAAACGTAACATTAGGAGATCTGGTTTAATTGTGGAAAAATCCAGAAGGCATTTTTCCATGACTAAGCCTGATCTCTATCTGTAATGTATTGTATGTGCAGCAAGCTGAATGTTAGAAAAGGAGAAAGTATCCTTAGGAGATTTGTCTATTACCCTAAAGCAAACTAGAAAGATCTGTGTCTTAGTGTAATGATTTCAAACAATTTAAAGCCAACACAATTCACTCACAATCACCTTTTTTCTAGCGAAAAAACAACCCCATTTTTTCAATTAAGTCAAAGTTCTCTTCAAAGCAGCAATGGAACTTATAGGTTTCTACAATTTAATACAAAATGGAAAGTTACAAAGTCAGTTACTGGGTTATCAAAGAGATTACCATGTAGAAAAACTGCTAATCAGACACATGACAGGCACATGTTTACATTTGCAACATAAGGGATATGACATCAGCCAATAGCAAGTTGCAGATAACATACATGTCCTTATTTAAAACAGAATGATTTTAAGACTGCAGGCACATGTTAAGGGAAGTGTTTTATGTAGAGAAATTATACTTGTACTGAGCTTGCAATTCATCTAGTCACCATGTACATTGGGAAAATACTGTCTATACAGTCCTATACCCAAATCTAACCATCCCATAAATGCAAAGCAAAAAATGAAGTTTCAAATGATTGAGAGTCCCAAGAGGTGGAACAACTATTCATTCTGCATGGTTACTTAATAAAAAGTAATATTGGTATAGCTGTGATTGTCCATTATCCGTATCACCTGAAAAAAACAAGTATTCCCTTGCCTTAAGGGATGAATGTTCATAATCACCTAGGCCAGTGATCCCCAACCAGTGGTTTGTGAGCTACATGTTGCTCCCCAACACTTTTTCAATTTAAATGTGGCTCATGGGTATTAAAGGTTTGGGATCCCTAAGTCTGAATAAAAAAGTGACTGAATAAAATGTGTTAACCTAAGTAACATTATTAAAACAGGTATAAAGATGGTTATAAACAAATCCAAGCTTCTGGTGCGTTTCCAGTAAGAAAGCTATGCACAATAGTATTGGTGACAATCATGTATTACAAAGTTAAAGGAACAGTAACACCAAAAAATGAAAGTGTTTAAAAGTAATTACAATATAATGTACTGTTGCCCTGCACTGGTACAGCTGGTGTGCTTGCCTCAGAAAGACTACTATAGTTTATATAAGTAAGCTGCTGTGTAGCCCTGGGGGCAGCCATTCAAAGGAGAAAAGGCACAGGTTACTTAGCAGATAACAGATAAACCCCCATTATATGGGGCTTATCTACTAGTTATCTGCTATGTAACCTGTGCCTTTTCTCCTTTTTTCCAGCTTGAATGGCTGCCCCCATGGCTACACAGCAGCTTATTTATATAGTAGCTTTTCTGTAGCAAAAACACCAGTTTTTTGCAGAGCAACAGCACATTATATTTTGATTACTTTAAAACATAATAATTTTTTGATGTTACTGTTCCTTTAAGGTGGCCATTCATGGGCAGATTTAAACTAGTGATTCAAGTCCTTAAAGGAGAAGGAAAGTCATTTTGGCATTTTACTGGCAATAGATTTGCCACAGTAGTGCCACCTAGAACAATATATTTAATCTGCAGAAAGTGTTGCCTTACCTGAGTAAAGAGCCCTAGAATCTTTCTCTGTTTGCTTAGGACAGCAGCTGCCATTTTAAATAGCTTCCTGCTCCAGCTCTATCCGTTAGAGCTGAGATCACACATCCCTAAGGGTGGGGGGAGGAAATTCTTAGCATTCTTATGGGTAGCAGAAGAGAGGAGAGAGCTGTGCAGACTCTGCAATTAAGGATGTTTCTGAGAGAGAAAGTCAGATACCCGAACAACATGTTTACAAAAATGTAGACAAGACATCCTGCGTTTTTTTTTTGATAGAGTACTCAGTGCAGCATTTCTGTGAGTGCTTATGGCTGTATTTACATAGACCTTTCTGATAAAGCTTACTTAGTTTTTACCTTTCCTTCTCCTTTAAGACCATTTTGGCAGTTTATCTGGCAGTGTATGGGTCCCCTGACAGGGATAGATATTTGGCCAACAATCGTCTAGGGGGCATATTTATTAAAGCGCGTAAAATGATTTACGCTGTTTTTTCGGCGTTAAACGTGGCGTAAACCTAAACTTACGCCATTAATTCCGCCGTTCTTCAACCGCGTCTTCATTTACGCAAGTACGCTGGCGACTTAAGCAAATTTTACGCCGTAATCGTCACAGCCCATTCATTTCAATGGGCGTAATTATCGCGTTTTATATAAATTAAATTAATAACGCCGTTTTTAACCAACCAATGAAAACAACTTGAGGAAACTTTAATAAATTAATAAAACACGGAAGTAAAAGAACGTGCATGTGCAAAATTACATTCACGCTTTTGCGGTCATCTCCGTAAGAGACAACGCCGTATACACGGCAGTTTTACACAACGCAGAAATAGCCGCCAGTATGCAAGTACGCCAAATTTAACACCGCGAACGGCGGCGTAATTTTCTGTGTTATAATGCCGTTTTAACCACACTTTAATAAATATGCCCCTAGGTGTCGATCAGGCAGGTTTGATTTTGATTGATGTGGCCCTCAATCTGGTGGCTCCTGTGCCTGTTGCTGTAATTCGATCTTTTGGCCCTAGGGCTAAATAATTGAATTAGCCCAATATCGCCCACCTTGGGTGGGCATATCAGGAGAAGATCCACTTGTTTGGTGACCTTGCCGAATGAGCGGATCTTAACGTGTATGGGCCACCTTTCATGCTCAGATCAATGATCTTGTACTATTCCTTCACCCTCTCAGGCTAGGCATTTTTTAAGGTAAAGAGTTGTTAAATATATATATATATAATATATTTCAAAAAATAAGAAACTATGGTAAGTTAAGTATTCAGTACTGTTTTTTTAAATACACCAGTTTCTCTTTACTATCCCTATCAGCAATCTGTTATTGCTTGTTCACTCATTATATCTCTCTGTACATCATTGGTGTGTGTGAATTTTTTTGCCAGACAACTCCGGCATGAAAATTAAGTGCAGCAAGAATACTAAAGATTATCTTGATTATTTCAGAAATAGTACAGAATTTTTAATTGATTATATTTAGAAATTTTATTACTTCCTTGAAATAAATCTCATATTAAATTTTGATTTTCTTAATTCCTAGTTTTCCTTCAAACTAATGTAATTCCTCCCAAACAGTATGGTATATGCAAAAAGCAGAGATAGAAAACCTGAATGTAAATCTTACTGTATAATTACATTTTTATTTGAGTGATTTTATTAGATTTTAGCAAAATTATCACACATTCCATTTACCATTGTTCTTTGTGCCCATAAAACAAAATTTGCATTAATTTATGGGAGAATCTATATTCCACATGCTTTTGTAATTCTGAGTATATAGAGTATGAAACTCCTGAAGACCTCTGAACAGCAACAGAAATGCTGGCACAGATTTAGAAATGTAGAAGATCATTCCTTCCTTCCTCCTGTCCTAGAATTGCAAAAGTTTGCTGCAAGTTAATAGAATGGTTTATATTTGATGAAACATTTTAGACCAAAATGGCTGTGCACAGAAAGCTGGAATTGGAAACTAAAGACATTGATTTGTGGCTAGCAATAATGTCAAGCCCAATACATGTTGGGAATTCAATGACACATTCTGCAAGTGGCAGGATAATTGCTGCTACAAACACACATGTTCAGCTGGCAGAGTGTCACGGTCGGTATCCCAAAACTCAGAACAGTTCCCAAGGGCCTGGTCTCGGCTCACGCTTCTGCCTATAACCGCCGCCTTTCACGTCGGGAGGAGCCCTTCGCTACTCGGATGCCGCCAGGTCTTACAGTGAGGAGCCCAGGGAAAGAGTTCTGAGCAGGCAAGGGAACCAGAACCGTTCTAGGGGGAGAATGGGCACAAGAAGACAAAGTCGGGGATCAGGCCGGGGTCAGCAACGTTTCAGAGAGTAAAGTGCCAAGTCAGAGTCCAAAAGGGTAGTCAGAGGTCAGGCCGGGGTCAACAACAATAAGGCAGCACGGTACCAAACAGAATCCGGAAGAGTAGTCAAAATTCAGGCAAAGGTCGGTTCAGGCAGCAGTACAGGAAGGTCAAGGACAGGCAGAGGTCAAAACAGATCAGCAGAACAGGAATAACACACCCAGGAACTCACAGGAGGAAAACCTACGTTGGGCAATGATTATGCTGCAGAAACCGCTATAAATATTCGAATTTGGCGCCATAGTGACGTCACACGCAGCGCCGGATGAAGGACGCAAGTGCGCATGCGTGCGCAACCAGGGAGAGAACGCGTATGGGCTCAGAGTTTAAAGGGCTGCGCGCCGAGCGCGCGCACCCCTAGGAAGAGTCGGCGGGCGTCCCCGCAACGGAGGAGGCGGCGGGCGTCCCCGCCGCCCCACTAGACCACCAGGTACCCTTACATTACCCCCCCCTCCAGAGGGGGCCACCGGACCCCTAGGTTTATGAGGAAACCTGGTATGGAACTGTCGTACAAGACGATCAGCCCGGACATCAGATGCTGGCACCCAAGACCTCTCCTCTGGACCATACCCTTTCCAATGCACCAGATATTGAAGTTTACCCCTTGAGAAGCGAGAGTCCACTACCCTTTGTACGATATACTCAGATTGACCCTCCACCGCAATAGGAGGAGGAGGAGTCCTCTGCCGAACTACTCTAGCGGGCTTTAACAAAGAAACATGAAAAGAGTTAGAAATTTTGAGTTCGGGAGGAAGCTCTAAGCGGACGGTGTTGGGGTTTATAACTTTAGACACTGAAAAAGGTCCAATAAATTTGGGACCAAATTTGGAGGATGGAACTTTTAAGGGAACATTTTTTGAGGAAAGCCACACTCTATCACCAACCTGATATTCAGGCGATGCTTTATGATGCTTATCAAAGGCTTTCTTTTGAGCAGCTATTGCGGTGGATAATGATTTTTGAACCTTTTGCCAAATGTTGGAGAACTGACCGACTAAGGAATTAACCGCAGGCACATCCGAAGATGCGGTAGAAAAAGAGAACGCCCTGGGATGGTACCCAAAAACAATAAAAAATGGGGATTCCCCAGTGGATGAGTGAGTGGAGTTATTAAATGCAAATTCAGCCCATGGAAGGAAATCTGCCCAAAGGGATTGGTTACTGGAAACATAACATCTGAGGTACTGTTCCAGAGACTGATTTGTCCTTTCTGTCTGCCCGTTGGTCTGTGGATGATAGGCTGAGGAGAAGGACAAATCTGTACCCATCAAAGAGCAGAAGGCCCGCCAAAACCTGGAAACAAACTGAACCCCCCTATCAGAGACAATATTCAGCGGGGCACCGTGGAGCTTGAAAATTTCAGACAAGAACCGTTCAGCAAGTGACTTGGCAGATGGGAGGGCGGGAAGGGGAATAAAATGCGACATTTTACTAAAGCGGTCTACTACCACCCATATGACCGTATTCCCATTGGAAGGGGGTAAATCTACAATAAAATCCATGGAGATGTGAGTCCATGGCTTTTCAGGAATAGGAAGTGACTGTAGCAGACCCTGGGGCAAAGACCTGGATGGTTTGGAGCGTTGACAGACTGGACAGGAGTCAACATAATTACCAACGTCTTGTTTCAAAGTGGGCCACCAGAGGATACGGGATAGGAGAGAACAGCTTTTGTTGCGACCCGGGTGCCCGGCCACCCTAGAATCATGGGTTTCCAACAAAACCGCCTCACGAAGGTTTTCAGGAACAAATAATTTTCTGGGGGTAAATTAGGAGGAGGAGTACCCTGGGCTTTGGACAAGGAAGAATGTAAATCCGGACTCAGGCCTGCAATAATCACAGATTTAGAGATAATGGAACCAGGGTTCCGCTCTTCCCGTGGGTTGGAATCAAAACTCCTGGACAGGGCATCTGCTTTGACATTTTTGTCACCTGGTCTATAAGTTATGATAAAATTAAAACGAGAAAAGAATAGAGCCCATCTGGCCTGTCTAGGATTTAGGCGTTTAGCAGACTCAATATATAGGAGATTCTTATGATCTGTAAAGACTGTAACCATATGTTTAGCCCCCTCCAGAAGGTGTCTCCACTCTCCAAATGCCAATTTTATGGCTAATAACTCCCTATTACCAATATCATAATTCATCTCAGTAGGAGAGAATTTTTTGGAAAAATAACTGCAAGGATGGACCTTATTGGTGACTGGGTGACGCTGAGACAGAACTGCTCCTGCCCCAATCTCAGAAGCATCCACCTCTACCAAAAATGGGAGAGTAGTATCTGGATGCTGCAGAACCGGAGCAGAAACGAAAGCTTCCTTTAGTTTTTTGAAGGCAAGTAAGGCCTCCTGAGGCCACATAGTAGGATCAGCACCTCTCTTAGTAAGGGCAGTAATTGGAGCCATGAGGGAGGAATAATTCTTAATAAATTGTCTGTAGTAATTAGCAAAACCCAAAAATCTTTGAATGGCACGCAAAGACGAAGGTTGCACCCAATCTAGAATAGCTTGAACCTTGGCAGGATCCATTTCCAGACCCCTTTTGGAAATAATATACCCCAGAAAATGAACTGACGAGACCTCAAAGACACACTTTTCAATCTTAGCATACAGATGATTTTGTCTCAATCTCAATAAAACTTCCTGGACATGGGCACGATGATCAGACAAATTGCTGGAATAAATCAGAATATCGTCCAAGTAAACTACCACAGATCGGCCTAAGAGATCACGGAAAATGTCATTTACTAATTCCTGGAAAACTGCGGGAGCGTTACATAAACCAAAGGGCATTACTAGATATTCGTAGTGCCCATCACGGGTATTAAAGGCCGTTTTCCACTCGTCCCCCTCCCGAATTCGTATTAAGTTGTAAGCTCCCCTAAGATCGAGCTTAGAGAAGATAGTGGCTCCCTTCACCCTGTCAAAGAGTTCAGAAATCAAAGGAAGGGGATAACGATTTTTAACTGTGATTTTGTTTAGACCCCTATAATCGATGCATGGCCTGAGGCCCCCATCTTTCTTCTCCACGAAGAAGAAGCCTGCTCCAGCAGGAGAGGAGGAGGGTCTTATAAACCCTCTTTCTAAGTTTTCTTTAATGTACTCTTCCATAGCCTGAGTCTCGGGAAGAGATAAGGGGTAGGTTCTACCTCTAGGGGGAGTAGAACCAGGAACCAAATCTATGGCACAATCGTAAGGTCTATGAGGGGGAAGGGTTTCGGCTGCCTTTTTTGAAAAGACGTCTGAAAAAAGGGAGTAATGAACTGGTAACCCCTCAATAGAGGTAGTAGCAAGCATTTGAGAAGGCTGGATACAAGAATACTGGCACTTATCTCCCCATTGGAGTATTTTATTAGTTGGCCAATCGATTAGTGGATTATGCTTACGTAACCAGGGGAGACCTAAAATCACGGGGGTAATGGGACAATTAATGATGAAAAAAGAAATTGATTCTGCATGGCAAGGATTCAAAGACATAGAACACTCTACCGATTTGGAGGAAATAAAACCGGAGCCTAGAGAGGTTCCGTCAATAGCAAGCACCTTAACTGAAGGAAATAAAGGAATCGTGGGTATACTGCACCTACGGGCAAAATCACCATCCAGAAAGTTCCCTTCTGCCCCAGTATCAATGAAAGCTAAGCTTTCCACAGAACCCGTAACCCATTCCAAAAGGACCGGAACCATGAGCTTAGAAGAACATTGTTGGGGAGTAGAAAAGACATTGCCCAAGCAGGACTCCCCAGACCTGCTTAGACTCTGTCGTTTCCCGGCCTTTTGGGACAGGTTCCACGGAAGTGACCCTTATCCCCACAGTAAAGACACAACCCATTAGACCGCCTGCGAGCTTTTTCCTCAGAAGATAAACGGGTTGAACCTAACTGCATAGGCTCTTCAGAGGACCTAGAGAAAACCGTTTCAGGTTTGGGCACATACTCTGCAGGAATGGTGTGGGGAGTGACTACTGGGACCCTCTCTTGACGTCTCTCCCTATGCCTCCTATCAATCTGAATGACAAGATGCATCAGGGAGTCTAAAGAGGGTTGAGCAGGAAAATTTACCAGACTATCTTTTACAGCATCAGATAGCCCAATCCTAAACTGACTACGTAGGGCAGTATCATTCCAGCCCGTTTCAACCGCCCAGCGGCGGAACTCAGAACAATAATCCTCAACCCGTCGTTTGCCTTGTCTGAGGTTACGAATAGCCGAATCAGCAGAGGCAGTACGATCGGGGTCATCATAGATTATTGCCATGGCCTTAAAAAAGGAGTCTAGGGATGTATGGGCTGGATCAGAAGGGGATAAGGAAAATGCCCATAATTGAGGATCCCCAATAAGAAGAGTCATGACAAAGCTAACTTTGAGCTCCTCAGTGGGAAAAGAGCGAGGGAGGAACCCAAAATACAATTTACAAGCCTCCTGGAAGGCAAAAAATTTACTTCGCTCCCCGGAAAACTTTTCGGGGAACGGTACCTTAGGCTCCACTACTTGCATCCCTGGAGTGGGAGACGGGGATCGGCTTTCAGGAAGAGCAGAAGTGGCAGCGGACGGCTGTTGCTGGAGCTCATCTAACCTCGCAGAGAGTCTCTGAAGGCATTGGATGATTTGATCTTGTTGAATCTCTTGTTGCCCAATACGCTGAAGGAGGCTCGCCCGAAATGCCTTGGAGGAAGTGGGTGACCCAGCAGGCCCTTCAGCATCCATATCGGGCCCAACGTAATGTCACGGTCGGTATCCCAAAACTCAGAACAGTTCCCAAGGGCCTGGTCTCGGCTCACGCTTCTGCCTATAACCGCCGCCTTTCACGTCGGGAGGAGCCCTTCGCTACTCGGATGCCGCCAGGTCTTACAGTGAGGAGCCCAGGGAAAGAGTTCTGAGCAGGCAAGGGAACCAGAACCGTTCTAGGGGGAGAATGGGCACAAGAAGACAAAGTCAGGGATCAGGCCGGGGTCAGCAACGTTTCAGAGAGTAAAGTGCCAAGTCAGAGTCCAAAAGGGTAGTCAGAGGTCAGGCCGGGGTCAACAACAATAAGGCAGCACGGTACCAAACAGAATCCGGAAGAGTAGTCAAAATTCAGGCAAAGGTCGGTTCAGGCAGCAGTACAGGAAGGTCAAGGACAGGCAGAGGTCAAAACAGATCAGCAGAACAGGAATAACACACCCAGGAACTCACAGGAGGAAAACCTACGTTGGGCAATGATTATGCTGCAGAAACCGCTTTAAATATTCGAATTTGGCGCCATAGTGACGTCACACGCAGCGCCGGATGAAGGACGCAAGTGCGCATGCGTGCGCAACCAGGGAGAGAACGCGCATGCGCCGGATGCGCGTATGGGCTCAGAGTTTAAAGGGCTGCGCGCCGAGCGCGCGCACCCCTAGGAAGAGTCGGCGGGCGTCCCCGCAACGGAGGAGGCGGCGGGCGTCCCCGCCGCCCCACTAGACCACCAGGTACCCTTACACAGAGGATATCACTCTGCTTTTTATTGACTTTTTTGAAATTGTGTCTAATTCCACAGCAAAGGGAACTGGTAAGGAGCAAGTGGCAAAGGGCAAACACCCTATTTAAAACTTTATCCAAACCAGGAGAAAGCGTCACTAATTAGAAGATTTTTGCATCTCCCATAATGTAGATATAGGGCCTCAGTCAGTTTATGAAAACCTTAAGTCAGTTGTTCTAGACCCAGATACAGTGAGAGCTAAAATACATAAAGAGCTTTAATTAAGGAAAGGTCCATTTAAGAAGCCTTTCAAATTTTTTCAAGTTTGCATGGTGAAGTTACACATCAATTGACTGTGCTGTAGGTCTAATAAATCAATGTGTAAAAGTGGGCCACTTAGCCAAAAGTTATATACAGTCTGGGTTCAGGCTTTATGAAAGCTAGTATTATTTTGATAAATGCCTTCCTATTGGTTGTTCCCTTTCTTGCTATTATTTTGACCTCTTCTCTAAATATTTAGAATGGGTAGTACCAATGGAATTGGGTTTAAAACGTATACTTGACTATCTAGATGATTTTTGTTTGTAGGCCCCGCTAATTTGGCAGAATGTGCCTTAAATCTAGACCATTTAATTTTGGTTTGCAGCAAAATTGGGATACCTTTATTAAAAGAAAAAAGTATCCTCTTGCAAGGTGATCCACTTTTTGGGCATAGAAGTAGATTTGAAAAAAATTAAGTTTTGACTCCCACAGGGCACATTGAACAGGACATGTAACAAAATCAAACTGAAGCAGTTTCATGTGGCTTAAATGCCACAAACGTTTTTCCAGTAGGGAGGGTTTTTAATAGAAGTTTAACAGGTATTGCAGCAGGTGTAAAGAACATTAACTGGTATTTAAGAACCCCAAGAAAATTTTGCCATTTGGAATGAATTTCTGCACACATATTGGGAGGTCAGTAATAGCAAGTGGAGTTTAGGGATCAGTCTATTAATTTATTTACTGCTACTATGGAGCATTTCTCAAAGGGCATTAGAGTGCTGAAAGATGGCCTGAACATTGGCAGGAACAGGTTTACTTAATTTTTTTAGTCGAAGTGATTATATATGGGTTGAAAGGTTGGCAAATATACGATAAACTCTTAATTGTGATAATGAAGAGGTAGTTAATGTCAGCAATCTTACCATTTCCACCAGTATGGAAATTGTTGAAATATTTTATTTTATAAACACTTTGTTTGACTTTTTGGTTCAAAGCCACACATTTACTCTTTCTCGGTTCCTTGATGTGCATATTTATGACACTGATAAATGTGTATGGGCCCAGGTCAGTTCAGAAAGGAGGAAGTTATTGTACTTCTTCTTTTAGAAGGAAGACCAAGTTTTGAGCTTAAGCCCTTGATCAGGTTAGAGATAGGGGTATCAAATTTGGGAGGAATGATAATACTCAGGTAAATTGGTAAAAAAGCTGTGATATTGGTATTGCAAAGGTTCAGAAATGGAAATAGTTTGGAGCTGTATTAAAAGGGGCATAGATTCACAGGAGGAGGGTGTTATTCTTCCCCTTTACAGAGCGCTAGTAAGGCCCCATCTAGAATATGCTGTTCACTTTTGGTCTCCAGTGCTCAAACGGAACATTATCGAATTAGAGAGGGTCCAGAGAAGGGGAACTAAGCTGGTAAAGGGTATGGAAAGACTGGTCAAGTTAGGTATGTTTACACTGGAGAATAGGCGCTTAGTGACATGATTACTATGTATAAAAATGTAGGGGATCAGAGAACCCTGTCCCCTGTTTCTCAGTCTGTGATCTCATCCAGCCTAGCTACAGCCTGGGGAGGGATCCGGTTGGCTGGCTGCCCCAGTGCAGTCTGGGAGAGGTGTGCCTAAGCTTTGGAGCCAAAAATCTAGGGTCGGGCCCAGCAGTTTATAAAGGGAGCCCCTGCTGTTGTTTGCCAGAGTTGAAAGAGATACAGTGTGAGCAGCCATATTGTGTGTTAGACTTGAAAGGAAAAAGTCTGCTGGGCTGCCAGGAAGGAATCAGTCCTCAGTGTTATCTCTTGTGTGTGTCCCCTGCTGTGAACAGGTATTGCTCGTTTGCCTGCTACGTGGGAGCAGCCATCTTTATACAGGGAAGGTACTCTGGGCAGGTAGCGCTACCTGGGGGGACTAAAGAGCTCTTGGGGAAGGGACTGAACTAACCTAAGGGTTGTGGTTTATCCGGATCCAAGTGGGGATTGGGCATCTATAGAGACTGTCTGTGCCAGCTGTGGATAAACTACATGGGTTCCTCAGAGCAGGAAAATCAGTTATACATAAAGTGTTAACTTCCAACTCCAACAGTTATATAAAGTTTAACATTTCTGCAAAAGCTGTGTGTGATTATTTCCTAGTGGAAATCCCCTAGAGGTGTGTTCCTCAGTGTCCACTAGGTGGAGGCACTGCGCTGTTCCCAGTTCCCAGTATCAATATTCTTTGAAGAACACACATCTCCTGAAAATACAGCCCATATATAAGTGAATGTGCCAAGAAAGGGTTACATTTTGGAGGCACTGCTGAGATTCTATTGGGAAGCTGGGAATGTTGGACGAAAGCATGGCTGCACATGAAACCCCACAAACTGTTCGTCAGTGGTGCAATGCTTTGGGACTTAACCCCCGGAAGGTTGCTGTTGTGGGGCCCATGATGCCAAGAGTAAAGGAAGATTCTATTTATGAAATCCTTGATGGGGAGCCCATATTTTTCCGCCCAAGGGTGGCTGCGTCACGGCGAGATTCTGCCGGGGTTCTGCTGAATGTCCTTATAGACAGCCCCAGAGAGATAGACCGTGAGAGGGTTCCCCCTGATATTGATGCGGGAGATGAAGGGCTATGGAAGGTTGTTCTGCCAGATCTGTCTGATGACGCAGATGATTTAACTACCCATGTTGACACCCTTGTTTCCCAGTTTGCAGTTACAGCACCGGGAGGTGTGCTGCCCAGTAAGAGACTGTTTGATTCGCCAGCTGAACAGAGTCAAGTAAAGCAATGTCCATCCAGTGAGAGCGTGGTCTCCAAGGGGAGTCGGCCTAGCTCGGGAGGCCAGCTGGATACCCCTGATATTGTGAGTGCGCTGGGACTACTGACTGACCAACTGACTCAGCTGGCCTGGAATGGTAATTTTAAAAGACTTAAAGTGTTTTCAGGTGCAGATCCGGTACCCTCGGATGAGGACTCATTTGAGAGTTGGAGAGACTCCACTGTGGTGTCCGTGAGAGATTGGACCGGCCCTGAGGCAACCATGAGAAGGAAGATCCTTGAGAGCCTTCGCTGCCCTGCTGTGGATGTGGTAAAATCCTACCTAGTTAGTCACCCTGATGCTACTTCAGGCGACCTGATAGAAGTCCTAGAGGTGACGTTTGGCCCTGTAGCAAGTACTACAGAGATGCTCCACAACTTCCACTCTACCTTCCAGAAAGAGAAGGAAGCCCTGTCTGCCTATCTGGTGCGGGTGGAGCAAGGCCTGAGATTGCTGGTGAGTCGTGGGGTAATCCAAAGCTCTGAAATGGATTCCCTGAGGATTCGCCAAATGAGGAGAGGGACTTTAAATAGTGACCCTGTTGCCTTGACAATTAGAGCTTACTACCAGGATACACTAACCCCTGGCTATGTTGCTCTGATGGAGAGAGTTCGGCGGGAGGAGGCTGATGCCTATGTGAGGGTGAGGAGGAGTTCCACCCTAGGGCATGCAGAGAAGTCCCCTGCTGATGCAAAGCTGCTGGAGGAAAATAAGAGACTTCGCAAAGAGTTGGAAGCGTTTAAAGCTCAACTGTCAGAGAGAGCCAAAACCCCAACTGAGACGAGGAAACCTCCAACGTGCTACCGGTGTGGCAGGATAGGCCACATACAGCCAAACTGCCCTGTTCCTGATGAGGTTCAGGTCCAGTCTGCATTGTGTAAAGTACGCCGGCGGCGTAAGAGACTTCCAGGGAAATGTTACAAGTGCCATGTGATGGGTCATCAGGCCCGGAACTGTAAGACTTACAAAGGCCCAACAGTACAGAAGTCCTACTATGAGCCTTCCATATATGAAAGTGACTCCCCTGAAGGAGATGAGGGGTTGAGTCAAAGGGAGACTGCTGTGGAGAACCCTGTGGAGTGTTGTACTGTTTCTGAGTGTAAGGAGGTAAGGCAAGCGAGGCCGTTGCCGGTTTTTCCAAGGGGAGAATGTAGGGGATCAGAGAACCCTGTCCCCTGTTTCTCAGTCTGTGATCTCATCCAGCCTAGCTACAGCCTGGGGAGGGATCCGGTTGGCTGGCTGCCCCAGTGCACGTCTGGGAGAGGTGTGCCTATGCTTTGGAGCCAAAAATTTAGGGGCGGGCCCAGCAGTTTATAAAGGGAGCCCCTGCTGTTGTTTGCCAGAGTTGAAAGAGATACAGTGTGAGCAGCCATATTGTGTGTTAGACTTGAAAGGAAAAAGTCTGCTGGGCTGCCAGGAAGGAATCAGTCCTCAGTGGTATCTCTTGTGTGTGCCCCCTGATGTGAACAGGTATTGCTCGTTTGCCTGCTACGTGGGAGCAGCCACCTTTATACAGGGAAGGTACTCTGGGCAGGTAGCGCTACCTGGGGGGACTAAAGAGCTCTTGGGGAAGGGACTGAACTAACCTAAGGGTTGTGGTTTATCCGGATCCAAGTGGGGATTGGGCATCTATAGAGACTGTCTGTGCCAGCTGTGGATAAACTACATGGGTTCCTCAGAGCAGGAAAATCAGTTATACATAAAGTGTTAACTTCCAACTCCAACAGTTATATAAAGTTTAACATTTCTGCAAAAGCTGTGTGTGATTATTTCCTAGTGGAAATCCCCTAGAGGTGTGTTCCTCAGTGTCCACTAGGTGGAGGCACTGCGCTGTTCCCAGTTCCCAGTATCAATATTCTTTGAAGAACACACCTGAAAATACAGCCCATATATAAGTGAATGTGCCAAGAAAGGGTTACAAATATATGAGGGGATCATATAATAACCTCTCTAATGCTTTATTTACCAGTAGGTCCTTCCAACTGACACAAGAGCAAGAATTCAGGAGTCTGGAAATAATTTTTTCCCCTCTGCGGCAAATTATAGAGGCTTCAGGGGGGGGGGGGGGGTTGCCTTCCTCTGGATGTACTAGCAGTTAGGCAGGTTATATATAGGCATTATGGTTGAACATGATGAACATATGTCTTTTTTCAACTTCACTTACTATGTTACTATGAATCCATTGAAGGTACCAGCTTCAACACTAACACTTCTATCAAACCACATTGGTTTTGCTTTTTGACATCTTTACTTGTTCTTTACTTGCTTACAATGGTTTTTTTTCTGAGAGAGAAAGTCAGATACCCTAAGAACATGATTACAAAAAAAGAAACAAGAAATCCTGTGTTTTTTTTGATTGAGTACTCAGTATTAGTGTAAGTACTTATGGCTGTATTTACATAGACCTTAGATAAAGCTTACTTAGTTTTTACCTTTCTTTCTCCTTTAAGCTATATAGATTTTACCCCAAGAAAAAATGAGCTCAGTGCTCTAGGAACCCCTTAGCTTTTTCCATACACCAAGATTTTAGGGATGCATTTTACTTCTTGAACTTCCCCTGTCTTCCTAGTTGTACATGGCACAGGTAAAATTTCCCAAAAAATGACATTGGAAGTCCTCCACCTACCTTAATATTGTCATTAATACCAATATGTACAAAGACAGTTGGGTCATGCCAAGCCCCACCCAATAGTGTGTATACCCATCCATTTTCCCCATTTATTGTAATTTCTATTGAAATCAAAATCTGTCAGTCTCTTACCATTTACCCCTCCACTGCCTTCCCTGACTATTCATATGATTGAGCAATAGCAGTATTGGGGAGCTCAACTCTCTGTTAACATACCCTAACAGGTATCAGGTGCAAATACTGGAAGAACCTGACCATGGGGGGTCAATATCCAACAGCAAAAAAAATTCAAGTCACACATAATTCAAGTCATTGTGTCAGATATTAACATAGTGTATAGCCGGAACACTTATCTCTGAGGCGTATAGAGGACTATATAGAGGACTAGTTCAGCATATCATACTCAGTACCTCCCTGAGACTCATTGTAGTATGCTGGAATAATCTCCCAGTGTATCTAGTGTTATCCAGTTAGTAATTTAAAGATAAACATTGCAGGCGTATATTCTTTTTTCAGACCTCGGTACCAAATTGTATTTAATTTGTTAATCCAGAACATTTCTCTGTTTCAATTGCAACAATCTAATATTTATCGTTAAATTACTAACGGGATAACACTGGATAACACTGAGTGGGAGATTATTCCAGCATACTACAATGAGTCTCATGGAGGTACTGAGTATGATATGCTGAACTAGTCCTCTATATGTCTCAGAGATGAGTGTTCCAGCTATACACTATGTTAATATCTGACACAATGATTTGAATTATGCACATATGTGGACTAAATGTATATTTGTTAACACTTTTCTATATATAAAAAAAAGTGTTAATGTACTTGGGCAAATAAAACACTTTTTTTTACACGGCTTGCAACCTCAGTGTGCTTCTTGGTTTTTTTTTTGCTATTCATACGATTGAAACATTACATCAGTAATGGAAAACCAGGATGTAAAACTTGCATTGCATTGCATATCACACTTGACAGGTAAAGTGATATAAATGTTGTCAAGTATACAGTGACCTTATGTAGTTTACTACACATCATGTATCTATTAATACACTATGTTTGGAGAACAAGTGGTGTACCTTTTCTTTGTAATTCTTACAATTTACTTTTTCAACACTAATTATCCTAAATAATGTGGGGGGGTATTCAGTCTTCCTTTAAGGTTTCTTTCCTGTTTTCTCACTTTAAGATTAAAAATATACAGCAGAATCTGCAAATCTGTCACTTGGATAATGGTGGCATTTCATTTCACAAAAGTCTAAGGGGCAGATTTATTAAAATGTAAGTTTAGAGCTTAATACATTTAAAACGCACCCAAATTCTATTTATTCCTATGGGATTTTTAGAAGTGTATTTATAAAAAATTCCTTTCTGACTCCAAGATGGCAATCGGACCAGTCCCTGGATCAACTTGTGCTAAAAGCTATAGCCATTACCCTGTATTTCCTCACTTGCTCTCCAACCCCTTCTTGAAGCTATCTAATGTAGCATCCAGTATGACTGATTCAGGGAGGTAATTCCACACTTCACAGCTCTCACAGTAAAAAATCCTTTCAGAATATTTTGACGGAACCTCCTTCTTCTAATCAGAATGGGTGCCCTTGTGTCAGTTGGAAGGACCTACTGGTAAATAAAGCATTAGAGAGATTATTATATGATCCCCTTATATTTATACATAGTTATCATATTTGGATAAACAGGCTTTTAAAGATTTTGTAAATGTAATTGCTATTGAAAGCAGTATCTACTGTATTTATCTTGCTAGCCCATTCACTGCATGTCTTGACTAGATGTACTATTGAAACTATGTAGCAGTAGATAGCTCCTTTCTTCTCTATTTTCCTCAATTCCTTCTATGTTTTGTAATTTACAGTCCTTTATGTGAGAATCAAAGAAAATGATGCTGGGTATTGGATTTGCCTTGTTCTAAAGTTGGTAGAGTATATTGAAAAAGCACAGAATAATCAGATTTTTTTTTATATTCAACTCAAGTTACTAGGTAAATTTGTTAAAGAAGAAGGAAAGGCATTTTTGCATTTTATTGCCAATAGATTAGCCACTATAGTGCAAGCTAGAATGCTATATGTATTCTGCAGAATGCTTTACCATACCTGAGTAAACAGCCCTAGAAGCTCCTTCTGTTTGTTTAGGATATCAGCTGCCATTTTAGCTTGGTCTTAGTAACTTCTGTGCTGCAACACTAGCTGCTGGTAGCTCAGATTACAGCACAGTTGGGAGGGGAAGATAGTTGAGATGGGAGTGGGAGAGAGGAGCATACTGAGCAGATTCGTGCCATACCCTAAAGGATTTTTCTGAAAGCAGGAAGTCTGACACAGAAGATCATTTATACAGAATGAAAGGAAAGAAATGTGGTGTTTCTTTTCGGAGCAGTTCTGTAAGGGCTTATAGCTGTATTTACATAGACCTCTCTGATAAAGCACACTTAGTTTAAAGTTACTTTGTTTAAATGTTGCATTGCCTACATTAGTATTTATATTTGAGTCCACCAAGAGCTTCATATTTACTTGTTTTAGGGGATGACACAAATGCTGCCCCTTCTCTGGATAAGGAAGAAGTATCAGTATTACCACAAAGCAAGGAGGTAAGAAGTCTTGCTTTATTGGGCATGCCATATTCTACTCACACACAAGCAGAACTGCTGCTGTTATAAAAATCCACTACACACTAGTAAATGCTTTCTCTATCTAATATTTTTTCTTCCTTGTGCGGATTTTATTTATTTATTATTACAATATTGTTGTAATAAACGTATGGCTAAATGATACAAGGTTCCCATGAAACATATGAAATCGAACAGTTTCAGTGTTTGGAAGTTACATTTTGCTAAAAGTCGAAAAATTGCTAAAGGCCACAAAGATAAGGTACTGCAGGTGACCACAAATTTTTATACACATAATAAATATTTTATATTTGCCTAATAAAAGAATTAGATATGGGAAGCTGTGACCTTGGCAGATATATATATATATATATATATAATTATTATTTTTTTGTTTACAGGAACTGCAAAAAGAACTAATAGCTGCACAGATCAAGCTCGACCAGCAGAATGAACAGAAACTGAGGCTTCTTCGGGAGATTTGGAAATACGATCCTAACTTTGAGCTTTGACACTGGTTGATGTTGACAAAAAAAAAATCTTACCCTTTTTTCTTTTAACCATGCTCAATAGTGTCTTCCATGTTATTAATTCCCATTCAGAGAATGGTTTCCAGTAAGAATTGGTTGTTTTAAATGCTGGTGGTAAACTAAAGTAAGAACTACTGTTTGATCCTCTGTGATGGAAAGCTTGTGAGTAAATCACTAGGTCCTGTTAGTTTTAGCTTTGTTTTTATTTGTGCCATGAATAAGAAACTGTCAAGAAATGCTGGTTTATATAACTGAATTGTCTGTATGATAGGGTAATTAGTGGACATCACTGTGATTAAAAGGAAAATTAATTAACTAATTATTTATTTGAGTTCAAAACAAAATGTTACATGTGGAAAAACATTTTATTAATAAGTAAAATTTTTTTTTTTCATTGTATACATGTCCTAAAGTGATTTGCGGAAAAGGGGGCAATTATACTATATAAAAATCTTTAAATGGAAAGGAGAAACATTTTTAGTGGTAACTTGTACTAGCTTGGTATTTGAAGAGATGTGCTACTATTTTGAACTTCTGCCAATGCCAATTCGTGACATAAATATCCGAGGAACTCCTGCTAACGCAACCAAAAGAAAGTGGGAAAGATGGGGTTTGTATATTGGTATCTAATTATCTACCTCACAAGTACAAAACATGGAGTAGCTTCAGTTTCCCTGTTTGCCCATACAGCTTAAGATTTTTCAGAAAAGTTTTTTGTGATTAAAACAATATTCGAAAAGTATTTTAAAACATTTTTCAAGTATTCTTTGTGTATACTGCCCCTTAAAGGAGACATATTGGATAAATGGGAAAAAACACTAATTTTGTAGGCAATTATGAATAATATATGGTGCTGGTTTCACTTCGTGCTAAACATTAATCCTCTCTGTAAAATTGGTCCCTTTATTGGAGCTCCCTATAGATCATATCACTTCTCTGTCCGAGTGTGAAATGAAGAGTGGGCGTGTCTTAATGGTCCCTGCCAGAATCACAGTAGGAGGGGGATAGCCAATCACTGCACTCACACAAGCAAAGACAGGCTTCAGTTCCCTATCAGGTCAATCCACCTGCTGATTGGTTCCTATCCTACAGTGCAGTGTACTGAGAGCCACTGGCTCCCCAGCTCATCCAGAGAATTCTGCCAGCAGGAAGTGGAACGGATGGGCGTGGCTAATGGGGTTTTGGTGGAATTTCTCTATAAATCAGTCTGAAACACAACTTTTTGAGCACACTTCTATATCTAGAGGAGTATAATTCACTGGTACATTCATAATTTTTATAGGATATGTCTCCTTTAAATTGAAGCATGTAAACATTGTTTAGCACAAGCCCTTTTCATTGAACTAATGTTGAAAAAAGCAATTCTATCCCTTTAAATGACAGTTGAGCCTTATGTAGCTCTATTATGATAGTATAAGGCCAGAAGAAGGTTAACCCTTTGGATTACAGTCTTTAAAACTATCCACAGAAAGGTGTTTTTTTTTTTTTAAATACATGAACTAATGATACAGTGATACCTACTGACAAAGTGTGAAATAACTAACATATTTAATTCAGTCAACAGAATATGTAATATTTGGCAAGTGCCTCCTTAGGGTTACACTTAAAATAACATTAAACCATAGTACCTTAGTGGAAGATATTATGTGCACGCTAGTGATGTGCAGGTTAAGAAAATCTCGACCCGCACCCAACCCTAATCCTAACCCAAACCTTACCTAACCCGGCTCCCTCCCTCCATTTATAGACCCATGCCTGCCCCACAATGATGTCAAGGACAAGTCATACCAAAATATAATGTATAAGTAGTGTTTGCCAGTCCTTTCCTATTCTCTGCCCTGGTGGCTCTGGCATTTGAAACAATGTAACACAAGCGAGCATATTGCTAGCACTGTCTTGCTGGAGCAGACTTGCCTTTGCAACATTGTTCAAAAAGTAAGTAAAAGTAAACCTTTTTTTTTTCTATTGTTAAAATTACTCTAAACAGCCTCCCAGAATAGCCTACCTTTGTCGCTCTCTTCTTTTTGACCTGGATCCTGAGTTACATTCAGCTGTATTCATTCTCCTTCCTTGTGCAGTGTGAAGCCCGCCCCCACTTCCTTTTCAGGTTTCTCACTACACCGTCAACTTGTCGGAGTGGAGAGAGCCCTTCTGTGCATGCCTGGAGGTGCACCCGTGCAGACGCGCGCCGGCTTGCCATAAGGATGGGGGCTTCTGCTCCTCAGGAAGGAGTTGAAAGATGGCACATGTGATAGTAAGATGCCACGGGTAAGCGCTGGAAACAGCCGATAACAGGAGACTTCGATTAAAAATTAATGTATAGCAAATTGTAGAGAATAGTTTTGTAACGCTAAATATATGTGGGGGTTTTTGAACATTTACATCTCCTTTAATTGCACTGAACGGAACACAAAACAATAACAATGAGTAGATAGTAAGATAGAGACAGGAAAATGAGTGCTCCCCACTCACATTTGTAACGAGTAATGTCATAAATCCAAGTCAGCTCCCTGTAGAGCAGTATTTGTTTTCTGAAATCGGTTCAATATGTTGTTCCACATAACAATAATGAGTTTTCCAGTTTTTTCATTTTTTTTTTACAGAGTGACCCTAGCCTCGTCATGAGTTATTAGATTATGGTTAGGGTCATCTGCTATGTTGTTTAGTGATTTATAAATGTTGGCATAATTCTGGGTAAGTGCTTTAGTTGCTTGTGCATGTGCTGACCATCTGGTGTCACAAAGGGTTTTCAATGTTTCTATTCTGTTATTGACATTCAGCTGTAACTCTGCTGTAATTATATGCCAACAGGCACAAGACTTTGAAGAAAAATTAAAAAGGGTCTGAACAAAGTTCAAAGCAACAGTTCACACAATTTTGCCCCAACTAAATTTAGGGTATGTGCAGCACATGGTACCCATTCTACTAAAGGATTACACTCTTTGAAACGTGCCTGCAGACCTTTATAAGCATCTGAAATATTGGCTGCATTATTATAACACTGGCCCCAGCAATATCTAATATCAATTCCCATTTCATCTATTGTAAGTGTGGCTTTTGCATCCATCTGGTGATACATATCTTACTATGAATGTTAGCTGGTCTGTGTGTGTCACATCAGGGGTTGAATCAACAAGTATAGAAAAGTACTTTGCAATTTTTATCAGATTCATAATATCACTGACTACACGTTCTCCACTTAGTTCAATAAATTCTAAATATGTAGTTGATGAGAGGTATGAGAGAGTTCCCTTGCCAGCATTCCCAAAGTTTTCTATGTGGTTCTTAAGGAAGGGGTCAAACTCAAGGATTACTTCAAGAACACCCATAAAGTTCCTGCTATCTGGAAGTCCAAATATTTTACTGTATCCCCTACAAGGCAGTCCTCGCTCTGCCAAAAATTTAACTACAACCACCACCCTTTTTAAAACCTTGTCCAATACTCACATTCACTGTCAAACTGTCTTTTAAGTTCTGAATCTATTTGACCAGCAGTGCCACTCTTGGCAGAACTCACAACATAGCAAAGTAAGGCATTTCTGTGGTTCTCTGACCCTTTGTGATCAGCCACGAGCTGATGCATTTTTCCAATCAATATAGCCTGTTGGCAAAGCAGAATGGTTAAAGAAAAAAGAGAGAGGGGCATGCTCCCATAGGATAATATCAATGGTATAATTTATTAATTAAAATATATTGCACTTACATAGATAGCAATGTCAGCATCTCAACAGTTAAGTCCAAATTGCCCAACACGTTTCATCTGTGTACAGACTTCCTCAGTGGCACAATTACTTAGATAAAATGATCACTTTATATATTCTCATTAATTTTCTCAGTTTAAAATACATCTATGAATGTGCATTACCAAACACTATGTTGGCCCCACCCGAAAGTGCTTGCCGACACGCACAACTCTTTAAGAGGGGCCTGGATGAGTTCTTGAACAATCAGAATATCCAAGTCTATTGTGATACTAATATCTACAGTTAGTATTAGTGGTTGTATATATAGTTTATGTATGTGAGTATATAGATTCGTAGGTGTGGGTTGTGTGTGCTGGGTTTACTTGGATAGGTTGAACGTGATGGACTCTGGTCTTTTTTCAACCCTATGTAACTATGCCTATTAACTCCAAACCGCAAGGCGCGCCCCCATGCAAATACGTGCACACTTAAGAAGATAGACCCACGCACCTCAAAGGAGACAGTCCCTGGAGAAGTGCACAAGCACACATGGCAAATGCACGGCTGAGTGACAACAAAACAACCCAAAATTGGGTTACCTAGCATTCATAATATTAAGTAATCCAAAAAGTGACTTTGCTCACATATAATAAGTATTACTATCCATTAATTACATTACTAAAAAGCATATTGTTAAAATGTGATTAACTCACGGACAAGGTTGCTAAGGCATTATATCCTAGCAACCTGCAATTAATTACAAACAATGGACTATATTACTGAATACATTTAAATATGGTATGGAAATATAATGCTACTAAGGGTAATGTTAAACAGAAACAAAATCAGATATCTCATTAAGACCATATGGAGAAAGGGTATGTAATTTAAAAGTCCATGAATTTTATTTCTGTTGCAGTAAACCTATTAACCTCTGTTCAGAATAGAATTTAGTAATCTGTTCTATAGCCATTATATTTAATCCACTAAGATCTTGAATATTGAAGTCCACTTTTACAGGTTAAGATATAAATTACGCAAAATGTCAATCTTTGTTTTAGTTGAAACATATGGCCCCTTGTTTTGGACAAAAAAGAATTTGCGCCATTAGTAACAAAAGTGCAAGTTATGCATCTTCTTTTTCCACATCTATACATTCCGGACTTGTGTTTCATTATTCAAAGAAAAATTTACATGTGTTTACAAGTGTTTGCCCTTTTAAAGGCTATCTTGGGTCTAGTTTATAATATAAGTTGTAAATATGGATCGGAAAGTAAGAGATTCCAATGTTTCTCTAGACAATCCTTGATCTCTCTATAAGGGAGATATATATAGATAAAAGTGGTATAAAATATTGGATTTTTATCATTATTACTCCAGTTTTTTTTTTATTATTTTTATTATTCTTACTCATATTTTTATTTTCACAGTTATTTTCCATCTGCTTAGAGGAAGATTGATCATGACAACAATCACCAACAAAGTTGGTGATTCGATGATTCTTATCAAGTTTTTTGTTCACTCTTAATGGCATCCTCCCTTGCCCTATTTATAAGCCATGTCTCAAAACCATTTAAATCTCTTGGATAAAAGATCCATTTCTTTATTAAAATCTTCGAGGGTAGTACAATTTCTTCTAATTCTTAGAAATTGACTATAAGCCATTTAGGAAGATGATTAGTGTATCTATTTAAACAACTATTTGTAGAAACCTCCTTAAAATGTGTGGTAGAGCGCCCCTTCATTTTTTATATATTGGAAAAGCAGAATGGTTGTCACTGTCCCCAAACAATTTACAAGCAAAACAAAAGATGTTATCTCTTGAAGGGATAATATAGCAGCCATTCCCTAGAAACACATTACCCATTTGCAAGTTTTCATTTGAAAAGTGTTTGAGAAGTACCTCTTTTGGTGTCTATATTGGCTCAGGAAGCAATACAATTAAAACCTAATAGACATAACACTTGTTGATAAATGTTTTGGATAATCTCAATCTTGAACTTAAAGATGTAAACACCTTTTGAGAGACTTGATTTGTAAGTACCCATCTGGCTTTATCCTTTTGAAAGATAGCCCCCTCTTGGTATGTCATCCAAAACTGATCTAATACATTTAGCTAACTGGTAGTATTTTCTACATGTTTTTTGCTTAAATTTTGCTGAAGCATTAAACATTAATGTCCCTCAGCATACAGTAAAATTAAGTGAAGCAAGAAAGCCTGCCTAAATGTTTTTTTGATATAAAGCATGGCCAGTTCAACTAAAGTAGTATATTTGTAAAAGACACATCTGCTAGTTGATGCAGAAGCCTTTCCAATCTGCCTCAGAGGGGCCAGTCCCCATACTTCATGCTATTTTTTAATAACCCTGTATTTTTTTACTTGCTTAAAAAGCCAACCAACCCCTTCTTGAAGCTAGCTACAGTATCTGCCAGTACAAACATTTTAGGTTGTGAAAAAAGAAACCCTTTCAAACCTCCTTTCTTCTAGTCTGAATGGATGTTCTTGTGTCATCAGTAAGGACATACAGCTAAATAAAGCAATAGAGAGTTATGTATGTGGTCCACTGCTCCATGTGGTCATATCTCCCCTTCTCCAACATACCCCAGTTTGGCCAGTATTTTTTTCATAAGTGAGCCTTTCTTTGCACTCTCACTCTCTCTCTAGTTTATTATCTATAAATACCCCTAGCTCCTTCTCTAACACAGTCATTTAATAAGTAGCTTGCATATTTTTACATCCCAGGTGGGTGCCTAACCTTAATTTTATCAACACTGAATTTCATCTGCCAGATTTCTAGTTTGTCAAGATCCTGCTGCAATAGGAAAATAAATAAAGTTACTTATTCTATAGAAACTTGCCGGCTTTTACTTGCAAACACTTTTTTGGTGACTTTTTGCATTTTTTTTTCTTCAATAAATTATGATTATTTGAGGTATTTATATATATATATATATATATATATATATAATATAAACAGTCCACACGACAGCACCACACTCCAAAATCTGCACGGGATACCATATAATTATCAAAATAAAACAGCCAGCACCAAGGGTCTTTGTGTTTCAAAAAAATCTCTTGTGTATTATAACTGCATGTACAACCGATGTTTCGGTCCCTTTTGGGACCTTTTTATATATATGTTCTTGGTTTTTTCAAATCAAGAAAAAGTGGTAACTTAATTTTTCATAAATCTGCCCATTAGTGTAACTTTTTCCCAAGTTTGGGACCCTGGTTTTAATAGTGTCTGAATGACAGCAATTTAAATTCCCCACTGAAAGTCAACAAGTGACATCTGATTGGAGGTTGGTGGCTGCAAAGTTTAGGGACCCTAGGATTAATAGTTAAACAATGGCAGCAGTTTAAATTGAAACCAATAAAAGTCAATAGGTAAGTTGTGGATGGTGGGTGTGCCCCCTTTGACAAACAGTGGGCACCCTGGCATAAATAGTGTGAGAATGTCAGCATTTTAAAATTAAAGCAATAAAATTCAAAGGATGAAATCTGATTGGCTGTTAGTGGCCCAACCCACTTTTTTCATTTTTGAACTGCAGTCCCCCAGTAAGTCGGTCACCCAGTGACAAACAGTGGGCAACCTGGCATAAAAATTGTGAGACTGACAGCATTTTACACTTCACCATTGAAAGTAAATAGGTGAAATGTGATTGGCTGTTGGTGGCTCCGCCCACTTTTTTCTAACTATGAATGGCACATACCCAGTGACTAACTCTGGAAAGTTTAACAACCCTGGAATTAATACTTAAATAATGGCATCAGTTTAAATTTAAACCATTTAAATTTAATGGGTGGCAATTGGCTCTGCCCACTTGTTCTAACCCTAAATATGTAGTCAGCCAGTCACTGATTGTGTAACGTTTGGGAATCCTGACATAAATAGTGTGAGAAAGGCAGAAATTTAAATGTAAAGTAAAGAAAAATCAATCGGTGGCTCCTCCCACTTTTTAAATCCTAAAAATGCAGTGACCCTGGTGTTAATACTGTGAGAATGGCAGCAGGCTGAATTTCCCCATTGAAAATCATTAGTTAAAATCTGATTGGCTGTTGGTGGCTCCACCCACTTTTTCTACCTCTGAACCGCAGTTACTAGCTTTGCAAAGTTTGGGGACCTTAGTATTAATATTTAATGAATGTCAGCAGTTTAAATTTAAACACATAAAGTTTATAAGTGAAATCAGATTGCCTGTTGTTGGCCCCGCCCACTTTTCTAAACTTGTAGCATAGTCACCTAGGGACTGTACAAAATTTGGGACCCTGTCATCAAACCAATAAAATTCAATAGGTGAAATCTGATTGGCTGTTGGTGGCTCCGCCCACTTTTTCAAAACTAAAACTGCAGTCCCCTAGTGACCAACTGTGAAAAGTTTGGGGACCCTGGGGTTAATACTGTGAGAATGGCAGCAGGTTGAATTTCAACCAAGTCTACCAAATAGGTCAAATCTGATTGGATGTTCACAGTTCCGCCCACTTTTGAGCATCCAATAATCATCATATTTTCATTTAGGCTGACCCCATGATTATGTGATTCAAGTTTGGGGAGTGTAGCCTCAAAGCTGTAAGATTGGCCGCAGTTTCAATTTCCCCATTAAAGTCAATGGATGAAATTTTATTGGCAGCAGTTTGAAAATCTTCCGTCAAAGTCAACGGAAAAATTGGGGTGTTCGGAGCGGCGCCACAAAAAGACGGGGGACGGGATTGCTTAGAAAAGCACAAGCAACCTGCTTCACTATAGGGCGAAGAAGTGTGGAGAGTTTGGGTGTTGTACTCCTAAAACTGTAGGAGGAGTAGCGTTTAGAAAATGGAGGGCGACTAAGAAAAAGAAGAAAAAGCGGAAGAATAAGTTGAAGTCGAAGAACAGTATGTTGGGTTTTTCAACCCAACATAATAAAACAAACAGGGGTCAATAAAATAACAAATACATATAATAAATACAAATATTTACAGTTACATAAAGAAAGTACTAAGGAGTAGATTTATGGAAATGTGAATTTAGAGCTTAATACATAAAAACATGCATTTTCTGTTCATTCATGGGATATTTAGAAGCATATTTATCAATGGGTGAAAGTTAGAGTTCACCATTTGATAAATACGCTTCTGAAAATACCATAGGAATGTATACAATGTGGGTGTTTTCATGCATTAAGCTCTAAACTCACATTTTCATAAATCTGCCCTGAGTGTTAAAGTCACAATATAATGTCACATAATAATGACCAAGGTGTACATATAAGATTAACTTTGTGAATTAGACACACTAAGATGTGTTGCATGTCGTCTTACTATATGTATATGGATTGTATCTTGACTGGATATACATAAGTATTCATATCTTTGTTCTTTATGAAGTAAAGAAGCATGTATTTTTTGTAAAGATCACTAGTGGAGTAAACTATGCATTTGGAATACATATACACTGGATTTCAGTTAAGAAATTTCCATATAGGAATCTGTGGAACCTATATACATGATAATGAAAATTCAGAGTGAGGGGCCCTTCCTATGCTGCTGCTGATGTTTTTATGGGTTAAGGTGTCTTTTTAATAGGGATGCACTGAATCTCTGATTTGTTACGGGTTTGGGGCCGAATCCAGCCTTTTTTCTGTTTCGGCTGAACCGAATTTGAGTCCTAATTAGCATAAATTAGCATATGCTAATTATCATTCAGATGGGTTAAATGTTTAACCCTTCCCAATCCTAATAACCATTTGCTAATTAGGATTCGGCTGAATCCGTCGGGGTGGGTTTGGCCGAACCCAAAAAAGTGGGTTCGGTGCTTCCCTAGTTTTTAATATAAATAAATTGAGGGCACTCACTTTACAATCACAAAATACAATAAAGGAATTGGGTGCAAAAACAGCCCACAAATTGTACCCCCATATAGGGTACCAAAGCCAGTATATTTTGATAAAATAAGGGCTTGCACTAAAAAAAAATCACAGGCACAGTGGTAGTATTAAAAAGTAAAGAAAAAGGACACACAGGTAAGCGGATACAATTGCCAAAGATGAGAATTACCCCAGCGTTTCGGCACAGAAAGCCTTTCTCAAGGGGAATCCTGATGCATAAACTAATAATATAAATACCCTCTTCAATTTTTCTCTCACAGAGTGCACCTGGCTTACTTCCGGGTATGTGACGTCATGTACGCTGACGTCACTTCCGCAGGTATGTTTCCCGCAGAGTAAGCAGCCTCCTAGCGTAATTTCGCGTGCGTACATGTACTCGTGGCTTCACGCACACGCATAAGAAACTCTGAAAGTACTATTGGCGCATTAACCAATCCTGTATAAATATATACACCTCATCACTTAAAACTTGATGACCAAAATCCATATACTATTTGTTCCATCTCTTATAAGAGTTTAATATTTAGTGAAATAATTTTTATAATTAATTGAAGTGACAGTGTATATCAAGATAGCCAATCTGAATACATAGTGCCTAAAAATCATTCAAGATATAAATGTTAATCAAATAAATATAAAGTGATGATTGATGTAATCATAGTGATGGTAGAGATTCATAGTGCATAAAGTTCATTCCAGTAGTATATGTCCCAAGCCATTTTGAAAGCATCACCAATAAAAATGTGCCATTTGTAGAATTAGATAAAAAGAAATATTAAAACATCAGAATTACATTAAACTCTCATATACACAACTGAGGTAATGAAGATCTCTGGAAAAGAACTGTGGTTGTTTCCTTTTACCTGGTTGTGGAAAATATTGGAATCTCCAGTATATTTGTAATAATATACTATATCTACACTATACAACATACTATTCTTCGGATTTCTTGGTATTGCCTAATAAACAGCATTTTTGATGCTTGCACCACTATGCTTCATTGTCTTCACAGTGTACTCTGGCTTGAATTCAGTGTTTGGGGGTCGCCTGACAAAGTGTCTATGGCGCCTAGACCCAAAAAGGACAATCTTGCTTTCATCAGTCTACAAAATGTTGCACCATTTCTCTTTAGGCCAGTCAATGTGTTCTTTGGCAAATGTAACCTCTTCAGCAAATCTTTTTTTCAACAATGGGACAGGGGCTTCTTGCCAATAGCTTGGCTTCACAAAGGTGTCTTCTAATTGTAACAGTACTCGCAGGTAACTTTACACCTTCTTTGATCTTCCTGGAGCTGATCATTTGCTGAGTCTTTGCCGTCTTGGCTATTCTTCTATGCATTTTAATGGTAGTTTCTGCACAAGTACACTGTTCTTCTGAACAATGTCTGGAACAACCCATTTTATAAGAGGAAAAGCACTATAACCAGTGATAAAAAAAATTCTGCGTGTGCAGATTCACCCACAGGCCTCCGAATCTTTTCACAAGCTAGCCTTAGTTACATCAACTATAGCCTTGAAGACAGAACCTATGCTCATACATTTCTTATGAAATATGCTACTATGTCACAAAGTCTATATAAATCTTAGGCTGTCTTTGTTATGTAGTTCTGACAATCCTTTACTCAGATCCCACGTACCTGTCTGTCACGGTCGGCAACCTAAACCAGAACTGATGCCAAGTTCCCTGGTCTTGGCTCGGCTTCACCAGTATTGTGACCGCCTTTGGCTTCGGGAGGAGCCCTCAGCTACTCAGATGCCACCTGGACTTAACCAAGGGAACAAGGCGAGGAGTTCTGGCAAGCAAAGGGGCACGACTGTACTTAAAGTAAGTTAGGCCGAAAATCACGGTACAAAAGGATTAGGCAAGTTCGTAGTCGGGCAGGCTGGGTCGCGGCAGGCAGGAATCAAGGAACGTCAGACAGGCAAGGGTCAAAACCGGGTAATCAAACAGCAGAATCAGGCAGTAATCAAGGTCAAAGTACAAGCCGAGGTCAGGATACGGATAGCAGAATAGTCGGGAACAGGCCGGGTCAAAACCACAGGAAAACACTAGCAGGATACAGGAATTAATGCACAAGGCTCAGGAAAGGCACCAGGAATCAATCCTATCACGGGCAACGAAAAAGTAAACAAAGTCCCTTTAAATACATTTAAACTTGGCGCCATAGCGCGCTGACGTCATCACGCCGGCGTGAAGCGCCTATAAATTACAGCGATGCGCGCACTAGGAAGTTGCCGGCACTGAAGCAAGACGGCGCGGCGGGCGTTCCCCCCCCCCCCCCCCCCGTGCCGGTAAGGAATTTTTCATTACATTACCCCCCTCTCTAGGGGGGGCCACTGGACCCCCAGGCTTCTCAGGAAACCTAATATGGAATTGCCTCCTGAGGCGATCAGCCTTGATGTCCTCAACTGAAACCCAAGAGTTCTCCTCAGGACCGAAACCTTTCCACCTAGTGAGATATTGCAGCTTACCTCTCACAAGGCGGGAATCAAGAAACTCCTGGATCTCATATTCAGGCTGACCTCCAACCAACACCGGGGGAGGAACAACCAAACGACGAGTATTAGAAGCAGACTTTAGAAGTGAAACATGAAAAGTATTGGCAATTTTGAAATTAGGAGGTAATTGAAGACGGACAGAAGATGGGTTAACTATTGCAATGATGGGATATGGACCAATGAACCTGGGACCCAATTTGGGAGAGGGAACCTTCAACTTAATATTTTTGGTTGACAACCACACTAAATCCCCTACCTTGTACTGGGGTGCTGCCCGACGGGACTTGTTAGCAGCTCTCTCCTGGACTAAGGAGGCTGCGGACAATGAATCATGAACTGAAGACCAAATCTCAGAAAATTTTAAAACAGAAGAATTAGCAGAGGGTACAGAAGAATTAGAGCCAGAAAAAGAGAATGCTTTAGGGTGTAAACCATAAACAACAAAGAAAGGAGACCTCCCTGAGGAGGAATGGGTACCATTGTTGTATGCAAATTCTGCCCAAGGAAGTAGTTCGGACCAAGTGGACTGATTATCCGATACATAACATCTGAGATACTGCTCAAGGGACTGGTTCACCCTTTCAGTTTGACCGTTAGTTTGGGGATGATAGGCAGAGGAAAAAGATAAATCCGTACCCACCAAGGAACAGAAAGCACGCCAAAATCTTGAAACAAATTGAACCCCCCTGTCAGAAACGATATTTTCAGGAAACCCATGAAACTTAAAAATATGAGTAATGAACAGGTCCGCTAGTGTTTTAGCAGAAGGGAGCTGTGGAAGAGCAATAAAATGAGCCATCTTACTGAACCTATCGACCACCACCCAAATCACAGTTTTACTCTGAGAAGGGGGTAACTCCACAATAAAATCCATGGAAATATGAGACCATGGTTTCTCTGGGATGGGTAAGGGGTTCAACAGACCCTAGGATCGCAAATGAGATGACTTAGACCTTTGGCAGACTGGACAAGAATTGACAAAAGTCTTAGCATCCTGTTTACATGATGGCCACCAAACATGACGGGACAACAAAGAAATGGTTTTTGCAACACCTGGATGGCCTGCTACTTTTGAATCATGAACCTCTCTTAATACTTGTTCCCTAAGTTCTTCAGGAACAAACCATTTACCTGATGGGGTTTCAACAGGGGCAGAAGATTGTAAAGGAGACAATAAGGAAGCGAGATCAGACTCCAAGGTTGCAACAATAATCTCCCTGGGAATGATGGGAGTACATTCACTAGGGTCAGAGGAAACAGAATTGAAACTCCTAGAGAGTGCATCTGCCTTGATATTTTTTGAACCAGGAATAAAAGTTAGAGAAAAATTGAACCTTGAAAAGAATAAAGCCCACCTGGCTTGTCTTGGGTTCAAGCGCTTAGCAGACTCAATATAAAGTAAATTTTTATGATCGGTATAGACCGTCACCGGATGCTTATCACCTTCTAGCAGATGGCGCCATTCCTCAAAGGCCAATTTGACAGCCAACAACTCCCTGTTCCCTATATCGTAATTTACCTCTGCGGGTAAAAATTTTTTAGAGAAAAAGGCACAGGGATGCAATTTGTTGGTTATCGGGTGTCTTTGAGAATGAACTGCCCCAGCACCCACCTCAGAGGCATCTACTTCTACAATGAAAGGGAGTGCGGAATCAGGATGTTTAAGGATAGGGGCAGAGATGAACTCCTTTTTAAGGGTTTCAAACGCTTGTAACGCTTCAGGAGACCACATGCTGGGATCAGCGCCCTTCTTAGTTAGATTAGTAATGGGGGCCACAATAAGAGAAAAGTTTTTAATAAATTGACGATAATAATTAGCAAAACCAAGAAACCTTTGTACAGCACGTAATGAGCGAGGTTGTGCCCAATCCTGGACAGCTTTCACCTTGCCTGGATCCATTTCTAGACCTTTGCTGGTAATAATGAACCCCAAAAACTGGACAGAAGAGACTTCAAAAGTACATTTCTCTAGTTTCACATACAAGTTATTCTCTCTTAGCCTCTTTAAGACTTCACAAACATTATTACGATGTTCATTAAGATTAATAGAAAAAATAAGAATATCGTGAAGATAGACCACTACGAATACCCCCAGTAGGTCACGGAAAATGTAATTGAAAAATTCCTGAAAAACTGCGGGGGCGTTACAAAGCCCGAAGGGCATTACTAAATATTCAAAGTGGCCGTCCCTGGTGTTAAAAGCAGTTTTCCACTCATCTCCTTCTCTAATACGAATGAGATTGTATGCACCTCTAAGATCAAGCTTGGTATAGACTTTGGCGCCCTTGACCTGGTCAAATAACTCAGAAATTAGAGGAAGAGGGTAGCGGTTTTTGACAATGACCTTATTTAGACCTCTGTAGTCGATACAAGGACGAAGACCACCATCCTTCTTACCCACAAAAAAGAACCGCACACCTGCAGGAGAACTAGAGGGTCGAATAAAACCCCTCTCGAGGTTTTCTTGGATATATTCCCTCATAGACTGAGACTCAGGTAGGGAAAGAGGATATGTACGACCACGAGGAAGGGAGGCACCTGGGACCAAATCAATGGGACAGTCATACTGTCTGTGTGGCGGTCTCGGCAGCTTTTTTAGAAAACACATCAGCAAAAGCTGAATAGACTCTATGTAAACCCTCTAACAAGGTGGTCGGAATAACAGGAGGAATACATACCCCTCTACAATTATCACCCCATTGAGAAACCTCCCCCGTAACCCAATTAATCAGGGGGTTGTGAGCCTGGAGCCAGGTTAAACCCAAAATGAGAGGAGAAGAGGCACCTTCGATGAGGAAAAAGGTTATCTCTTCATTATGAAAATCATTTACACATAATGATACAAAGATGGTTTTCTTATTTACCACCCCGGAACCTAGGGGTCTTTTGTCCACCGCTAAAAGTCTCATGGGAACCTCCAGAGGGACCACAGGAATGCCATGTCTGGTTGCAAACGTGGCATCTAAAAAGTTACCCTCTGCCCCAGAGTCCACAAAAGCGGACAAATTAATAGAGCCCGAAGGCCAGGTCAGTTTGACTGGTAACTGTACTTTGGAGGCAAATTGGGGAGAGGATACGCCTGCACCCAAATGAAGCTCCCCTTCTTCATTTAGGCTAAGGCGTTTCCCGGCCTCTTAGTACACTGTTTAAGAAGATGACCCTTATCCCCACAATAAATACACAGTCCTAGGGTCCATCTGCGTGTCTTTTCCTCAGGAGAAAGATGAAAAAGGCCCAACTGCATGGGCTCCTCCTGAGGTGGGGACACAGAGGAAACAGAAGATTTAACATTGGACGCTAAATCAGGTTTGACATAGGTAACCTCAGAGAAAGTAGTATGACCCCTTTCACTCCTTCTTTCCCTTTGTCTCCTATCAATCTGGATGGCAAGGGACATGAGATCATCCAGATTGGACGACAAGGGGTAGTTAACCAAACTATCCTTAATAGAATCGGATAACCCAATACGGAACTGACTGCGCAGGGCCACATCGTTCCACCCAGTTTCTACTGCCCACCGGCGGAATACAGTGCAATACACCTCCGCATCCCGTCTCCCTTGGCGCAATTTACGAATCGCCGAATCGGCAGATGATGTACGATCCGGGTCATCGTAAAGATTTGCCATGGAGTGAAATAACAAATCTAGGGAAAAACGGGCAGGATCAGAGGGGGGCAGTCTGAAGGCCCAAACTTGGGGATCCCCCAAAAGAAGGGTCATTACAAATCTTACTTTTTCCTCACCAGTAGGAAATGAATGTGGGAAAAAGCTAAGATATAATTTACACGCCTCTTTGAAGACAAAAAACTTAGTCCTATCCCCAGAAAATTTTTCTGGAAAGGCAATTTTGGGCTCTTGGGGTCTAGATGTGTTTCCCCACATAGCAAAAGAGCCCACAGGAAGGGAAGGACTAGGCACAGGCTGCTGCAGAACTTGTGGAGTCTCCAGCTGGCGGGTTAGACTGTGAAAACCCTGCAGGAGATAATTTTGCTTTTGCTCCTGGTCCTCCAAGCGCTGTAATAGGGTAGTAAGAAGTGCTTCTGTAACTGATGGAGCGGACGAAGCAGCAGCGGACTTATCGTGATCTTGGTCCTCCATTTCAGGCCCGTGATAATGTCACGGTCGGCACCCTAAACCAGAACTGATGCCAAGTTCCCTGGTCTCGGCTCGGCTTCACCAGTATTTGTGACCGCCTTTGGCTTCGGGAGGAGCCCTCAGCTACTCAGATGCCACCTGGACTTAACCAAGGGAACAAGGGGAGGAGTTCTGGCAAGCAAAGGGGCACGACTGTAGTAAAAGTCAGTTAGGCCGAAGATCATGGTACAAAAGGATTAGGCAAGTTCATAGTCAGGCAGGCTGGGTCGCGGCAGGCAGGAATCAAGGAACGTCAGACAGGCAAGGGTCAAAACCAGGTAATCAAACAGCAGAATCAGGCGGTAATCAAGGTCAAACTACAAGCCGAGGTCAGGATGCGGATAGCAGAATAGTCGGGAACAAGCCGGGTCAAAACCACAGGAAAACACTAGCAGGATACAGGAATTAATGCACAAAGCTCAGGAAAGGCACCAGGAATCAATCCTATCACGGGCAACGAAAAAGTAAACAAAGTCCCTTTAAATACATTTAAAGTTGGCGCCATAGCGCGCTGACGTCATAACGCCAGCGCGAAGCGCCTATAAATTACAGCGATGCGCGCGCGGGGCGCACTAGGAAGTTGCCGGCACTGAAGCAAGACGGCGCGGCGGGCGTCCCCGCTGATGACGGCGCGGCGGGCGTCCCCGCCGTGCCGGTAAGGAATTTTTCATTACACTGTCTAATAAACCATAACTAAAGACTTTTGGTATCTGAAATTTCCATAACAGTTTAGTGGAGAATGAGGGCAGGTTCAAGTCATGCAGAGCTGCCGTCTAGAAGTGAAGAGACAGAAAGTAAAGGGGCAGAAGAAAAGGGGCAGAAAGTGGCCTTGCAAGGTAATAAATCTCTTATTTTCTTCCCCTGTTTTTCACAGAATGGATTGTCTCTGTCAGCAGAAGTTATTTCGGGTATCTATGTCCTAACCACATGTCTTGTATGAAAGTGTGTGTGTGGGGGGGGGGGGAGAACTAGAGGGAGAAGTCCTTTCTTTCAGAAGGTCAAAGGGCACAAGACTGGTGAATCTTTTAGACAAGCAGCTGGACTGATTACAAGACAGATGGGCTTGGGAGTGCTGCTAGAAAATCCAACCAATTTATAGTTGCAGATTTATAGACAGGCATTGTAAGTGAATGCAATGCAGACTGGGTTACGAATTGCCTAGAAAGTAGAAAGTAGATACTATATTAATGTTGAAGGTGCTGTTCTGTAACAAGTTGTCCCTTGTGCTACTGACCACACCCAACTCTGTTATTCAAGCTGCTGTGCCTCCATTGTTTGCGTATCAAGAGGTGTGCCTCACCTATTTACTTGCCCTACCCCTTGGGTGGATATTGAGGTGGTAGCTATGGGCGTGGTACACAGATTGGTGTCCACCCTCTGTAACAAAAGTTGTGTCCATTCTTAAAATGGCTGCCAGTTCATTCATAGCCTCCAGCAGGAATGGGTTGTCACATACCTACAGTACCCGTATATGGTATGAAGGCAATCAGTATGGCTACATCAGGCTATTAGAGGAGTGTATCATTTAGCACTGTTCTACAGCAATACCTTTGATAAACTTATAAAGTTTGGTACTGTCTGTATATTTGTCTCAGATGTACACTGTAAAAGAGATATTGCCATCGAATTGAATTATTGAATTCAAACTTTTTATATTGTTTTGCCAAGAATTATGTATTTTTATGTCTGTTTATTTGCATCAGACTGTTGATGTACTCTATGCTCTGAGTCATTGGTTTAATTATGTTGGTTTGAAAAACCCAACATACTATTCTTAGACTTCAGCTTATTCCTCTGCTTCTTTTTCTTAGCGCCCCCATTTTCTAAACGCTACTCCTCCTACAGTTTTAGGGGTACAACACAAAGGGGCCGATTCCCTAAAGGACGATAAAATGAGCACTATTTATAGCAGGGGTGGGCAAACTAAGGCCCGCGGGCCACATCCGGCCCGTTTGCCTTTTTAATCTGGCCCGCCGACTCCTGATTGGTTGCGCCCCGTGCATGCGCGTGACGTCAGAACGCACGGGGCGCAACCGTATAAAACTTCAGATGCAGCGGGAGCCGGGGGACTGACACAGCCGGAGGAGGCAGGAGGTCGTTGGAGGATGGAGCCAAAGGAAGCTGTCGGTCGCTGGGGGGAGCTGGTGGGAGGATGTTGAGCAGGATGATGGGAAGAACGCTGGGGGGAGCTGCAGGATGCTGAGGGGGTAGCTGAAGGATGCTGGGGTGGAGCTGAAGGATGCTGGGGTGGAGCTGAAGGATGCTGGGGTGGAGCTGAAGGATGCTGGGGGGAACTGCAGGATGCTGGGGAGTGGAGCTGGAGGATGCTGGGTGGGATGCTGAGGGGGGAGCTGGAGGATGCTGGGGGTTAGCTGAAGGATGCTGGGGTGGGGAGCTGCAGGATGCTGGGTGGGAACTGAGAGGCCCCGTGATTTCTAATGGCGGCCCTGGGCGTAACGCTGGTCCGGCCCGGCCTGGGCCGTCTGTAAGTCAATGTGGCCCCTGAGCCAAAAAGTTTGCCCACCCCTGATTTATAGCATGCGTTAAAAATTTTATGGCTTCTTATTTTTTTGCGACTTAACACTCAATTCACTAAAAGGACAGGCATCATAATTAAGACACAATGGGGCTCATTTATCAATGCATCGCAGCACACAAACCGACGCAATTATGATTATGCACCATTTTGTGGGCACACGCAATTGCATATGCGTTACATTGCGTCGGTTCATTTATTTTTCCGCCAGTTCTTTTTATGCGCATGTCGCAAATACTGGGCAATAATGTCGCAAACAACTACATGTTTTTTGGGGGTGTGGCTAGGGGCGTGTTTTAAGTGCCCAATTTTTGCGAGAGTGCGCCCTTTGCACCTATATATGTGCTATTTGCGCGTATATAGGGGCAGATTTGCACAGGCACGGCTGCATTGAAATCTTTACGCCTGTTCATTTGTGGTGTATTTCTGACTGCGCGTTCTTCAACATTTGCGCTAGTATATTCGCAGATTTGCGCTACAATAAACTAATTTAGGTATGTCATTAATAAAACCATGTTAATGTTAATTTATGATATGTTGATTAGCATTATTAGAAAAATATAATTGTTAATTTGTTTACAATGTGTTAATAACATTTACCCTTTTTTTTAACTTTGTTCTTATCTATAAAGGCAGTTTCCCTTGCTAATGTGATGGAGTCTTTCATATCTTTTTTCCATTTAAACACCAACTGACTAGGTTGTTAAGTTAGGAAGCAAGTAGTTGGTACGGGTTTATAAGAGCATTAGCTTGCACCATCTATGCACACAATTTATGACAAGTTTTGCGTCGTCATATGTGCAGTTTTGCGACATTATATGTGCATGTTTGTATAGCGCAGCAGTTTGCGTCAAAACTAGCGCATGAAACTTTAAGCGGCCGAGTTTGCGCTATACTGTTAAATATACTTATGCGCAGGGCAAAAGTTTTTTCTCTGCGACTATTATAGCGCTGCGATGCGTTGGTAAATGAGCCCCAATGATCTTTGCGTTATTTAACTCACAATGAGTGTTTTTGCATTATTTCCCGCTGCGCGCAATATATTTCGATGCGTACTATATTAGCGCACGATTTTACGCACGTAACCATTACTTTCAGAAAACTACTGTTCTGAAAATTACCATTTCCCTTACCATTTTTACTTCCTGTAGGCTGCCAGCGGCAGCCTTCCAGTTCTCTGAGCATGTGTGTAACTTGATCCTGTCTCCTGTTCTGAGCTACACATGCCCACCAGCCAATCAGAAGCGGATCTGGCACGGGGAGGGGGGGAGGGAATGAAACACATGTGCAGTATGAAGCAAGGAGGGAAAGGAAGGGAGAATACCTTTTTAGAGATGGCTGCCTGTTCTAGAAAATGTGAAGTAAGTGTGAGTAAATATTTGATTAGGTGAGCCAAAAGTGTGGCGTTTTTACTAAACAATAGGAGGACTATTGGGCAGTATGCTTTTTAAATTTTGACTTGCATTCTCCTTTAAGTGAGGCTGAACAGGTTCTGTAAAAAGCCCCCCTAAATACCGGGTTATTGACCATAACTTGTCAGGCTTTCCTTGACTCTGAACACTGTATATATGTATATAAGCCCCCCTAAGTACTGGGTTAGCGACTTTAACCTGTCAGGCTTTGTTTAATAACACATATATTCTATCAACCTGTGATAACATATCCATGACTCTGATATCTTATAAACATAGAACTTTAATTACTACAGTCAGTACAATCAAACAATATTATCACAGTTACATTGAATCCTATAGTAAGAGAATCATCCAGCATACAAGGCTTCTAATAAATATATTCTAACTATACTGCGCTACTGTCTGTGTGTGCATGTATAAGGTGTGATCACCTGTTCCTTGTTCCTTTCTTTCTTCTTCTGCTGCTACACCAAGTGGAAGGGCTTCAACTTATATCCACTTGCCCTTCATGACAACCAGGCCCTAGCCCCTCAATGTTTGCATGTAAACATCCTGTAACTAGAATGAAACACTGCCCAGTAGTAGTCGCTGTAGACCAAGGGATATTTCCCTTGCCATAGGTCTCCATTCATTTCCAATGACCTGTTATACTGAATGTCACACATAGCTGTCACTGTCCCATGGGATTTCCAAGCTTACCATATTCTTGATAAACCAGTTTTCTGGGAGATGGTCAGTATTGTTTACATAGTTACATAGGGTTGAAAAAAGACCATTGTCCATCAAGTTCAACCCATCCGAGTAAACCCAGCACACAACCTATACTTACCAATCTATACACTCACATACATAAACTATATATACAACCAGTAATACTAACTGTAGATATTAGTATCACAATAGCTTTGGATATTCTGCTTGTTCAAAAACTCATCCAGGCCCCTCTTAAAGGCATTAACAGAGTCTGCCATTACCACATCACTAGGAAGGGCATTCCACAGCCTCACTGCCCTCACCGTGAAAAACCACCTACACTGCTTCAAATGGAAGCTCTGTTCCTCTAATCTATAGGGGTGGCCTCTGGTGCGTTGATTGTTTTTATGGGAAAAAAGAACATCCCCCATCTGCCTATAATCCCCTCTAATGTACTTGTACAGAGTAATCATGTCCCCTCGCAAGCGCCTCTTTTCCAGAGAAAACAACCCCAACCTCGACAGTCTAACCTCATAGCTTAAATCTTCCATCCCCTTTACCAGTTTAGTTGCACGTCTCTGCACTCTCTCCAGCTCATTAATATCCTTCTTAAGGACTGGAGCCCAAAACTGCACCGCATACTCAAGGTGAGGCCTTACCAGGGACCTATAAAGAGGCAAAAATATGTTTTCATCCCTTGAGTCAATGCCCTTTTTTATACAAGACAGCACTTTATTTGCTTTAGTAGCCACAGAATGACACTGCCTGGAATTAGACAACTTGTGATCTACAAAAACCCCTAGATCCTTCTCCATTAAGGATACCCCCAACACTCTACCATTCAGTAGATAGTTTGCGTTTATATTATTTCTACCAAAGTGCATAACTTTGCACTTATCAACATTGAACCTCCTTTTCCAGTTTGCTGCCCAGTTTTCCAATTTTGTCAAATCGCTCTGCAAAGCGGCAGCATCCTGCATGGAACTTATAGTTTTGCACAATTTAGTGTCATCAGCAAAAATAGAAACATTACTCTCTATGCCCACCTCCAGGTCATTAATAAACAAGTTAAAAAGCAAAGGACCAAGGACTGACCCCTGCGGTACTCCACTAACCACACTGGTCTAATTAGAAAATGTTCCATTTACCACCACTCTTTGTAATCTATCCTTCAGCCAGTTCTCTATCCAATTACAAATATTATGTTCTAGGCCAATATTCCTCAATTTGATCATTAACCTTCTGTGAGGTACTGTATCAAACGCTTTAGCAAAATCTAAGTAGATGACATCAACTGCCATTCCAGCATCAAGGTTCCTGCTCACCTCCTCATAAAAGGCAACTAAATTAGTCTGGCAAGATCTGTTACGCATAAAACCATGCTGGCACAAACTAATAGTATTGTGAACTGCAATGTATTCAACTATCCTATACCTTATTACCCCTTCCAGAAGCTTTCCTACTACTGATGTCAGACTAACAGGCCTATAGTTTTCAGGCTAAGAACGAGATCCCTTTTTAAATAACGGCACCACATTAGCAATTCGCCAGTCTCTCGGCACCATGCCAAACCTCAACGAATCCTGAAAAATTATGTGAAGATGCTTGGCAATCACACCGCTCAGCTCATTTAATACCCTGGGATGAATCCCATCCGGCCCTGGACCTTTGTTTACCTTTACATGTTCAAGTCTCTTTTGAATTTCCTCCTGAGTGACCCACGCGTCAGTAGCTAAATTACTAGAACTGGGTATATTAAAAGGAAAGCCTTCATTATCTGGCTCCTCAGATGTATAGACAGATGAAAAATAAGAGTTCAAAATTTCTGCTTTTTCCCCGTTCTCATCAACCAACGTACCCCCCCGTGATAATAAGTTTCCCACCCCTTCTTGCTTCATTTTTTTACTATTCACATAATTAAAAAATAATTTTGGATTCTTTTTACTCCTAGCTGCAATATCCCTTTCCATCTCTATTTTAGATTGTCTGATAGCTTTTTTGCGTGATTTATTTGCTTCCTTGTACCTGATGAAAGTTTCCGCTGTCCCAGCTAACTTGAATGCTTTAAAAGCACATTTTTTATTACCAACCTCGACCCTAACTCTTTTATTCAGCCATAAAGGTTTTGCTTTGCGATGCCTCTCCTTACTTACAAGGGGAATATACTGTTGTGTATACCTGCAAAGCAATGTTTTAAAGATGTTCCATTTTCCTTCTGTGTCTAACCCAGGGGTGGGCAAACTTTTTGGCTCACGGGCCACATTTACTCACCCCCGGGCCGGACCGGGCCAGGGCAGGCCCCCTTCTCTCTTTAATTCCGGCACGCCAATGACACCAAGTCTCGTGTGATGAGACTTGGCGTCGTCGGCGGGCCGGATTAAAAAGGCAAAGGGGCCAGATGTGTCCCGCGGGCCGTAGTTTGCCCACCCTTGGTCTAACCCCATGAAAAGCCTTTCCCAGTTGACACATTGCAGAGATGCCCTTATACTGGCAAAGTCTGCACGTCTAAAATTGAGCGTTTTAGTTACTCCCTTATAGTTCTGTCTCTGCAGCATTATCTCAAAGGAGACCATGTTGTGATCACTGTTCCCCAAATGCTCACCCACACAAATGTTAGAGATGAGTTCAGTATTATTAGATATTACCAGGTCCAAAATAGACTCATTCCGAGTAGGTTCTTGAACCACCTGAAATAAAAAGTTGTCATTTAGCATGTTTACAAACCTACTAGCTTTGTCTGACTTAGCCACCCCATTACTCCAGTCAATGTCCGGATAATTAAAGTCCCCCATAATAACAACTTGACCCAATTTTGAAGCCTCCTCCATTTGCAAAAGTAGCTGGGACTCATCCCCCTCATCTATACGGGGTGGTTTATAGCATACACCAATGATCATTTTCTTTGTGACCTTCAGCCCTACTGAAATTTCTACCCAAAGAGATTCAACGTTTTCATTGGTAATGTCTTTATTACATGGCTTTAAATCTGACTTTACATAAAGACAAACCCCTCCACCCTTTTTAATCACTCTGTCCCTCCTAAAAAGGATTCAGTGACTCTCTTCTTTGTTTGTTTAGTGACACCGTCTTCCCAAACATCTCTTTGTTTATTGTTTGTGACAGTGACAGTTGGAAGCTGATTTCCAAAGATTGCTTGGATACCTATCAATGTCTTTTTCACCAATATTATTTAATGAACATTGTCCAATATAACAGGTTCCCTCCTAGGAGAGAGCAGGAGGATCCTGGCAGCAGAGTTTAAGATTGATTGCAGGGGAAGGTGGGAGTCTGGGAGGCCAGTTAGTAGGAGATTGCAGTAATCTAAGCAGGAAAGGATAAGGGCATGTATAAGTGTTTTTAGCTATTACTTGTGAAAGAAAGGGGCGTATCTTGGCAATATTGCGGAGGAAAAAACGGCAGGTTTTGGCAGCGTTATTAATATGGTTAGAGAAGGAGAGTGACTGGTCAAAGATAACCCCATGGCAGTGTGCAGAATTAACAGGGTTTGATGGTCATGCCATCAATAGTAATGGTGAAAGGAGGAGGAGAAGGGCTAGGTTTGGGCGGGAAGACTATGAGCTCTGTTTTAGCTAGGTTAAGTTTGAGGTGATGTTGGTTCATCCAGGAGGAGATCGCCAGGAGGCAGTTAGCAATCTGGGTTTGAACATCAGTGGTTATTGCAGGGGTGTCTAAAAATATCTGGATGTCATCTGCATATAAGTTATATTTAAGACCAAAAGAAGAAATAAGGTCTCCTAAAGAGAGAGTGTACAGGGAGAACAGCAAAGGACAAAGTACAGAGCCCTGAGGCACTCCCACACTAAGCTGAACCGGGGTAGAGGATATGTTAGCAAGAGCAACAGAGAAGGAGCGGTAAAAAAGATAGGAAGAGAACCAGGATGCAGTCTGATCCCGGATAGCCAGAGAGTAGAGAATTTGCATAAGGACAAAATGATCGACAGTATCAAAAGCAGAGGAAAGGTCTAGGAGAATGAGGACTGAGTAGCATCCTTTGGCCTTGGCAGTCTGGAGTTTGTTTGCGATGAGGGCATAGGATCCAGTGAGCAGGTTGTAGGCGGAGAGGAACTACAAACTCTGTTACGAAATCAGCAAAGTACTGGGGGGGGTGTTCAGATACGATTGATTCAATAGGTGATCGTGCACAGGAGCACAGGAATCGTGTCTGAGGGTTATGCCAAGGACAGGGATTACGGGCACGACTGCGTTGTGGCTGCAGGGGGGAATGGGTGTTTATTACCGATGATAAAATAGAGTTGTAGATATTTACCAGTAACTCAGGATCAGAGGAAGCACAGAAGGAGGAGAGGTTAGAACTAAGAGCGTTAGAGAGAGCAGTTATATCAACCATTCAAGTGTTGCGAATCAGACTTACCAATCTATACTAAAACATACATAAACTATATATACAACCATTAATACTAACTGTAGATATTAGTATCACAATAGCCTTGGATTCTATGCTTGTTCAAGAACTCATCCAGGCCCCTCTTAAAGCGGACCTGTCACCTTAAGAAATAATTTCAAATTGTTTTCTATAGTGTTTGTCAAGCAAAATAAATTTGCTTACACTATATCAATTATTTTAATCTTATTTTCTTCAGCCTTGGAATTCACAATTGCAGCCAGCAGGCAGGTGCCATTTTATGGACACTGTTATCAAAGCAGGCATTGCATCCTGCCAACATCTTGTTTCTGTGCTAATATGGGGGGACCTGATACCCATGTCCATGCACTGGTTACATAATTACATGGTGAGGAGGGAGGGGGAATGTGAGGGGTGCAGCAAAATCTAAGAAGTTCTGAATTGAAAGTGAAAGTAACTGTCTGCCCCACCTCTATGCCTAAGGCATAGAGGCGGGGCAGGCAATATATGATTGACAGCTGGGATTTTAAAATGCCTTTATAATGGGTATGGATGTGGTAATAAAAAAAATATTTTGAGTTTCATGTTTAATTTGAAAAGGGCTTTTATTATACAGCTTTTTTTATAGATGCCTTTTAAGTGACAGGTCCACTTTAAAGGCATAAACAGAATCTGCCATTACCACATCACTAGAAAGGACATTCCACAACCTCACTGCCCTTACCATGAAAAACCACCTACGCTGCTTCAAATGGAAGCTCCATTCCTCTAATCTATAGGGGTGGCCTCTGGTGCATTGATTGCTTTTATGGGAAAACAACCCCAACCTCGACAGTCTAACTTCATAGCTTATATCTTCAATCCCCTTTACCAGTTTAGTTGCACGTCTCTGCACTCTCTCCAGCTCATTAATATCCTTCTTAACGGCTGAAGCCCAAAACTGCACCGCATACTCAAGGTGAGGCCTTACCAGGGACCTATAAAGAGGCAAAATTATGCTTTCATCGCTTGAGTCAATGCCCTTTTTTATACAGCACTTTATTTTTGTGCAGCACTTTATTTGCTTTAGTAGCCACAGAATGACACTGCTTGGAATTATCTACAAAAACCCCTAGATCCTTCTCCATTAAGGATATCCCCAACAAACTTACAAAACTACGATTCAGTAGATTATTCGCGTTTATATTATTTTTACCAAAGTGCATAACTTTGCACTTGTCCACATTGAACCTCATTTTCCAGTTTACTGCCCAGTTTTCTTAGCAATCCCACCCCCGTCTTTTTGTGGCACCACTCTGAATGCCCCAATTTTTCCATTGACAAGGAAGATTTTCAAACTGCTGCCACACTTACAGGCTTTAAATGAGAAGAAAAGGCTAATAAAGAGTTAATTTCAAGCTGTAGGCATACCTTCAGTTGTCTCAATAGTGCCCTTAAGTCTCCCCATATTTCACCTGTTCAGATGATCAGAAGCCAAACAGGAAGAAAAAACGCTGAGCTGTGTAAAGTTCCCATAATGCCTCGCTCCTGCACAGACACCCAGACCAAGTGAACATGCTCAGTTAGTTAGACTATAATCACCTTCCTGCTGATTGGCTCAGATCCACATTCCTAAGGGGGAAGAGTGAGTTCTTAGCATTTTTGAGGGAGGGGGGAGCAGGAGAGAGGAGACAGCAGGCAGCTGCGTGTCTCTGGCACATGAATTACAGACACAAAAAATCTTTTCACAAAGAAATCAGTGCAGCATTTCTGCTTATGGCTGTATTTACATAGACATTTCTGATAAAGCTTACTTAGTTTTTACCTTTCTTTCTCCTTTAAAGGTACACTCCCCAAATTTGAACAACACAATCACAGGGTCACCCCCAATGAAACAGCGAGATTTGTAAGATGGCCCAAAGTTGGAGGAGCCAACAACAGCCAATAAAATTTCACCCATTAAAATGGGGATATTGAAACTGCTGCCTCACTTACAGCTTTGAGACTACACTTGCCAAACTTGAATCACATTGAGCCATTCACACAGTAGTAATGCCAGGGTTCCCAAACTTTGTAGAGTTAGGCACCAGGTAACTGTGGTTCAAGGTTAGAAAATCTGGGCAGAGCTACCAACAGCCAATCATAAATTGCTGCCATTCAGACACTATTAAAACCAGGGTCCCAAACTTTGCACAGTGGTTTTTACAATATAACTGTGGTCCAAGGTTAGAGAAACTGGGGGGAGCCAACAACAGCCAATCAGATTTCATTCAGTGACTTCACATTTTTCACAGTTTTTTTTAAGTTATACTGCTCTTACCTGCAGTTGCTGTTATTAAGTAACAGTGGGTCTTCTGACCTTATTGCACTAAAGTAATGCATCATGGTAATGTATATAACTTTAGTTGTAAAAGGAACTGCTATACCAAGCTGTGGCTGAAGAGAAGGAACTATGGCTCAAAGCCAGGTGTTGTCCAGTATCTTCACGATCACACCACTGCCCCATAATCTTTCTTGCCTCACACAACCAGTGCAGTCTCGATTGTAGCCCAACATAGACAAGTTTGTTTTATCTGCACAACATAATCCAGGTATGACTGTACCAACATTTATTAAACACTTGCCTAAGGCAAGAGGAGGGAACCATAAAGTTAATAGCCCCTATGGGTTTAAATTCCTACAGGCTCAGTTCGCTTAGTTGCTGGACAGAATGGAATGGACAGAAAGTTCATTTCCATATAGTTACATAGTTACATAGTTACATAGGGTTGAAAAAAGACCTGTGTCCATCAAGTTCAACCCATCCAAGTAAACCCAGCACACCTAACCCACACCTACCAATCTATACTCACATACATAAACTATAAATACAACCACTAGTACTAACTGTAGATATTAGTATCACAATAGCCTTGGATATTCTGATTGATCAAGAACTCATCCAGGCCCCTCTTAAAGGCATTAACAGAATCTGCCATTACCACATCACTAGGAAGGGCATTCCATAACCTCACTGCCCTCACCGTGAAAAACCACCTACGCTGCTTCAAATGGAAGCTCCGTTCCTCTAATCTAAAGGGGTGACCTCTGGTGCGTTGATTGTTTTTATGGGAAAAAAGAACATCCCCCAACTGCCTATAATCCCCTCTAATGTACTTGTACAGAGTAATCATGTCCCCTCGCAAGCGCCTCTTTTCCAGAGAAAACAACCCCAACCTCGACAGTCTAACCTCATAGTTTAAATCTTCCATCCCCTTAACCAGTTTAGTTGCACGTCTCTGCACTCTCTCCAGCTCATTAATATCCTTCTTAAGGACTGGAGCCCAAAACTGCACTGCATACTCAAGGTGAGGCCTTACCAGGGACCTATAAAGGGGCAAAATTATGTTCTCATCCCTTGAGTCAATGCCCTTTTTTATACAAGACAGCACTTAATTTGCTTTAGTAGCCACAGAATGACACTGCCTGGAATTAGACAACTTGTTATCAACAAAAACCCCTAGATCCTTCTCCATTAAGGAAACCCCCAACACACTACCATTCAGTAGATAGTTTGCGTTTATATTATTTCTACCAAAGTGCATAACTTTGCACTTATCAACATTGAACCTCATTTTCCAGTTTGCTGCCCAGTTATCTAATTTTGTCAAATCGCTCTGCAAAGCGGCAGCATCCTGCATGGAACTTATAGTTTTGCACAATTTAGTGTCATCAGCAAAAATAGAAACAATACTGTCTATGCCCACCTCCAGGTCATTAATAAACAAGTTAAACAGCAAAGGCCCAAGGACTGGGCAAAGGCCCAATGTACGCTATTGGCTAGTGTGCTGCCACGCAGCTTTTACTGTCTAGCAATTGTTATCACATGTTATTGTTATAATGTTATTTGGTATCATCCTTTCACCCCTGCTGTTTCTTGCAAGATAGTTGCTCCCGCCCTCCATTTTGTTGCTGTAACTCCCCTTTTTGTTTAGTGTGTTATGATGGGACTGCAGTGTGTAAGCTGTGTAACTTCATTAGAAATTTACCTATGGAAAAGTCTCTTATGTTTATACCCTTGCTACCTTGAAGCATAAAAAAGCATTGGAAAACACCTCTGGAGTCTTTATTCATTGAGTAAGCTATCTGTTAAGGTGATCATTCATCCTCACAGACTGGGTCTACACTGGGCTTGTGGCAGGTACAACCGACGCTGAGACAGAACAGTAAATTTCTAGAAGAATCCATTGCATGGCTATACTCTGCAGCTTCACAACCGTGAGTAAATATTTGCCTGTGTGAAGAATAAACACCCTAAGACAGGAATTCATCTTCATACTCTGCACTGAGGCCTATCACTGCTTGTGTGTTACTGCTACACTTACCAGAAGCATTGCAATGCGCCAGAAGCCAGCTACCTGCTGAATATTTCCCACAGTATAACCTATTGCCGGTCTGTGCTGTTGGTCAGCCAAAAGTACACTCTGAACTGTGCAAAGACTGTCTATGATTGCTATATAAAGTCACTAGGATCCATTATTGTCAAGCTGTATGGACTGTGAACTCAATATCTGTACTTATAAGAACTACAGTATATTCTTGCCTTTCACAAGGTGATTTTGAACTGTGTTTTTCTTTGCCAAGAATCCGGTTTGAGCTGGCTTGCAGCTCCAGCTCCAAGGCACAGCCTGCTTACAAAGTATCAATACCTACAGAGCTCAGCTTTGCCAGATTTCCAAGACACTAAACTGCAGCACTTGTCATGTCTGACAGAGATTCTACTGAGCCTGCATTTGTTCATGATAAAGCAGACACCTTGCTTCATTCTGCTCGTCCAGTTAGGGCCCCTCATCCATCCTTGAAAGCAAGGGAGGCTTATGAAGCAAATAAGGAAGAGACAGCCGATAACCTGATTGCATTATGGAAGAAAACTTTAAGTAACAGCTGCTAATGAAACTAGCAACAACACTGAGTAATCGAACGCCACCCTCTCAAGGGTTAAGAAGGCATTTGAGAATTATAAAAGACTTTCTGAAAAGTACTTTTCCCTTCTGTCATGTTCCAAAATGGAGGGAGCTTCACTAGAATTAAAAGACTTTATTTCTACTGAGCAGCAGAGACATAGCACATATCTTGAAGCAAAGGTACAGATAGAGGGTAGATTAGCACAGCTTCATGAAACTACATCCTGTATATCTGCTTCTTCCAGACATTCAGGAAAATCATCTAGATCTGCCCTCTCAAATCATAAATCCTCTTCTAAGTCATTGCGGTCCTGCTCTGTAAGGTCATCACTGAGCGACCACAAACTCAAAGCTCGCTAAAAGGCTGCAGTAGCCCAAGTTCAAGCCACCTGTTCTGAAAGAGAAACAGCTTTCAATGCAGAAGCTAAATGCAAGGAAGCCGAAGCACAGGCAGAGGCTAAGCTTAAGGAAGCCGAAGCACAGGCAGAAGCTAAGCTTAAGGAAGCTGAAGCACAGGCAGAAGTTAAGCGGAAAGAAGCTGAAGCACAGGCAGAAGCTAAACGCATTCAAGCAAGAATACAAGCAGAAACAGAGGCTCATCTAGAAATCCTTCAGAAGAAAAGAGAAAAGGAAGTAGCCTTAGCGGAATTATTTGTCTTGGAACAAGCCCTATTGGAAGAAGAAGGAGCGTCTTGTCCTAGCTTGGCCGCCTGTCAAGACCCTGTTGAAAGGACACTACAATTTGTCTTGACCCAGAACCATAATGTCATAGTGCCGCCTACGGTAGTAGATCCATCTCATAATCCTCCAGCAAGTCAGTATGCACCTCCCAACACAGACACTCCACTACTACCGCATGCCACAAAATCAAATGTACCAACCTATGCAGCTCATGTGCCGCCACAACCCCTTGTGAGAAGAGATTACAAGGGCACAGCAGAAGACTTCAGAGTGAACTCTATGCCTCCTGCAATACAGCTCTCTTCAACTTCAAATGCACAAAGACCTTTAGACACCAGACTCTTGCCTGGACTGAACCCACCTGCTATACCTTTCTCTCCACCTACTGGCCAGCATCGGATACCAACCTTGATCCAAGATGGTGCACCATCAGTACTTCCTGTGGGTGTAAAAACCGAAAGCACCGACATTGCAGAGTTCAGCAAGTATATGATCCGGCGAGAGTTGATTGCTACCAGACTGTCTAGATTTGATGACCGCCCAGAGAACTATAGGAGTTGGAGATCTATGTTTAAGACAGTAACCAAGAACTTGGATATTGAACCCCAAGCAGAACTTGACTTACTAATAAAGTGGTTGCGGCGTCAATCCTCAGAACAAGTAAAGAGACTTAAATCTGTCTACATTCATAACTTTGAAGCAGGCCTTGATGCTGCCTGGGAACGTTTGGAACAAGACTATGGGAGCCCAGAAGTCATTGAATCTGCCTTATACCAGAGATTAAAAGACTTTCCTAAGATCTCCGTTAAGGACAATCATAAGCTTAGAGACTTAGGGGACCTTCTTCTTGAACTTGAAATTGCTAAGTCAGATCCTAGTTTGCCAGGTCTTAGCTATTTAGACACTGCTCAGGGCGTAAATCCTATTGTAGCAAAGTTGCCTAATTATCTCCAGGGGAAGTGGACTAGCGTATAAATATGAACACCATGTCTCTTTCCCACCCTTTTCTTACTTTGCAGAGTTCGTGAGGAAGATCGCAAGATCCATGAACAACCCAAGCTTCTTGTATCCAGATACAACCACCCTTCCTTCAACTACTTCAAAGGGTATTGCCACCAACAGTAAATTCTCAAGACATCCTATTGCTGTGAGAAAGACCGCAATTGCATCCAATGTCTCGGCTACAGATACTAAATTACAAGGTACCAAGGCAAGCAATCTTGATCAACAGTGTCCCATTCATGATACACCACATTCTCTCTCCATATGTCGTGCATTCAGGGGCAAGCCTATCGAAGAGCGCATGACATATCTCATAATATCTGTTTCAAGTGTTGCACATCCTCCGATCATTTAGCTAGAGATTGTAAGAATGCCGTCAGATGTTCCCTGTGTAACAGTGCCAGGCATGTGGACGCTCTTCATTCAGACTCATACAAAAGGAAACCTCCGCCTGGCAGCAACCCCAAGACTACATCAGATGATGGCGGGGAGAGAACTAAGCAAAATGCCAATCCTGTAACCACAAGATGTACAGAGGTGTGTGGAAAAGGGCTTCATACCAAGTCTTGCAGCAAGATATGTCTCGTTAGGGTTTTTCCTGAAGGATGCCCACAAAATGCCATAAAAATGTATGCTATACTCGACGATCAGAGCAATCACTCATTAGCCAGTACAGAATTCTTTGACTTATTCAACATTCATGGAGAGACCTGGCCTTACACCTTGCAGACATGTGCAGGACAAGTCAGCACTTCTGGAAGAAGAGCCCATGGCTTCACAGTGGCATCAGAATATGAGAAAATAGAGTTTCCTCTACCAACACTAATCGAATGTGATCAGCTACCGAATAGCAGAGAAGAGATCCCCACACCTGTGGTTGCAAGTCATCACCCTCATTTGAATTACATTGCTGACTACATTCCATCACTTAACAAGGACGCGAAGATCATGATTCTTCTAGGGAGAGACATTCCCAGAGTTCATAAAATAAGAGAGTTATGTAATGGTCCAGATGATGCTCCTCATGCCCAGAAACTTGATCTTGGATGGGTGATAATAGGAGAAGCCTGTCTAGATCGATTGCACAAGCACTCGGATATAGCTTCCTACAAAACCAATGTGGAGAGATCGGAACATACCTATCGGTCGATAAAATGTCCATTGCATCATGTGAAGGAAAGACTTGATTTCAAATCTGAAGCTCCATGTCAAGCACTCCAAGGTGTTACCTGCAAGTTCACTTCTCACATGGACCTTGGTGAGTCAGTGTACCAGACTACTTGTGATGACAACAAGGTTACATATAGTTACATAGTTACATAGGGTTGAAAAAAGACCATTGTCCATCAAGTTCAACCCATCCGAGTAAACCCAGCACACAACCTATACTAACCAATCTATACACTCACATACATAAACTATATATATACAATTACACACCAAAGAAGGGGGAAGGGGGAAGGAGGCTGTTATCTATTTTTATTTTTACTTTATTCGTATCACTGTCAAGCTCACACAGGGTGTTTCCCACCCATATCAATATCAAAATACAAAAAGATTTTTAGTGTGATACCCTAAAATCATAATCTTTATTAATAATACACTTAAAACTGGGGCTTAATTGCCACACACAAATAGCATCAAATATCAGTGATATTCACACTGACAAATGTAGTTTCCAAAGAAAAAGTGGGTAGAGTGATTGGGGGGGAACGACTAGTTCATTAGTGGGTACTTACATACATATATAAAGGTGCAGGGGTTTAATAAGGTTAACTAAAGAGGCTCACCAGAGCGACTGGCTAACTACGAGTCACAATGGCGCCAATTTCAAACTTTGCGGCGATTCACGCCGTTTTGCAGTGACTGACCCCTTAGCAGACGCCGCCTACATTCTCCGTGCGGGTCTGTACCCTGTCATATTCTTACTGAAATCCCAGCGTTTGTCAACTACTCGTCCCTCTCTCACTGAATCCTCAGCCTTCGCCAGATTAACAGGAGCCGCACTGTACTATTTATACTTGTATCTCCAGATATACCTTTCGGCGACCTCTTTACCCACCCCTGCACTGACTCAACAGCGGCTGAAACACAGCCACTTGCCCACCCGGACAGATCAGTCCTGTCCCCTTCATAAGAATCAGTCGCTCCCCTCCACCTCCACAATACCCCACCGCCCTACGCGTTTCGTCACGCTACTCGTGACTTCCTCAGGGGCTATCATTGGTCCGTATCGTATCAGTGTTAAGTATATATACCCTGTTCCTAATGACGTGTTGCCGAAATTTTCACCAGCCCCATCTATTGGTAAAAACTAGGTATTGCAGCCTATCATAGAAAGTGTATATCATATACTAAGGTCTCATAAGAGACAATGTTATAAGCAAGGATTTCAACCATATGTTGCAAGCTAGAAGACAAAGTATCTCTTCTTTTGCAACTTTATGTGTATAGTTAGATTAATTCTTAGAGATGAAAGGAGTAAAAGTAAAGCCTTCATTAAGACCAAAGGGTGACCGTGTTCTTAATTTATAAATCCACTCACATTCCCTTTTCAATAATAATTTGTCAATATCACCTTTCCTTGCCCCCAGCTTCACTTTTTCTATCCCAAAGAAAGAGATTGCTCCAATATCTGAGTTGTGAAAATCTCGGATGTGTCTTGCTAAGGGGGTATTTTTGTTGTTAACGATTGTTCCAATGTGTTCGAGAATTCTTTTACGTAATTCTCTGAAAGTTTTTCCCACATAAAACATGGGACACCGGCACATCCCTATGTAAATAACTCCTGTCGTACGGCAGTTAATGAACTGCTTAATTTCATACGTAATGGAAGAGCCTGGTCTTTGAAAGAATTTCCTTGGCTCCATGTATTGGCAAGCCAAGCAGTTATGACATTTAAAAGAACCCACCGTTGGGGTAAGAAAGTGAGTCGGTATATTGCGTTGCTCCATAAAATGGCTATGTACTAGCATATCCGATAAACTAACGGATCTCCTAGCTACCATCACTGGTCTATTAGGTAATATATGTCGTAAATCACGGTCACCTCTTAAAACGTCCCAATGTTTCCCAAGGATGTTCTTGATACTGGCCCATTGGTTATTAAACGTCCCTATACACCTAATTTTAGTGTGTTGTTGTCCTGTAGGCACTTCTTTTGCACCAAATAGGAGTGTCTCACGATCAGAGTTTAGAGCCCTCTGGTAGGCTCTCTTTAAACATCGTCTAGGATACCCCCTCTGTAAAAATCTATCACGTAGATCTAAAGCTTTACTTTTAAAGTCTTCAATATCAGAACAATTTCGTCTCAGTCTTAAATATTGTCCTACTGGTATACCTTTCTTCAAAGATGTCGGATGAAAGCTTGTAAAGTGCAAAAGGCTATTAGTCGCAGTAGGCTTCCGATAAATTGTGGTAGCGATCGAGCCCATAACCGTACTCTCCAATTGAAGGTCTAGGAATGGTAATTTATCCTGACCAAATTCGCTTGTAAACTGTAGACCAATATCATTATGGTTTAAATGAGACATCATGTTATGAAACTCAGTTTTAGTTCCCTGCCATATAATTAAAATGTCATCGATATATCTCTTCCATAATTTAATATGTTGGAGATACGGATTCTTTTTGGCATTTAAAGCTGTTTCCTGTTCCCACCACCCCAGGTATAAGTTAGCATAGCTGGGGGCACATGAACTTCCCATAGCGGTTCCCCTCTTTTGATGGTATATCTTACCATCAAAGAGAAAGTAATTATGTGTAAGGATAAAGTGAAGGAGGCCTGTCAGGAAAGTAGCTTGTTTTTCCCCATATTTTTCAACTAAGAAATATTTAGCTGCCTGAAGTCCCTTTCCATGTGGGATACTAGTGTAAAGTGCCTCTACGTCAATACTTACTAGATGGCAAGTGGGATCTATTCTTATCCCTTGTAATATCTGAATAATATCCTTAGTGTCTTTTAAGTATGATGGTAAAGTGAGAACAATGGGGGCTAGATATTGATCAACAAATTTGCTCACATTCTCTGTGAGGGATCCGTTTCCTGACACTATAGGGCGTCCTCTCATTCTTTCTGTTTGTTTATGGACTTTAGGGAGACAATAAAAAGTAGCTATGGTGGGGTGTTGATTATACATAAAAATAAGGTCTTGTTTTGATATAACCCCCTCATATTTGCCTTCATCCAAAAGAGTCTTAAGAGTATCTAAAAATGACAAGGTAGGGTCCCTTTCTAAGACTTCATAACTATTTCTATCCAATAGAAGGTCTAATACCATCTCTTTATAATCCGTTTTATTCATCAGGACAATGTTTCCTCCCTTATCAGCAGATTTAATCTCGATTAAGTCACAACTCCTTAGTTCCTCTAGGGCTTTATGGAGATCGGGGCTTAAATTGCCAACAGAGTTTTTAATTTTCATTCTCTCAATGTCAGCCGTCACCAAATTTACGAACGCGTCTATGTGCGAATATGCTGTTATATTTGGTGTAAATTCCCTTTGTTTCTTATAACGAACTATACCCTCATCATTATCTCCTTCATCGCCATTCTGTAGGGCTTCTAAAATTCTCAAAGTGGAAATGTCATCAACAGTAAGACCCATTTTCCTCATTTCAAGCTCATCTTTATTTCTAAAGAACTTGTATAGTGCTAATCTACGAGCGAACAAATTGATGTCTTTTACCCATTCGAACTTGTTTACATTCCTATTTGGAACAAAGTTGAGACCTTTTTGCAATAATTCAACATGGGACTTGCTCAGTTTAAAAGAAGACAGATTTATTATCTGTAACTGCTGTGTGGATTGAATGCTTTGTACATACGGGCCAGGGCATATCACCTGCTCCTCCTGCCCCTGGACCAGTGATACCCCCATGTAGCTCTGTCTCTTAGCTTTGAATTGGGTTCCTTCATGGGTGTTTCCTCTGGGGTTTCCCCCAAAAAAGACACCTCTTTTCTTCTTGGCTGTCTCTTGTCAGCTTTCAATATTGACTTAGGACCTCCGTCTTCACTGTCACTAGTTCTATACCTATCTTCATCCGAAGATGATTCACAATCAGAGACCAACCCATAGCGTCTCTGAAGAGGCTTCCTTGAAAATTTCGTATAAATATTACCCTTCTCATAATCAGCTAAATCCCTCGTAAACTTTTTTTGCTTACGTTCTCTTATATATTTACGGAAATTCTCAATAGAACTTTTGAGTTTTAATTCAAGAGTTTCAAAGCTGGGATTCTCGCACAAAGATTGTGTTTCCTTAATGGCACTTTCTAATTTCTGATTCGAGACTTCCAAAACACCTATCTCATGTTCCAACAAAATGCCCATCAAGTCAAGAGAACACTTTGTTAGAATGTCCTCCCATTTTTTTCTGAAAGAGTCAGATGTAATATGTGATGCTGGGGAGACCTGTATCCTCAGACCCCTCGGAATCATATCATGTTGTAAATATTTCTTTAAACTCGTTACCTCCCACCATTTTTTGATTTGTTGTTTGTAAATTTTGGTGAGTCCATAGAAAGTCCCTTTAATGTCTGAGGGATCATTATCTATCAGTGATGGATTCGTTTGAAAAGCCCCGTCTGCCTCTCTTTGCCAATCCTCTAAATTAATTGGAGTGGAGAGAAAGCCCGCCATTGTATGGGTAATTTTGGTGTTCACAAATGTCACCAACAAAAAACAGGGTATATGTATAAGTTACACAATAAATAGTATTGTAATTACGTGCTTAACAAATTTGCACTTCACATTTATTATAAAGATAACAGACTCATGGAATTGAATCCAAATAAACTAATTACACACCAAAGAAGGGGGAAGGGGGAAGGAGGCTGTTATCTATTTTTATTTTTACTTTATTCGTATCACTGTCAAGCTCACACAGGGTGTTTCCCACCCATATCAATATCAAAATACAAAAAGATTTTTAGTGTGATACCCTAAAATCATAATCTTTATTAATAATACACTTAAAACTGGGGCTTAATTGCCACACTCAATTAATAAAAACAATCAGAGCCAAATAGCATCAAATATCAGTGATATTCACACTGACAAATGTAGTTTCCAAAGAAAAAGTGGGTAGAGTGATTGGGGGGGAACGACTAGTTCATTAGTGGGTACTTACATACATATAAAAAGGTGCAGGGGTTTAATAAGGTTAACTAAAGAGGCTCACCAGAGCGACTGGCTAACTACGAGTCACAATGGCGCCAATTTCAAACTTTGCGGCGATTCACGCCGTTTTGCAGTTACTGACCCCTTAGCAGACGCCGCCTACATTCTCCGTGCGGGTCTGTACCCTGTCATATTCTTACTGAAATCCCAAATCTTAGTTTATCGGATATGCTAGTACATAGCCATTTTATGGAGCGACGCAATATACCGACTCACTTTCTTACCCCAACGGTGGGTTCTTTTAAATGGCATAACTGCTTGGCTTGCCAATACATGGAGCCAAGGAAATTCTTTCAAAGACCAGGCTCTTCCATTACGTATGAAATTAACCCTTTACGTGCCAGCCGAATTCGTCATTTCAGTTCCCCCCAGTGCCAGACGTTTTGTAAACATTCTGTGCTCTCTCAATATAGGGGCTTTTACTGGGGGCAGGGTTAAGTTTAGGTAGGCAAACTATATATTGTTTTTTTCAGGAGAATCTGAGCTTTCCAAATCTACCTGAGTTTTTGTGTATTTCCACTTCTGGAACAAGATTTAGAGCTTGAAATACAAAAAAAAAAAGAAAAAATGCTATTTTTCATGATATAAGGATTTCTACCAGAAACATATTTTATTTTATGGACAAAAATTCAACTGATTTGGAAAGCCTCATGTCTCCCGAATGTGCCAATACCCGATATGTATAGTTTTATTGAGATTTCTGACTTCTATAGATCAAAAACTCCCAGCAGTAAATTACTAAATTTTCAAAGCATTACAGCAGAATACGGCATACTTTACATTCCAAAGCCAAAAATCCTGGAACATTAGGTTTACCCCAGGAAACCATACATTTTTGAAAACTACACATTCTGACGAATCCGAAATGGGTAACTATGTCTTCCAACTCCTAAGTACCAAACGGCAATGCTTTACTGAATTTAGCATTTTCTATAAAAAATTATGAAAATTCTAAAAAATCACCTCAAATCTTCCACTTTCAAGCACCTTATCTCCCACATAACATTAGGTACCAAGAAAACACACCCTAAATATGAAAGCCAGGGGTCCACTGAACAGTTTGATGCCCATTGTGCATAGGATCACAGATGTATCTGGAATTTAGAAACCCCAAAAGGAAGTTAGTACATACAAATTGCCCAGGAGATTTTGCTACTGAAAATTCAATACATTTACTGCATTTTCTGTGGGGTAAAAACACAAAAAAATACATTGACCCCCCAAAACCATATATTTTTGGAAAGTACACATTAGGACGAATTCAAAATTGGTACCCATGTCTTTCTACTCCAAACTACTGAGTCGCAATGCTTTCCCAAAATTGCCAGTTTTGATGAAATACCTAAAAATCACATCAAATCTTCCACTTTCAAGCACCTTATCTCCCAGATAACATTAGGTACCAAAAGAACACACCCTAAATATGAAAGCCAAGGGTCCGCTGAACAGTTTGATGCCCATTGTGCATAGGATCACCAATGTATCTGGCATTTAGAGACCCCATAAGGAAGTTAGTGCATACAAATTGCCCAGGAGATCTCTTTAGCTACTGAAAATTCAACACGTTTACTGCATTTTCTGTGGGGTAAAAACACAAAAAATACATTGACCCCCCAAAACAATATATTTTTGGAAAGTACACATTCGGGCGAATTCAAAATTGGTACCCATGTCTTTCTACTCCAAACTACAGAGTCGCAGTGCTTTCCCAAAATTGCTAGTTTTGGTGAAATACCTGAAAATCACCTCAAATCTTCCACTTTCAAGCACCTTATCTCCCACATAACATTAGGTACCAAGAAAACACACCCTAAATATGAAAGCCAAGGGTCCGCTGAACGGTTTGATGCCCATTGTGCATAGGATCACCGATGTATCTGGAATTTAGAAACCCCAAAAGGAAGTTAGTACATACAAATTGCCCAGGAGATCTCTTTTGCTACTGAAAATTCAACACATTTACTGCATTTTCTGTGGGGTAAAAACACAAAAAAATACATTGACCCCCCAAAACCATATATTTTTGGAAAGTACACATTCGGACGAATTCAAAATTGGTACCCATGTCTTTCTACTCCAAACTACAGAGTCGCAGTGCTTTCCCAAAATTGCTAGTTTTGGTGAAATACCTGAAAATCACATCAAATCTTCCACTTTCAAGCACCTTATCTCCCACATAACATTAGGTACCAAAAGAACACACCCTAAATATGAAAGCCAAGGGTCGGCTGAACAGTTTGATGCCCATTGTGCATAGGAACAGCACTGTATCTGGCATTTAGAGACCCCAAAAGGAAGTTAGTGCATACAAAGTGTATACACTGCAATATAAGCTACCGGCATGTGCATTATGCGGCATAAGACCCCCTAACAGTACAGAGACCCTAGAAAACCATATATTTTCCGAAAGTACACATTCTGACAAAACAAAAATGGGTAAATAAAACTTTCTACTGCAAACTACCAAACTACAAAGCTATGCTAAACAGAACTGTTTTTGTGACATTTCTGAAAATCGTCACAAAGCTTGCATGTTGCCCCATTATGTACCCCACATTTAGTAACGTACCAACATAAAACACTCTAAATATGAACGCCACTAGTCTACTGAACAGTTTGATGCCCAATATGAATAGATTTACATAAACTATGTGGGGTACAGAGGATGCCAAATTGAAATACAGCAGACAAAATGTCCATGTGCAAAGACAAGTAACAAAGAACAATGTAAAAAGCAATAAAATTGATAAAGATAAAAAAAAAAATCACTAAAATCATTTTTTTTTTTTCCCTAATATCTGCGGGAAGAATAACAGTTTGAGTATTTTGGCTTGGGCAAATAAGTTTTACAGACAAAGTCAAGCGAACAACAACTATGCATAACTGAAAATGCTATAAAATGGCTAAACATGCAGTAAAATACCCAAAAATCCACCAAAATCACAGAAAATGTAGTAGAAACACCAAAATAATACACAAAAGGTATTGCGCAGTGCGGTTAGCGAATACATTATCCGCAATGGCAATAAAACATTTTTTTCAGGCAAGAATAAAAACGATGCGATTAGAAAAAAAAAAAATTACAAAATTACATAAGTGTGTAAGTGTGTGTGTACATGTGTGTAAAATGTGTTTTGTGTGCATGTGTGTGAGTATGCAACCAAGTGTGAGTTTTCTCTAAGTGCTGTAAGTGATGAATGTGTGAAAACCTCCCAAAAATGCATGTGTGTGTGTGTAAGTGTGAGTATAAGTGTGTATTAGTGTAATAAATGTGTGATTGTGTGTTTGTGTGTGTATTTGCCACTTACTTGGGGTCTAGGTGAGGATCTGCAGGAGAAACTCGATCTGGCACAGCAACAGCATCAGCTCATGTGAGGGGGCGTGTCAGGAAGCAGGGGGGCCAGAGGGGGAAGCTGCAGAAGGGAGAGGAGCTGCCGGCAAAGCCACGTGGATGTCAGGTAAGTCCCATGGGGCCCCTGGGCGATCGCTACCCAGGGGCCACTCGTTCCCCACCTCTGACTATTGTCTGGAGGCTGGGGAACGAGTGGGGAGCGAAGGAACGGCTTGAAAAGCCGTTCCTCCGCTCCCAAAACCGGAAGTGCAGCAGGACGTAGAATCTACGTTCTGTGGCACTTTGGTCCTTTGATACACAGGACGTAGATTCTACATCCTGTGGCACTAAAAAGGTTAAGCAGTTCATTAACTGCCGTACGACAGGAGTTATTTACATAGGGATGTGCCGGTGTCCCATGTTTTATGTGGGAAAAACTTTCAGAGAATTACGTAAAAGAATTCTCGAACACATTGGAACAATCGTTAACAACAAAAATACCCCCTTAGCAAGACACATCCGAGATTTTCACAACTCAGATATTGGAGCAATCTCTTTCTTTGGGATAGAAAAAGTGAAGCTGGGGGCAAGGAAAGGTGATATTGACAAATTATTATTGAAAAGGGAATGTGAGTGGATTTATAAATTAAGAACGCGGTCACCCTTTGGTCTTAATGAAGGCTTTACTTTTACTCCTTTCATCTCTAAGAATTAATCTAACTATACACATAAAGTTGCAAAAGAAGAGATACTTTGTCTTCTAGCTTGCAACATATGGTTGAAATCCTTGCTTATAACATTGTCTCTTATGAGACCTTAGTATATGATATACACTTTCTATGATAGGCTGCAATACCTAGTTTTTACCAATAGATGGGGCTGGTGAAAATTTCGGCAACACGTCATTAGGAACAGGGTATATATACTTAACACTGATACGATACGGACCAATGATATCCCCTGAGGAAGTCACGAGTAGCGTGACGAAACGCGTAGGGCGGTGGGGTATTGTGGAGGGGAGCGACTGATTCTTATGAAGGGGACAGGACTGATCTGTCCGGGTGGGCAAGTGGCTGTGTTTCAGCCGCTGTTGAGTCAGTGCAGGGGTGGGTAAAGAGGTCGCCGAAAGGTATATCTGGAGATACAAGTATAAATAGTACAGTGCGGCTCCTGTTAATCTGGCGAAGGCTGAGGATTCAGTGAGAGAGGGACGAGTAGTTGACAAACGCTGGGATTTCAGTAAGAATATGACAGGGTACAGACCCGCACGGAGAATGTAGGCGGCGTCTGCTAAGGGGTCAGTCACTGCAAAACGGCGTGAATCGCCGCAAAGTTTGAAATTGGCGCCATTGTGACTCGTAGTTAGCCAGTCGCTCTGGTGAGCCTCTTTAGTTAACCTTATTAAACCCCTGCACCTTTATATATGTATGTAAGTACCCACTAATGAACTAGTCGTTCCCCCCCAATCACTCTACCCACTTTTTCTTTGGAAACTACATTTGTCAGTGTGAATATCACTGATATTTGATGCTATTTGGCTCTGATTGTTTTTATTAATTGAGTGTGGCAATTAAGCCCCAGTTTTAAGTGTATTATTAATAAAGATTATGATTTTAGGGTATCACACTAAAAATCTTTTTGTATTTTGATATATATATATACAACCAGTAATACTAACTGTAGATATTAGTATCACAATAGCCTTGGATATTCTGCTTGTTCAAAAACTCATCCAGGCCCTCTTAAAGGCATTAACAGAGTCTGCCATTACCACATCACTAGGAAAGCATTCCACAGCCTCACTGCCCTCACCATGAAAAACCACCTACGCTGCTTCAAATGGAAGCTCTGTTCCTCTAATTTATAGGGGTGACCTCTGGTGCGCTGAAGGTTGCACCTTCAGTCGAAGACAGGGAATTCATCAAGATTATTAGTGAGGAGTTCTTCAAGGACAACTCCAACAGTTGGGTAGCTCCATTACCCTTTCGGTTACCAAGGCTCCCTAACAATCGAGAACAAGCTTTAGCCAGATTTGCTGCACTTAAGAGAACCCTCCGTAGCAAGCCTGAGATGCAAGAGCACTTTCTAGCATTCATGCAGAAGATTTTTGATAACCATCATGCTGAGCCAGCACCAGACCTTAAGGAAGGTGAAGAACGCTGGTACCTTCCATCCTTTGGAGTTTACCATCCTCGCAAACCAGGGCAAATCAGAATTGTTTTTGACTCAAGTGCTCAATTCAAGGGAACCTCTTTGAATAATGTACTTCTAACTGGTCCAAATTTAACAAACAACCTTGTAGGAGTGTTGATGCGGTTCAGGAAGGAACCTGTTGCTGTGACAGCTGACATCCAACAAATGTTCCACTGTTTCATAGACAGAGAGGACCACAGAAACTTTCTCAGATTCTTGTGGCACCGCAACAATGACATTAACGATCAGGTGATAGACTATCGTATGAGAGTCCATGTTTTTGGTAATGGTCCATCTCCCGCCGTGGCAACTTATGGACTAAGAAGAACAGCGCAGGAAGGTGAAAAGGAATTTGGATCTGACACCAGGCAATTCATTGAAAGAAATTTGCTAAGGATTTGAAAGACCTGGACTTGGGAGTAGATGCCCTACCCACGCAAAGGAGTCTCGGTCTTCTCTAGAATGTAACTTCAGACACATTTACGTTTCAGGTCTCAGACACTGAGAAGCCATTCATGAGACGAGGAGTCCTGTCAACTGTCAATAGCCTTTACGATCCCCTAGGCTTAGTAACTCCAGTTACAGGCCAAGGGTGATCCATACTTCGTCAGCTTACCGAGATAGTGACAGATTGGGATGCCCCTTTGCCAGTAGACCTACTGCCTAAATGGGAGAAGTGGAGAAACTCCTTGAAGGTTCTGGAAGAACTCAACATCCCACACTGCTATTCACCCACTTCTCTTTCAAGAAGTCAGAGGAAAGAGATCCACATCTTTTGTGATGCATCCACAGAGGCTATAGCGGCCGTGGCTTATCTCAAGATCATAGATCCCTCCGGAAGATCCCATGTCGGTTTCCTACTAGGAAGAGCCAAGTTAGCTCCAAAACCTGCTCACGTGATTCCAAGATTAGAATTGTGTGAGTCATTTTGCACAGAGTTTCCGCAAGTCCAATCTTGTCATGGATGGCATACCTGCAAAGAGTCACCTAATGTGTTAGAGTATCAGAAGGCTAGTTAGCATTTTAACTGCATGCAATGTTAATAGTATGTAATAGTATGTAGGAAAATAATTGTGTAGTGGTATCTCACGATACCAGGCGGGGAGTGTGCTGCCACGCAGCTTTTACTGTATAGCAATTGTTATCACATGTTATTGTTATAATGTTATTTGGTATCATCCTTTCACCCCTGCTGTTTCTTGCAAGATAGTTGCTCCCGCCCTCCATTTTGTTGCTGTAACTCCCCTTTTTGTTTAATATGTTATGAAGGGACATACAGTGTAAGCTGTGTAACTTCATTAGAAATTTTCCTATGGAAAAGTCTCTAGGTTTATACCCTTGCTACCTTGAAGCATAAAGAAGCATTGGAAAACACCTCTGGAGTCTTTATTCATTGAGTAAGCTATCTGTTAAGGTGATCATTCAACCTGATGCACTCATCCTCACAGACTGGGTCTACACTGGGCTTGTGGCAGGTACAACCGACGCTGAGACAGAACAGCTAGCTAGTAGGATGACCACTTCCTGCCTCACTTTGGTATAGTTACAGGTGTACCCAGTGCCAGTACCTCTCTAGGAGTGTGAGGCAGTTAGGGTTGAGTTAGAAAGAACAAAATAGGAGACACAGATTGGAGGCATCTCTTCCAGGCCATATTGTGTAGTGTGGGGATCCCAGTAAATAGGGCATCATGTGATCCAGGCCAGGGTCATACTGGGCCATGCTCAGGGGTGGACGTCGGGCGGGGGCCCCTGCAGGGGGTTAGGGAGGCGGCCGGGCGGGGGGACCTACAGGGCCCCTGGGGTGGAAGCCCCGGTGGGCCCTGCATCCCCCAGTCCGACCCTGATCCAGGCCACTATGAGGTGTTGCAGCGTAGTCTGTCCTCAGGGGAGTGTTAGCCTATATTTGGTTTTGCATTTGATATTACCTGTACCAGGTAATATCAGGAGTCTTTGAAGCCATGTTGTGAGTAACCCTGTGGATGTTCAATACATTTTTTTCTGTTTCATTGTTTGCAAGAACCTTTTGCACACTCTGCCTTTATCTTTCTGTATAGCAGCAAAAGAGGTGTAGTTGCACAACACCCTCACCTTCCTCTTCCACCACTTAGCCTATTCTAGGTAAGAGAGTCCATCCAGTGTGACCCATATTGTACTGGTACTAGTCTGTGAAGGCAATTATTGAGTCAAAAAAAGAAGCTACACAAGGTATTCAATTATATCCAGTTGGCTAAATGTCATGCCTATGAATATGTACTTGCTTGTGTTGATTAATTTTCTGGTTGGACAGAAAAATTGCCAGTGGTTAGGGTGAAGACACACAGAGCTACTAGTAGTAGCTACTTGTCACCACTACTAAAATGAACAATGCTGTTCATTTACTGATAATTGTCTCTATGTGTGTTTTAGCAGAGGCAATTCTGGCATTTACTAGCTGCTACTAAGTAGCTCTGTGTGTCTTCACCCCCAAGGTTTCAGTAGCAGCGACAACTAAAAAGACTGATTTTAAAGCAGGTATGGACTGCCTGAGGATTTTGTCCTCAGATCAAAGTACAGGACCCATTATCCAGAAAGTTCCGAATTACAGGAAGGCCATCTTCCATAGACTCAATTTTAATCAAATAATTGACATTTTAAAAAATGGTTTCCTTTTCCTCTGTAGTAATAAAAACAGTACCTTGTACTTGATCCCAACAAAGATATAATTAATCCTTATTGGAGGAAAAACAATCCTATTGGGTTTAATTACTGTTTAAATAATTTTTTGTAGACTTAAAGTAGGAGATCCGAATTATGGAAAGATCCCTCATGTGCAAAAACCCAGGTCCCGAGCATTCTGGATAATGGGTCCCATACCTGTACACATTTCAAGGTAATGCAATTAATCTGCAAAGACATTGTATATGTGAAATCTTCGTATGCCATACCACCCCCAAGCTAAGGGGAAGTTTAAAGGTTAAATGGTGCCATTAAAGACATGGACTCAGTAAAGTGGGTGCAGAGACAAAACTTGTGTCTTATGTCTCTATGAGACACACTGTAAAGTCGTCAATGCTCTAAACATCTGATGCTCCTTTAGATGTCCACACTTATGGCCAAGTACTTCCACCTGCTGATCTACTGTGCATAAACTATGGGTAGTGGAAGTCTGTCCCAACATTTCATTTGGTCACACAAGGAACTAACCAAACTGCATTCTTGAGTTTATTCTTCATTGCCAGATCAGCCTAAAAACGCCGCACAAGCCACACAGTCCCTGACTATGGCGTTTTTCAGCCTAGTACTGGTGACGTAGCAAATCCAGTTTCCCATGGTGCTAATAGTGCGAAATAGTAAGAAACGCCGCGTATTTCCGCTAGGTCTGGCATCTGCCTGTGTGTATACATAGGAATAGGTTGCTGTGCAAATAGCGGCGTATTTCGGCAAACGCTTGAAAAATCCGTGGTAAGGCGTTTTCTAGCGTATTTACTCATTGTGTGGTTTCCTTTGAGTCTTTTCAAGGTATTTCTATGGATGATGATATTGTGCGTTTTTCAGCTGCCTAGAGAATTAGAAAATACGCAGCGTAAAAACGCCATGTGTGGCATCAGCCTAAATGTAAAGGGCGGCCTGATAGGATTCCAGCGCAACACATATTTTGCAACTGTGGGGTAAGTCCCAGGGACCTCAGGTTCTGGTGTTAAGGCAGTAGGTCCCCGTCAAGTGAAGACTACCATGAGCATTACTAGGGTTATGCTAATAGGCCCTAGACCAAATTAAATGACTATACAGTGCCTTGCAAAAGTATTTTTCATGTTTTGTTGCCTCACAACTTGGGATTAAATTAGATTGTTTTGAGAGTTTGCACTATTTCATTTACAGAACATGCCTACAACTTTAAGGATGTATTTTTTTTTTGTGAAGCAAACAACAAATAGGACAAAATAACAGAAAACAGCATGCATAACTGTTCACCCCTCCTAAAGTCAGTACTTTGTAGAGCCACCTTTTGTGGCAATTACAGCTGTAATTAGTCGTATTGGATAAGTCTTTATTAACTTGCCACATCTTGCCACTGGGATTTTTGCCCATTCCTCAAGACAAAACTGCTCCAGCTCCTTCATGTTTGCTGTTCACAAGTGAAAACCATCTATCTTTGTCTGACCACAGTTCCCAATTGGATTGAGGTCTGGACTTTGACTAGGCCATCGCAACACATGTAATGTTTCCCCTTAAACCCCTTGAGTGTTGCTTTAGCAGTATGCTTCCTTTTCTCAGAACCCACGGACGTGTCTAATAAACTTTACCTATTTACCTCAAATTTCTTTTCGTATCTGAAATTTCCTTGACACCAGTATACACAACAGAATCAGCTACAGGCTCTTTGCCAGGGATGGGCTGCACTTCAATGATGATGAGGCAGCTGCTTTGGGGGAGAAGACGGCTAGAGGGTTGGAGATGATTTTAAACTAGAAGTGTGGGGAAGGGGGGAGGGTGCAGTGAGTAAACAGTAGACAAGATAGGATAGATGAGGTAATGGGCATAGTAAGGGAAAATGGGGGAGGAGACTTGCTTCAAGATACTGATAATAGTAGGGAAGGCCATAAGTTGTTTATGCAACATTCTCACGCTGGTACTAGTATTAAATGTATGTTTACTAATGCAAGGAGTCTGACTGGTAAAATGGGAGAGCTGGAGGTACTAGCGTTGGCATGGAAATATGATGTGATTGGTATTGCTGAAACTTGGTTGAATGAGTCGCATGACTGGGCAGTTAATATTGGAGGTTACACATTGTTTTGGAGGGACAGGGACAATAGAAAATGAGGAGGGAGTGTGTCTATTCGTTAAGCAGGAATTGAAAGCAAATATTAAGGACAAAGTGATGGGGGTAACAGAGGGAGCCTTATGGGTTGAGCGTCTTGCAGATAGTAAAGAATCCACCAAATTAATTGTAGGGGTATGCTATAGCCCCCCCCAATGTAAGCGAAGACGCTCAGCTATTGGGTCCCACGGGAGAAAAGCGCTTTACAAATGTTTGTTGTTGTTGTTGCAAATAGAAAAGGCTGCTAGTTTAGGGCAAGTGATAATAATGGGGGATTTTAATTATCCTGATACTGACTGGAGCAACAGTACTGCCAGGACGGTAAATGGGAACAAGTTTATAAACTTGTTGCATGACAACTTTATGTCACAGGTTGTTGAGGAGCCAACCAGGACCCGTGCTATATTGGATCTAGTGTTCTCTAATGACCCAGAACGTATAACAAATGTGCAAGTGGTTGAACCCCTGGGTAACAGTGACCATAATGTTATTTCAGTTGATGTTTGGTGCAGGAAATAAATATACACAGGGGCAACAAAGACCCTGAATTTTAAAAAAGCAAGTTTTAGATCCTTAAGGGCATAGATTGGGGCACTGTGTTTTCTGCTAAAAACACAGAGCAGAAAGGGTTGTCATTTAAAATCATATTAAATCATTACTGTTCTTAAATTATTCCATTAATAAGAAAATGTAGAAGTGTTAAAGATCACCCTATGTGGCTTAATTCTGAAGTAAAGAAGTTAGTAAGGAAACAGAGAAAGCTTTTAATAAATATAAGACAGAAGCTGCTTTTAATGAATATAAACACTATAACAAGTATTGTAAAGGTAGAAAACGAGGAGCCCATTGCAGGCCAAAAATAACCCCACAAAGTTTTTTTCAAGTATATTAATAGTAAAAAGATGCAGGTTGAGGGTGTGGCCTCAGTGATTTATAGTAACAATATGGTTACAGCGAATACAGAAAAGGCAGATGTGCTAAACATCCTTATTTGAAGGCTTGTTTAGGGATCACATACAACGTTATGTAGTGGAGAATGGCATTATGAGCCGTAATCAGCATGGCTTTATGAAGGACAGGTCATGTCAGACCAATTTAATTGCTTTTGATGATGAGGTTAGTAAGAAGCTGGACAGTGGGGATGCAGTAGATGTGATCTATTTGGATTTTGCCAAAACATTTGATACAGTTTCCCACAAACGACTGCTTTCTAAGCTAAGGTCTATTGGTCTTAGTGAAGTCGTTTGCACATGGATAGGAAACTGGTTATAGAGGGTGGTTGTTAAAGGTATATTCTCTACTTGGAATAAGGTTCTCAGTGGGGTTCTGTACTGGGTCCACTTTTGTTTAAATTGTTCATAAATTACTTAGGGGTGGGTATTATAAGCAATGTATCAGTGTTTGCAGATGACACAAAACTCTGCAGACCAGTCAATTCTATCCAGGATGTGGTATCCTTGCAGCAGGATCTTGACAAACTGGCAATCTGAGCAGCTAAGTGGCAGATGAGATTGAATGTGGAAAAATGTAAGGTCATGCACCTGGAATGTAAAAATATGCAAGCCACTTATACCCTTAATGGGACTGCACTAGGCAAATCCATAATGGAGAAGGACCTTGGAGTCCTTGTAGATAATAAACTTGGCTGTAGCAAGCAATGCCAGGCAGCAGCTGCAAGGGCAAACAAGGTTTTGAGCTGTATTAAAAGGGGCATAAATTCACGGAAGGAGGGTGTTATTCTTTCCCTTTACAGAGCACTAGTAAGGTCCCATCTAAAATATGCTGTTCAGTTTTGGTCTCCAGTGCTCAAATGGGACATTATTGAATTAGAGAGGGTCCAGAGAAGGGCAACTAAGCTGGGAAAGGGTATGGAATGTCTCAGTTATGAAGAAAGATTGGCCAAGTTGGGTTTGTTTACACTGGAGAAGAGGCGCTTAAGAGGTGACATGATAACTATGTATAAATATATAAGGGGATCATTTAATAACCTCTCTAGTGCTTTATTTACCAGTAGGTCCTTCCAACTGACACAAGGGCACCCACTTTGTTTAGAAGGGAGATTCCATTTAAATATTCGGAAAGGATTTTTTACTGTGAGAGCTGTACTAGCTGATACATTATATAGCTTTAAGAAGGGGCTGGATGGCTTTTTAACAAGTGAGGGAATTCAGAGTTATGGGAGATAGCTCTTATAACAAGTTGATCCAGGGACTGGTCCGATTGCCATCTGGTCCCTAGTTAAAATCGAGCATTGGATGAATTCAACCCAATATCATCAAATTCTTCAGGATAATGTTCAAGCATGAGTCACAAACTTGAAGTTACACAGGGGTTGGATATTCCAACAAGACAATGACCTTAAACACAGTTGGAAATCTACAAAGGCATTTATGCAGAGGGAGACGTACAATATTCTGGAATGGCCGTCATAGTCCCCCGACTTTAATATCATCAAAAATCTATGGGATAATTTGAAGCAGGCTGTCCATATTAGGCAGCCTTCAAATTTAACTGAACTGGAGAGATTTTGTATGGATAAATGGTCCAAATACCGCCATCCAGACACTCATCAAAGGCTATAGAAGCTGCTACATTTGCAAAAGTAGGCTCAACTAAGTATTGATGTAATATCTCTGTTAGGGTGCCCATTTATGCACCTGTCTAATTTTGTTATGATGCATATTTTCTATGAATCCAATACACTTTATGTCACTGCTGAAACACTACTGTTTCCATAAGGCTTGTTATATATTAAAAGGAAGATGCTACTTTGAAAGCTCAGTCAATGATAACAAATGATAGTCAATGAACAAAACTCCAAAGAATTAGGAGGGGCTCCCAAAATTTTTCATATGACTGTATATGCTTGAGACGGGCATTGTTTCTGGTAAGGAATCTTCCTTTAATTCGGATCACTATACCTCAAAACTGCTAAAAATAATTTCAACATTAAATAGACCTCATAGTAAAACATGATTTGGAAATAAGCACTTTGCAGGTTTACAAGAAACATCTTTATTTTAGTAAAGAAAATGTTTTTTTTCATTCAACATTAGCAACACTTTATAAGATTTTGATCAGAAAGAAATATTAACAGAAAGAAGTTTCTTTAGTTTAGCTATACATATAAATGACCAAGGATCATAGAAAAATAGAATTTTTCTATTTCAAATGATACCCGTTACATGCAGTACCTTGGTCCCTTTAAAAGCAATCATTTACAAAGCTTCTGTAAAATAAATGATAGTGCATAAACTTGGTTCAGATATTTCATGCTTCTCTTCAGTAAATAAAAGATTAACGTCACACATTTAAGAATTCACATTGTGTCCAGCTGATTCTAGTCGCCAACATGTCATGCATTTCCATTTTCATATACATCAGAGGACTCTTATCTCCATGGGTCAGAACCCAGAAATCATGGTCTCCATGATGTAATGTAATGAAGTAAAATGTGCAATATACCATTGTAAATAGTTACAATATTAATTACAAAAAGGATCCTAATTCATTCTAATTCTATTCTTGAGTCACAAGACTAACAAAATATGGGTTCCCTGAATTACAATATTTAATAGTTTTAAATCTAAAAGCAACTGGCCTTGCCAAGTAACTTTCAATACATTTCAATAGTCATTCAGTAGGCCTTTTTAATTCAACTTAGTGATAGGGAATTTCCTGGCATTTTTAAGGCTAATAGCACAATAGGTGTTTTCACCAATAGCATGGCTATGGAGGATACTCATATGCTATTGACTTGAATGCTGCCTGTGTGTGGTGTGTTTTGGCCTGAAAGTGTTTTCATGGATGTTATTAGGCTGAAATCTGTCTTTATTGGGGATGACCAGCGGTTGCAATTAAAATCACTGCAAGGTGGCACATGAGAATACTATTGTATCTGTGGGGTGCTGAAAAAAACACCTAGTTCATTCAAATACAAGCCAGAAAATGGACCACCACCATAAATTTAATCACACTAATTTAAAGGAAAACTACAGTTAATTACTAGGGCAGCCTCCAGTGACTGATACCCCAGGCCGGTGTCATGTGATCTTACTTCCTCTTTTGTCTTCTTTTCTCCAGCTTGGGCAAAAGCATGACAAAACTGACTTTTCAGACCTGTTTTTGTATTTCACTGCACATGTGTAGGTAGAAGCTGAAGAGGGCAAGAAGGATCTTCTGCAGAAATACCCCTTGCCGGTGCAGTTTTTAGCAAACTTGAGCACCGGCCCAGGGTATCAGGTAAGCAAGTATAATCACTAAGGGATGCCTAACATTTTGGCACCCCCAGTGTTGAACTTTAGTTCTCCTTGGATTTTTCAGACAGGTGTTCTCAAATACATGGATGTGAGAATGAAGATCATCATGATCCAATCACAATGATGCCAATAGTTAACTGAGGAAGGACGTAGTTATATGAACTGGCCAGTTGTATGACTGGCCAGGTGCAGTCTTAAAATCTTGATCACCATTTTATTCACACCTCTTGCAATATAATTTGAACAGTTGACGCTTACCTCAATAAATGTCAGTTGAAATCTGTTTTAAAAAAGCTCAGTGGTACCAGTGACTGGATTACAGTAAATGTTAACCTATTAAAGTTGTTAACATTTCTAGAAATTTCATTTCAGTTGATGGCACTTAAGATGGTGCTTGGATAAGTGCTGAAATGTTGTCAAGATTACTCAGCATGTCTAGTGGCTTTAGATTTACTGCTAATAAGTATGGAATACCTTCACCAAGGTCCTCTAATTTAGATACCAAAATAAGGTGAATGCCATCTACCAAGTATTTAGAACATTATCTTCTTGTATTTGGAGTTTGGAATTTGTCCCCGAGACTTTAGTCGCCTGAGGGCTTCTCTCATGTGCCTGGGTTGTAATGGAGGATTATCCCCCCACTTTTCGCATACATCCAAAGCTAGGAGAAAGAAGACAGAATTCAGAAAACAGCATATGGTTAAACTATGGTAAAACTTGTAATGATCAAAAAATTAAGAAGGATATCACCCGGTGCCCTTTAACAGTGCAACCCACTTACAATTTTTCTTAGGGAACAAGTGTGGGTCAAGGCAATGCTGAAAATTTAGACATAGTTACATAAGGTTGAAAAAAGACCAGAGTCCATCAAGTTTAACCCTTCCAAGTAAACCCACCACACACAAACCTATACTAAAGGCTACCTATCTAAACACTCACATACATATACCATATACACACATCAATACGAACTGTAGATTTTAGTATCGCAATAGCCTTAGGTAATCATGTGCCCCCCAACTGCATTTTTCCCCAGAGAAAACAACCCCAACCATGACCACATAGTTTAAATCTTCCATCCCCTTTACCAGTTTAGTTGCACGTCTCTACACTCTCTCCAGCTTATTTATACCCTTCTTAAAAACTGGAGCCCAAAACTGCACTGAGGCCTTACCAGGGGACCTATAAAGAAGCAAAATTATGTTTTCATCCCTTGAGTCAATGCCCTTGCAATGCAAGACAGCCTTGTATTTGCTTTAGTAGCCACTGAATGACATTAGAATTAGACAACTTGTTATCTACAAAAATCCCCAGATCCTTCTCAATTAGGCAGTGTTGGACTGGCCCACAGAGATACCAGGAAAACTCCAGGTGGGCCCAGGTGTCAGTGGGCCCTTTTGCTTCTAGCTATTTGGCCTAATTCATGGTCATTTTTCTATGGGAACAAAGCAACTAAATATATAGAAGAATAGATTATAGTAAGTAAAGATATAAAAAAGCTAGGAAAGTATAGAGACGGAGTAAGAAGTGGTGAAAAATAGTTTGGAGAGTGGGCCCATGGTCTAAAGTTTTCTGGTGGGCCCCTGGCATCCCAGTCCGACACTGCAATTAGGGATACCCCCAACTAACTACCATTTAGTTTGTAACTCGCATTTAAAATTATTTCTACTTTCTAAAATTATTTCTATTTTCTAATGCACTTTTCAACACTGAACCTCATTTTTCAATTTGCTGCCCAGTTTCCAATTTTGTCAAATCACTCTGCAACGTGGCAGCATCCTGCATGGAACTTAGTTTTGCACAATTTAGTATAATATGCAAAAACAAACAGTACATTTAATGTCCACCTCCAGGTCATTAATAAACAAGTTAAAAAGCAAAGGACCAAGGACTGACCTCCGCAGTACTCCACTAACAACATTGGCCCAATTAGAAAATATTCAATTTACCAACACTCTTTGTCGTCTATCCTTCAGGTATGGGATTCATTATCTGGAAAATCCTTATCCAAAAAGTTTTGAATTACAGGAAGGCTATTTCCTATAGGCTCCATTATAAGCAAATAATTTTTTTTATATATTACTTATATATTTAAAATATAATTTTGGATTAATTTGGATTAATTTTACTGCACAATCAAATATTCTTCCCACTTCTTCTTTTCAAATAGTAGCAAGTACTAGACATACTATTAAGCATGAGCCCTTCTTTTGATAGGACACAGAAGGTTTGAGTTCAGATATAGTGTGCATGTAGTCTAATTGTTGTTATGGGCACTGCATTCCAACATCTAGTCTAATGTTAAAAAAGAGGGTACCCTGAGATGGGTGATAGTAAAAGGCAGCATTTTTCAAGCAGTTGCTAAAGTCTAAATTTTATGTAATGTCTGAGATAAGGTACTGGGTAGCAGAAAAGAAAGAAATCAGATGGGCTTTTGGCCCCAACCACTTTTTCTAACCTTGAATACATAGTGACTGTGCAAAGTTTGTGAAGCCCTGGCATCAAACCAATAAAATTCAATAGTTGAAATCTGATTGGCTGTTGGTGACCATCCACTTTTTCTAACCTAAAACCACAGTTACCTGGTGCCTAACTCTGCAAAGTTGGGGACCCAGGTGTTATTACTGTGAGAATACCAGCATATTGAATTTCCTCCATTGAAAGTCAAAAGGTAAAATTGGATTGGCTGTTGCCCACTTTAGGACATCCAACAAATATATTTTCATTTGGGTTGACCCCATGACTATGTGATTCAAACTTGGTGTGTGTAGTCTCAAAGCTGTCAGATTCGCAGCAGTTTCAATTTCCCCATTAAAGTCAATTGTGAAATTTGATTGGCTTTTGTTGGCCCCTTCCACTTTTGGTCATCCAACAAATGTCGCCGTTTCATTCAGGGTGACCCAAGATTATGTTATTCAAGTTTGGGGGGTGTAGCTTCAAAGCTGTAAGCGTGGCAGCAATTTGAAAATCTTCCCTGTCAAAGTCAATGGAAAAATTGGGGTGTCTGGATTGGCCCCACAAAAAGACGGGGTGGGGTCGCTTAGAAAAGCACAAGCAAAATGCTCCACTATAGGACAAAGAAGTATGAAGAATCTGGGTGTTGTACCCCTAAAACTGTAGGAGGAGTAGCATTTAGAAAATGGGGGGCGCTAAGAATAAGAAGCCGAAGAATAAGCTGAACAGTGTGTTCATAATAATCAACTAAGCAAGAGTGGGCTTTCATATTATGTTAGGTTGAAAAAAAACATGCCCATAAGTCTATAAAAAACCTGCATCTATGTTAGTTAATCCAGAAGAAGGCAAATAAATCCTTTTGAAGCCTCTCCAATTTGCCTCAGTGGGAAAAAATGACTCCTAGATGGCTATTGGACTTTTACTCAACCTGAATCAACTTTTATTACAAGCTATTTTCAATAACCCTGTATTTCTCCACATGCTAAAAAGCCATCAATCCCTTCTTGAAGCTATCTTGATGTATCAGCCAGTACAAATGATTCAGGGAGAGAATTCCACAACTTTACCACTCTCACTATTAAAAATCCTTTCTGAATATTTAGATGGAACTTACTTTCTTTTTGAATTGGAATGGATGCCCTTGACTGATTTAAAAGTAGCCAAATTGAGTTATAGCCTCATAGGTGTATGTGTCTAAAAAGTAATTATAAAAGCCATGCACCCTCTTTCATTCAACTTTTGCTATATGTATTTTATTTATTATTGGGGTAAGCTGACAATTAACAGAAAGTATGTCAAAGAGACATGTAAAGGTTTTGGAGGCCCGCCACATAGTATGCTTTTGACCACTATGCAACATGGTTTCCCTGTCTTTCTGTCACAAGTGAACTAATTTGAAATAGAATGAGATGTGCTTGATGGTTTCCTCACTTTAGCTGGAGCCAGATGTGTACAGAAGAAGCTCTGCTGTGGCCTTTTATATGGAAGATACGACCACCACTAAGGAAGGGGGTGGGGGGCTTAAGGGGGAGAGCCAAAACTGCTGCAAACACACCAAGGGGATCAATGCTTATTTTTGTCCCCATATCTTATACATAACTAATTTTCTGCAAGTGCAAGGATCTGCAATAATTATAAAACTACTAAGCTAGTCAAGGTTAGTCATTAACCAATGTAAATACCAGAGGGAGAAGTAGTAATCTCCGCTGCATGCTGGCTAATGCACGGGAGCTTGTTGGGTAAATTAGGGGAGCTGCAGGCTATTGCATGTATGCATCTATGATTTAATTGGTATCACTGAGACCTGATGGGATGAAAAATGCGACTGGGCTGTGAATTTAAATGGTTACACACTGTTTAGGAGGGACAGAGGGATTAAAAGGGTGGAGAGGTATGTCTTTATGTAAAGTCAGATTTAAAGCCATGTGCTGAAGACATTACCAAGGAAAATGTGGAATCTCTTTGGGTAGAAATTTCAGCAGGGCTAAAGGTTACAAGAAAATGATCATTGGTGTATGCTATAAACTACCCTGTATAAGTGAGGGTCAAGTTGTTATTATAGGGGACTTTAATTATCCAGACATTGACTGGAGTAATGGGGTGGCTAAGTCAGAAAAAGCTAGTAAGTTTGTAAATATGCTAAATTATAACTTTTTATTTCAGGCAGTTCAAGAACCTACTAGGAATTACCCTATTTTGGACCTGGTAATATCTAATACTGAACTCATCTCTAACATTTGTATGGTTGAGCATTTGGGGAACAGTGATCATAACATGGTCTCCTTTGAGATAATGCTGCAGAGGCAGCTCTATCAGGAATTAACTAAAACACTCAATTTTAGACACACAGTTTTGACAGTATAAGGGCATCTCTGTGTCAGCTGGGAAAGGCTTTTTATAGGGTTTGAAACAAAGAAAATGGAAGATCTTTAAAACATAGCTTAGTAAGTACAAAGATCAGTATATTCCCCTTGTAAGCAAGGAGAGGCATTGAAGCAAAACCTTAATGGCTGAATAAAAGTGCTTTTACAGCATTCAAGTTAGCTGGAATAGCAGAAAATTTCATCAGGTGCAAGGAAGCAAACAAAGCATGCAAAAAAAAGTCAGGCAGGCTTAAATAGAGATGGAAAGGGGGGTATTGCAGCTAGGAGTAAAAATAATCCAAAATTATTTTTTAATTATGTGAATAGTAAAAAATTGAAGGAAGAAGGGGTGGGAACCTTATTATCACTGGGGGGGGGGGGGGGGGGGGGTTCAGTTGGTTGATGAGAACAGGGAAAAAGAAGAAGTTTTGAACTATTATTTTTCATCTGTCTATAAAACTGAAAAGCCAGCTAATGAAGGCATCTCTTTTAATATACCTATTTTTAATAATATAGCTACTAACGCATGGGTAACTCGGGACATGAACATGTAAAAGGTAAACAAAGGTCCAGGACTGGATGGGATTCATCGCAGGGTATAAAACGAGGTTAGAGCTGTGATTGCCAAACCTCTTTATTTAATTTTTCAGGATTAATTGAGGTCTGGCATGGTGCAGGGAGACTGGCGAATTGCTAACGTGGTGCCGTTATTTAAAAAGGGATCACGTTCTCAGCCTGAAAACTATAGGCCTGTTAGTCTGACATCCTTAGTAGGAAAGCTTTTGGAAGGGGTAATAAGGGATAGGGTACTTGAATACGTTGCAGTTCACAATTCACAATAAGTTTGTGCCAGCATGGTTTCATGCGGAACAGATCTTGACAGACTAACTTAGTCACCTTTTATGAGGAGTTGAGCAGGAACCTTGATGCTGGAATGGCAGTTGATGTCATCTACTTGGACTTTGCTAAAGTGTTTGATACAGTACCTCACAGAAGATTAATGATAAAATTGAGGAATATTGGCCTAGAACACAATATTTGTGATTGGATAGAGAACTGGCTAAAGGATAGATTACAAATAGTGGTGGTAAATGGAACATTTTCTAATTGGACCAGTGTTAGTGGAGTACCACAGTAGTCAGTCCTTGGTCCTTTGCTTTTTAATTTGTTTATTAATGACCTGGAGGTGGGCATAGAAAGTACGGTTTCTATTTTTGCTGACGACACTAAATTGTGCAAAACTAAGTTCCATGCAGAATGCTGCCACTTTGCAGAGCAATTTGAGAAAATTGGAAAACTGAGCTATCTACTAAATGGTAGTTTCCTGGGGGGATTCTTAATGGAGAAGGATCTGGTTTTTTTTTTGTAAATAAGTTGTCTAATTCCAGGCAATGTCATTCAGTGGCTACTAAAGCAAATAAAGTGTTGTCTTGCATAAAAAGGGCATTGACTCAAGGGATGAAAACATAATTTTGCCTCTTTATAGGTCCCTGGTAAGGCCTCACCTTGAGTATGCGGTGCAGTTTTGGACAGAGAGTCCAGAGATGTGCAACTAAACTGGTAAAGTGAATTGAAGATTTAAACTATGAGGTTAGACTGTCGAGGTTGGGGTTGTTTTCTCTGGAAAAAAAGACGCTTGCGAAGGGACATGATTACTCTATACAAAGTACATTTCAGGGGATTATAGGCAGATAGGGGATGTTCTTTTTTCCCCATAAAAGCTATCAGTTTTTTTTTAAACTCTCAGGCTTTTAATTTCATCTATTATCTGATTGCTAGGGCTTAAGGTCCCCATACATGGGCCGATTCTAGCCGTCGATATGGGCCCATGTATGGGCACTACCGACGGCATTCCCGATCGATATGTGGCCTAAAATCGGACAGATATCGATCGGGCAGGATAAAAAATCTAGTTGGATCGGGGACCGCATCGGCTCGTTGATGTGGTCCCCGAACTGACTGCCCCAATGGCGCCAATGTAATTCGATCGTTTGGCCCCAAGGCCAAACGATCGAATTAGCCTACACGTTCCCCAATATCGCCCACCCGTAGATGGGGATATCGGGTGAAGATCCGCTCGCTTGGCGATCTCGCATCTTCACGTGTATTGGGACCTTAAAATTATCAGACAGCAGTTTCAAAGTCAAAATGGAGAATAAATAGGCGAGAGACTGAAAACAGAATAAGCAATAAAATATATAAATGCAATCCACAGAGTCTGTGTGTTGCAACCAGAAAGTGTTTTCATTACAAGCTGGTAATAGGTAGGTAGGTAGGTAATAATTCACAAAACTCATAGAAAACAAATAACAATCCTTAAAAGATTTTTTTTTATAGGTAAGCCTGTATTTGAATTCCATACTTACCTTCTTCTACAACCTCACCCACAAAGACTTTGGAAATGCCAGACATTGCAATGACAACATTCTGGGAAACTGAGCAGCCTGTAATGTTCTGAATTAGCTGTAAAAGTAGTGGGAGATATTGATAATTATTAACAGGTAACTTACGAAGAAAACTTAAAAGGGATGGTTTACCTTTAAAGGGGACCTGTCACCTTAAGAAATAATTCCAAATTGTTTTCTATTGTGTTTCTCAAGCAAAATGAACTTTACATACACTATATAAATTATTTGAATCTTATTTTCTTCAGCCTTGGAATTCACAATTGCAACAGGCAGGTGCTATTTTGTGGACACTTATCAAAAAAGGCATTGCATCCTGCCAAAATCTTGTTTCTGTGCCAGTATGGGGGGACCTGATACCCATGCCCTTGCAATGGTTGCAAAATTACATGGTGAGGAGGAAGGGGGAATGTGAGGAGTGCAGCAACATCTAAGAAGTTCTGAATGGAAAGTAAAAAAAGTAACTGGGCATGGATGTGGTAATAAAAAAATGATTTTTGGGTTTGATGTTTAATTTGAAAAGGGCTTTTATTATGCAACTTTATGTCTGGATGACAGGTTCACTTTAAGTAAACTTTTAGTATGTTATAGAATGGCCAATTCTAAGCAACTTTTCAATTGGTCTTCATTATTTATTTGTTATAGTTTTTGAATTATTTGCCTCCTTCAAACCCTTTGCCGCTTTGAAATAGGGGTCACTGCCCCCAGCAGCCAAAAAACTATTGCGCTGTGAGGCTATAGTTTTATTGTTACTTTTTGTAACTTTCTTTTCTAATCAGCCCCTCTCCTATTCATATATCAGTCTCTCGTCCAAACCAGTCCCTAGTTGCTAAGGTAAATTGGACCCTAGCAACCAAATAGCTGCAGAAATTCCTGAACTGAAAATGAAACTACAAATAAAAATGAATACCAATTGTAAATTGTTTCAGAATATTACTCTCTACATCACACTAAAAGTTAATTCAAAGGTGAACAACCCCTTTTAAGTGAATATATATTTAAAGGTAAGACGCCAATGTTATACCCTTTTAATGGCAGCTTTAGGGAAAGCAGAACGCCTGTACATCTCATATCGATTTAGCTGTTCCTCAGAAAATGATGACACCAATATTCTGTGTGAATAAGAAGTTATAAGTGATTTGATGCAAACTTACTGAAAAAAAAAAAAATCATGTAAAATTAAATTATTTCGGGGGGCGCATGCGCGGCGCCATCAGGGAAAGACGCACCTGATGTGAGCTCCGTATCCAGGTCCGGTAAAAGTAGCATAAAACAGCTATAACTAAGCCAGCAACGAGCAACCCGACCTTCCTAACCTACCTACGCCAGAATGGCACCCCCGGGACCGAAAAAAAAGCTAACGGCCCAAAGCGCACACAAGTTTTTTCAACAACGGAGCCCAGACACTCCGCCATCTTTACCCGCTACGCAGGAACACGAAGAGACACTCTCGCAGGCCGAACAAACAGTAGCACCAATTGACGTACCAGAACTGCTGCAATCTATACAAAAAATGTTCCGGACAGAGCTAGCCGCTGCAGTGACAGAGTTCACAAAGCAAATACAGGAACTGGGCACGCGAACCAACGCCTTAGAACTCCGCACCGAGGAAATAGTGACGGCCATGCAGGCTGACCATGATACCCTTGAAACATACAGGGAAAAAATATACACAATGGAGGAAAAATTGGAGGACCTTGAAAATAGGTCCCGAAGGGCCAACCTCCGCCTAAGAGGAGTACCTGAGACTGAAACAGACTTGGAAAACTTTGCAACCCGCCTCTTCTCAAAATTGCTCCCAACTCTGCCACCGGAGCAACTACAAATGGTCCGAATACACAGAGCGCTTGCACGACCTCGCAATAAAGATTCACCAAGGGACATTGTACTTAAATTCCAATATGAAGCAACCAGGGATGCGGTCTTACAAGCCGCTCGCCAAATCACCAGAAAGGACACTAATCAACTACCTGCAGATATATTCGCTGACCTCGCTCCCACCACACTCCAAAAAAGGAGACAAATGAAGGAGGTTACCCAAATTCTGCAAAAAGCAAAGATCAAATACAGGTGGTGCTTCCCCTTTGCGCTCCACTGTATCATAAATAACAGGTACTACACCTTTAAAACAGCGGACACAGCTCTTCTGGCTCTAAGCAAAGAAGGCCTCACCACACCATCACCAGTGCGATCAACTACCAACAGCCCGAGACCACACAGTGAATGGCAAGCAGCTAGATCCCCGCGGTCTCCAAGCTCCTCCGATCGATCCACTTCCTCACCCAAACCTCAGAGGCCAAGAGCTTACAACCCACACGAGGACCCGGACGCCAACGGATAATTGTCAAACTTACCACTCACCCAATAATGCTGGACATAGCACTGAACATCCTAATCGTTACTTCGGACCTGGAACAGATGCTGCCCACACCACCTAACCCCGCGGCGACAACTTAATATCAGTCGCCACCTGGTCAGGTCATTTATCCCTCCAGAGGGATTTTCTACTGCAAAACATAGTATGTTGACAAACCTGCAACTATTTTTTTGCTTGTTTAGTTTCAATGTTATGCTTATATTAGTTAAAGTTCAAAAGTCTATAAAGCGCTCTAGGTCAAGTAAGACTGTATGGTACACTAATGTCAAATGTATGCATGTCTCTCCCTATCCGCACTCCCACTGTGAGGAATGCAGATACGGACCCTGTTATTCTAAAACTCAAGGTACACCAGGCCCACCCGGCTGCAGACGATCATACAGCATAACAAATAAAAAGCAATGGCATTAAAAGTAATAACCCACAACTCTAGCTCGTAGGCAAGCTTTCCAATGGTATGAACGTCTGCACCCGGATGTTATCTGCATTCAAGAAACCCACTTCACTAAGACCTCGCATCCACAATTCCTCCACAGACAATACTCTAGACACTTTCTAGCATCTGCCCCCCAGAAAAAACATAGGGGAGTTGCTATATTAATACACAATAACCTACCGTTAGTAATCACTGAAACAGAACTAGATAAGGAAGGACAATACATCTCTATTATGGGCACCCTATACGAAAGAACCATACGGATAACTGCTACCTATGCACCAAACGACAAACCTAAGGCCTTCTTTAACCGGCTAGCCAGGATACTTACCCAAACCCCAGTTAATATCGATATATGGTGTGGGGACTTTAATTTCCCGTTTAACCCAGTAATGGACAAATCCAACTCAACACACTCAACTAAAGATAGTAAGGCCGCAAGGGCAACCCAGGACATACTCAACACAACCCATTTTGTAGACACATGGAGAGAGCTACATCCTAAGACAAGGGAATACACATACTACTCTGCCCCACACAAACAATACTCTAGAATAGACACAATTCTACTAAATACACTAGCAACACCTAATCTAAAAGAATCATGTATAAAGCCATGCCCATGGTCTGACCACGACCTCGTTGCCACACTTTTAGTGGTACTAGATACCCCAATAAAACACACACGGTGGCGACTCAACGAAAGCCTCCTTAGCGACCCTCAATTAGTCATAGACTCAAAAACCACCCTGACTAATTACTTTAAAGAAAACAATACCCCAGAAGTAACACCAGATATCATCTGGGCTGCCCATAAGGCAGTTGCCTTATGGGCAGCCCAGATGATATCTGGTGTTACTTCTGGGGTATTGTTTTCTTATAGTTATAAGAGGATACTTCATCCAACAAGCAGCAATAAAACAAAAAAAATAACGAGAAACACATAATAAGCTAGAAAAATCCCTACAAATACTAGAAAAACAAAACCAAACAAAATATTCCCATCAAATAACCAAACGAATCAAGGCTATCAAACAAGAACTGAATACACTGCAAAAGCACAAGGTAGACAAAGCAATAAGATGGACAGACTTTAAATACTATAAATACTGCAACAAACCAGACAGATTTTTAGCAAAACTACTAAAGGACAAAACCCAGATTAATCAAATACCACGAATTAAGACCCCTCAAGGAGATATCACCTCCAACCCAGAGAAAATACGAGACACATTTCTTGAATACTACAGAAAACTATACGCCCAACCCCATAAACCTAACAAAAACGCTACACATAGATTCTTCGCACAGCATCCAACCCCAACCCTTACAATAGCAGAAGTGGAAAGATTAAACGAAAGCATTACACTAGAGGACATAGGCGATGCAATCAAAAACCTTAAACTAGGGAAGGCTCCAGGACCGGATGGTCTATCGGCTGGCTACTACAAAAAATTCTCAGAAATCCTAATACCACAATTGAAAACCCTATACGATTATATTGCCCAAGGCAAAAAAATAGCCCCAGAACTACTAGCAGCACACATCACACTAATACCAAAGCCAAACAAAGACCCTTTACATCCCAAACACTACCGCCCCATTTCGCTCCTGAACTTGGACCTCAAGATACTAACCTCAATCCTCTCCAAGAGACTAGCAGCACTACTCCCCAAACTCATACACAAAGACCAGGTAGGATTTATACCCTTTAGACAAGCAGGAGACAATATTAGGAAAATACTAAATATCATTCACCAAACCAAAAAAGCAGGCACACAAATGGGAATTCTGACATTAGATATAGAAAAAGCCTTCGACTCCCTTGATTGGGATTACCTAGAAACTGTCCTACAATCAATAGGAATAAAAGGCTCTTTCACAAATATCCTACAAACATACTATTCCACACCCACAGCCACACTAAAACTCCCGGCATCCACACAACAAAACATAAAAATACAAAAAGGCACAAGACAGGGATGCCCACTGTCCCCAGCACTCTTCGCCCTGGCAATGGAACCCCTAGCTATAGCGATTAGGCAACACCAAGACATTAAAGGTGTAAAAATTGCGGGGACAGAACATAAAATCTCCTTGTTTGCAGACGACCTATTGCTTACCATCACAAACCCACTCACTACTCTCCCTAATTTACTGAAACTGATTCAGGACTTCTCCCAAGTGTCAGGGCTTAAACTGAATCAAGACAAAAGCGAATTCATGCCATGTTAAATATCCCCAAAAACACGGTAAAACTTATTAAACTCAACTTTGAGTTCCAGATTAGGGAGAAGTACCTACCATACCTAGGCATAAGTTTAACCCCACCCTAGACACTATGTACACACGCAACTACCCCCAACTATATAGAAGTTTAACACAGGAAATGCAGGGCTGGAATAAGAAACAAATTTCTTGGATGGGGAGGGTTAACTGTATTAAAATGATGACTTTACCAAAACTGCTGTACTATTTTAGGGTCCTACCCATAGCAATCTCACAGAGAGACCTGCAAAGCTTCCAGAGAACTGTCATGATGTTTATTTGGAACAATAAAAGACCAAGGATTAATAAAAGAACAATGTGCCTACATAAATCAAAAGGAGGACTCGGAGTCCCAAATCTACAACAATATTACAGGGCAGCAAGATGTGCCCAAATTGCCCCACTACATGGAGAAACACTAGCCCCACTGTGGGTCGAAATTGAATCTGCCCTAATACAACCAACTTCTCTAACGAGCCTAATCTGGAATCCGACTCAAGATCTTAAAATGCTCAAAGACATATCACCAATACCTCGCCAAATGCTGCAATTATGGAACACACTTAAATACAAATATGAGCTAGCATCAAAGCCCTCAAGGCTGACACCAATATGGAGAAACAACCTTTTCACCCCAGGATACAATAAGGACTCATTCAAATGGTGGACTGAGCAAGGAATATCCTTTGCTTACCAACTCACAGACGGATCCAAACCTTTACAACTAACCCAAATAATGCAAAAATTCAAGGTACCCCCAACTGAACACTTCCATGCACTACAAATAACCCATTTTATACAACAACTATGGGGAAAAACAAACATGCATAAAACAGCAATGGAAACCATCTGCGAGGCCTCACCAATGGGCCGGAAAACGCTATCTCTACTATACCACCACCTAAATCATATACATACAAAAAATAAACTGCAACATATGCTAGACTGGGAACAAGACCTAAAAACAGAAATACCCAAAGAAACATGGCTTAAAAACGACCAAAATATATTCAAAGGTAGCTACAACGTAACTATAATGGAAACCTCACTCAAACTATTCCATAGGACATACTATGTCCCCGAACGACTTTCCCGAATTTACCCCACATCGTCACCACTTTGCTTCAGGAACTGCGCCACACGAGGCACTATGTGGCATATATGGTGGACCTGCCCAACAGTGCAAGAACTCTGGACAAAAGTAGCCACTATCCTTTCTAAAATGTTCCATACGGACATCCAACCATGCCCTAAGACAATGCTCCTAGGACACAAACTACAAGGCCTCAATAACTCTGCACAACGCTTAACACAACATATATGCATGGCAACTAGAATCCACATCGCAGCCCAATGGAAATCAAATCTACTATCCATAGAAAAAGTCCTGGACAAAATAGAATATATACACGCCAACGAAGCTCTCAAATATCAATTGGACAACGAAACTGACCTATACCTAAAGATATGGGACACCTGGATACTAAATAAGGACAATCTCTCTCGAACACACTGCAATGGGTAGGACCCCCTCTAAATAAAACGGATAAAAGTAAAAAATAAGTGAAGGTGAAATTGAAATGCTAGTAAGGGACGATAAGTACCAGCTTAGAGACCTAGAGCGCAAAATGTTAAAATGTTTTTTGACCCTTATACCCTCCCCGTTCCCCCCTCTTCCCATCTCCCCTAACCTTTTCTATAATAAACAAAATGATATACATGTAACATGTGAAATAAATGTACCAACGAAACATGTAAAAAAACAAAGTTTACAAAAAAATTAAATTATTTCATTGCTAGCACTGGTTTAAACAATTTTAAGTTTATGGAGTACTCTGGAGTCCGTACCTTTCAAAGCACATTAAAACCTCCTACTGAGACAATTTTTGATCTAAAGAACAATTTTACACTCGCATAGTATATGGTCATGACTCTCCTCTGATCAAACCAGTGATAGGGGTGTATTAATTAACACCGGACACAACCATCACCACTAATGTTGCCCATAGAATCTAATCAGCAATTAGATTTAAGACCTAATTGGTTGCTATGAACAACATAACCAGTGAGGATTATCTCCAGTGTTAATAAATACACCCCTTAGTGTCAACCTGCTATAGTTCCAGGAGCGTTTAACCCTTTAAGTGCCAGCAGAATTTGACATTTCTGTTCCCCTCAGTGCCAGACATTTTGTAAACATTCTGTGCTCTCTCAATTTAGGGTCTTTTATTGGGAAAAGGGTTAAGTTTAGTTAAGCAAACTATATATTGTTTTTTTCAGGAGAACCTGAGCTTTCCAAATCTGCCAGTTTTTGTGTATTTCCACTTCTGGAACTAGATTTAGAGCTCGAAATGCAAAAAAAAAAAAAAAGAAAAATTGATATTTTTCATGATATAGGGATTTATACCAGCATATTTTATTTTATGGACAAAAATTAAACTGATTTGGAAAGCCTCATGTCTCCCGAACGTTCCAATACCTGCTATCTAGTGATGAGTGAAAATGTTGTGCAGCAAAAAAAATTGTCGCCCGCGGCTATTATTTTGTCGCACGGCTATTTTGTCGCCCGCGGCTACTATTTTCACGCCGGCAATTATTTTTGGACGTGCAGCAAATTTTTCCGCGACGAATTTTTTCATCAGTTTCTCGAAACAATCTGCCAGTGGTGAAACGCGGAAATGCGCCGCAAATCCATGCCCGGCGAAACATTTTGTCCATCATTACCGATATGTATAATTTTATGGAGATTTCTGACTTCTATAGATCAAAAACTCCCAGCAGTATATTACCAAATTTTCAAAGCATTACAGCAGAATACGGCATACTTTAGATTCCAAAACCAAAAATCCTGGAACATTAGGTTTACCCCAGGAAACCATATATTTTTGAAAAGTACACATTCTGACGAATCAGAAATGGGTAACCATGTCTTCCAACTCCTAAGCCAAACGGCAATGCTTTCCTGAATTTAGCAGTTTCTATAAAAAATTAGGAAAATTAAAAAAAAAATCACCTCAAAGCTTCCACTTTCAAGCACCTTATCTCCCACATAGGTCTAGTGTGGTAAATACAATACCGTGTCCTCAGCGCTTTGTGGTTAATTATATTCAATGAAATAGAGTCAGTGAATAAAGTGACGAAAACTCCGTGTGATCCTGCTGCTCCTCCTCAAGTCACCCCTTTGACTGGGTCCCAAACGCATACAAAGAATGGCAGGAGCGCAGTTTTGGAAGTAAAGAACAAAGAACAAATAATAGTGCAATATTGTAATGCAAATCAGGGATCAGGAGTAATAACTACCGAATCCCAAAAAAGTGTGTGAAAGGCTAATTTGCTTAATGTATCACCACGTGCTGTAATGTTAAATGCTCACCAGATAGCAATATTGAATAGGCAAATAGAAATTTCTGATTCAACTTGTAGCCATCTTCTCGCATATAGGCACAAAATGGAAGAGAAAGCAGCAAATAGTGCAAATCATTTATTATAAGTAACAGAATAAAAAGGATCTACTTACACAGTGTAGATAATGTACAGGCTTTCAGAAAACTCGACGCGTTTCAAGTACTGGCAGTACGCTTTCTCAAGAGTGTTTACAGTGTGGCCTCCTTAGGGCCTTTTTACACAGTGCTACAGCATGGGGTGAGTGCCCACCCCCCTCGTAGTAGATGTGGCTGGTAATGATGACATCACCACTAGTGTGTGAAGTATAGAGCCCCTGCTGGCCACAATTGGGAAGTGCAAGGGATCTGTCCCTCCTCCAATAACTCAGAAAGGGCAGATTAGAAGAGTAGAGCGTTGCTTTAGCAACGCGTCACTGAACGAACTGAGGGCAGTCTCTTAGTGTATAATAACCAAGAGCTGCGCCTCCAAGGGGTAAGGAAAGTGCAGAAGTAAGCGCATAAGCGCTATTAACGGAACAGAAATCGCGTTGCCATAGTAACGCGTCTGTAACCCCAACGGGTTAAGGCAATGCTGCTATGTTTGGAGAGCCCCTTAAAGGAGGACATATCCGGTGGGGGCTAATAATAATACGGGAGTAAATACTCTAAATATGGTAAAGACTGGAGTAGCGAGCTGTAAACGCTAGTGGAGGCAAAGACGCGTTGCCATAGCAACGAGTCTATGAGCGCATCGGGCTGTGGCAATAAAACTATAGTGGGAAAGCCCCTCAAAGGTGGAGTAGTAAGGGGGGGGCTAACAATTAACGGGAGTAAGAGTCTTTCACCACTCTAAATGTCATAACAACGCGCGTATAATGGGCAAATTGTAAGTGCAGTAAAACTGTACCTATAGTATCCCATGCATATCAAGATGCTAGTAGGTGTGTTAAAACTAATGAGTATGTTAAAATGAAATTAAAACGTTATTTAAAAATTTTTCTTAACATTTTTCCAAAATTTTTTTAAAAAATGTAAAAAAAAAAAAAAAGGGATTTTCACTCATTCCCAGTACCAAGAGGGCAAAAGAGGGGGGCGGAACATATAGAGGAACTCGAGCAGGACAGAGGGTGCAGAAAAAGAGATTATCGCAGCTAAGTGTCACTCCCATCTTTAACTTATCAAACAAAATCCTTTCTATGAATGAAACCAGAGTCCTTAATAAGGGCCTCAAGTTTGCCCCCAGTAAGGGGCCAAACAAATTTGAGTTATATATAGACCTACATAAATTTACACGACAACTTACATTAAAGAGATATAACCTTACAAGAGCCCCTATAGATTCTCCTCAAATAGATACAAACCCTGATCCCGTTAAGAGGTTTAAATGTTATAACAAAAATAATTTTTATCCTAAGGATGCTCAGGGGGAACACATCAGGATGTTTCAAAAACTGGTACAACGTGATTTTGATATGCTCTTCACCACATCTCCCAATTTCAAAAACAACCTCACACGTGAGGAAAAGTTTGCCCTACAGAATCTTATGACAGATGGTTCCATAGTTATCAAACAAGCTGACAAAGGAGGGGGGATAGTCATTCAGAATATTAGTGATTATTATAAAGAAGAAGCGGACAGAATCCTTGGGGATGTTACTGTCTATGAAAGACTGGTACTGGACCCTACCAATTCATACACTAAGGAATTGGATAACTTATTGAGAACAGCTAGGTCTGCCAATACCATACAGGACAAAGAATATAACTTCCTTTTTACACGACATCCTAGGATTGCCATTTATTACCACCTTCCTAAAATTCACAAGAATCCTCTTGAGCTACCAGGGAGGCCCATCATCTCTGGTATCAACTCACTCACAAGTAATCTCTCAGAATTCGTTGACCATTTCCTACAGGAAGTAGTCATTAAACAAAGATCTTATTTACGGGATACAGTTGATTTGCTCAACAAACTAAAGAGCATTAGTTGGAAGAACACATACACATTGATTACGTGTGATGTATCTGCCCTTTACACGAACATTCCACATATAAAAGGCATAGAGGCCATTAAATCCAAATTGGAGATGGACAGTGATCTACCTTCAAATCTCCAATCCTTCCTAACTGATAGCATAGCTTACATTCTTACACATAATTACTTTATTTTCAATGATACATTCTACTTGCAAAAACAAGGTACCGCAATGGGGAGTAAAATTGCACCCTCATATGCCAATTTATACATGTCTTTCTGGGAGGATGGTTACATCTGGGGTTCATCTAAGTTTAATCAACACATCATCCTTTATACACGCTAAATTGATGACCTACTTTTTATTTGGGATGGCCCTAAGGAACTTGCTGATTTATTTATTAAGCATATCAACACCAATACCTTTAATCTAACCTTTACTGCCAACATTGACACTACTACAGTAGATTTTTTAGATCTCACGCTGTTCATTGCCAACGATAGGATAGAAACCAAATTATACCGCAAACCCACCGATCGGAATGGGTTACTCCATACCACCAGCAGTCATCACAAACAATGCATAAAAAATATCCCCAAAGGACAATTCTTAAGAGCAAAGAGAAATTGTTCAAGGCCAGGTGATTTCTTTAAGGAATGTGGTGTTCTAAAAGAGAGATTTTTGGAAAAGGGATACAAACCCTCCTGGTTAAACGAGGCAGAGCTAACAGCTATTAATAAAGATAGAGAGACCTTGTTAGTCAAGAAACATAAGGATGTGTCCTCTCCCCATGACTTTAATTTTAATTTCTACACTAAATTTAACAACTCTGCACATCACATCCGCAAGATTATCCATAGACACTGGAACATTGTGTCGGCAGACCCTTTACTGGGTAATTTGTGTAAACAAACCCCTAAGGTATGCTTCCGTAAATCCAGAACCATTAGTAACATAATAGCACCTTCTAAGGTCTGGGGCCGAGATCATCCACACACCAAACAAAATGCATTTGGCCTTAAGGGCACTTATAAATGCGGTAAGAAACTCTGCGCATCCTGTTCCTATGTCATGCCTAGGAAACACATTGTGAGGGATATTCCACCCCCAAAGACCTTCATTAATTGTTGTACTATATACGTGGTTTATATACTCATTTGTCCCTGTAATAAATTTTATGTGGGGCGAACCGTAAGATCGGTGGGGGTTAGGGTTAATGAACACATTCGCAACATTAAAGCAGGGAGGATGAACCATGGAGTATCCAGACACTTTAAACCGTTCCATAATAGTGACCCGAAAGGGATTTTCTTTATGGGACTTGAACATATGTCTTCAAAATTAAGAGGGGGGGACAGATTTACTAGACTTAGACAGCGTGAAACCTATTGGATTTTCAAACTGAATACACTGCATCCTGAAGGACTTAATGTGGATCTAGATTTGGCTGCATTTTGATTTTTATGGAAGTAATTGTTGTTGAAATAATTTATTGAAACAATTTTTAAGGGGAAAAAAAAAAATATTTTTTTTTTACATTTTTTAAAAAAATTTTGGAAAAAATTTTAAGAAAATTTTTTAAATAATGTTTTAATTTCATTTTAACATACTCATTAGTTTTAACACACCTACTAGCATCTTGATATGCATGGGATACTATAGGTACAGTTTTACTGCACTTACAATTTGCCCATTATACACGCGTTGTTATGACAACGCGTGTCGCCTTCACCACATTTAGAGTGGTGAAAGACTCTTACTCCCGTTAATTGTTAGCCCCCCCCTTACTACTCCACCTTTGATAGGCTTTCCCACTATAGTTTTATTGCCACAGCCCGATGCGCTTATAGACTCGTTGCTATGGCAATGCGTCTTTGCCTCCACTAGCGTTTACAGCTCGCTACTCCAGTCTTTACCATATTTAGAGTATTTACTCCCGTATTATTATTAGCCCCCACCGGATATCTCCTCCTTTAAGGGGCTCTCCAAACATAGCAGCATTGCCTTAACCCGTTGGGGTTACAGACGCGTTACTATGGCAACGCGATTTCTGTTCCGTTAATAGCGCTTACTTCTGCACTTTCCTTACCCCTTGGGGCGCAGCTCTTGGTTATTATACACTAAGAGACTGCCCTCAGTTCGTTCAGTGACGCGTTGCTAAAGCAACGCTCTACTCTTCTAATCTGCCCTTTCTGAGTTATTGGAGGAGGGACAGATCCCTTGCACTTCCCAATTGTGGCCAGCAGGGGCTTACTTCACACACTAGTGGTGATGTCATCATTACCAGCCACATCTACTACGAGGGGGATGGGCACTCACCCCATGCTGTAGCACTGTATAAAAAGGCCCTAAGGAGGCCACACTGTAAACACTCTTGAGAAAGCGTACCGCCAGTACTTGAAACGTGTCGAGTTTTCTGAAAGCCTGTACATTATCTACACTGTGTAAGTAGATCCTTTTTATTCTGTTACTTATAATAAATGATTTGCACTATTTGCTGCTTTCTCTTCCATTTTGTGCCTATATGCGAGGAGACGGCTACAAGTTGAATCAGAAATTTCTATTTGCCTATTCAATATTGCTATCTGGTGAGCATTTAACATTACAGCACGTGGTGATACATTAAGCAAATTAGCCTTTCACACACTTTTTTGGGATTCGGTAGTTATTATCTCCTACATAGCATTAGGTACCAAGAAAACACATCCTAAATATGAAAGCCAAGGGTCCACCGAACAGTTTGATGCCCATTGTGCATAGGATTACCAAAGTATCTGGAATTTAGAGACTCCAAAAGGAAGTTAGTACATACAAATTGCCCCGGAGATCTCTATCGACTGAAAATTCAACTTGATTACGGCATTTTCTGTGGGGTAAAAACACAAAAAAACACTTTGACCCCCCAAACCATATATTTTCGGAAAGTACACATTCGGGAAAATTCTAAATGGGTATCCATGTCTTTCTACTCCAAACTACAGAGTCACAATGCTTGCCCAAAATTGCCAGTTTTGATGAAATACCTGAAAATCGCATCAAACCTTCCACTTTCAAGCACCTTACCACCCACATAACCAAGAAAACACATTCTAAATATGAAAGCCAAGGGTCCACTGAACAGTTTGATACCCACTGTGCACAGGATCACTGATGTATCTGGCATTTAGAGACCCCAAAAGGAAGTTAGTGTATACAAAGTGAATACGCTGCAATGTAAGATACCGGCATGTGTATTATGTGCCATAAGACCCCCTAACAGTATGGAGACTCTAGAAAACCATATATTTTCCGAAAGTACACATTCTGACAAAACAAAAATGGGTAAATAAATCTTTCTACTGCAAACTACCAAACTACAAAGCTATGCTTAACGGAATGGTTTTTATGACATTTCTGAAAATTGTCACAAAGCTTGCAATTTACTTCATTATGTACCCCCACATTTTGTAATGTACCAACATTCTAAATATGAGCGCCAGGGGTCTACTGGACAGTTTGATGCCCTATTTGCATAGATTTACCAAACTACGTGGGGTACAGAGGAAGTCAAATTGAAATACAGCAGACAAAATGCCCATGTGCAAAGAACAATGTGAAATGCAGTAAAATTGCTACAATTCAAAAAGAAAAAATCACTAAAATCAATGGGTTTTTTCCCTAGTGATATCTGCAGTCAGGATTACAGTTTGGGTATTTTGGTTTGGGCAAATAAATTTTACAGACAAAATAAAGCAAACAACAACTATGCATAACTGAAAATGCAATAAAATCACAGAAAATATAATAAAAACACCAAAATAATACACAAAACGTAATGCGCAGTGCGGTTAGCGAATACACTATCCGCAATGGCAATAAAACAATTTTTTCAGGCAAGAATAAAAACGATGCGCTAAAAAAAAAACAAAACAAAACTACAAAATGACATAAGTGTGTGTGTGTGTACAATAGGTAAAATGTGTTGTGTACGCATGTGTGTACAAGTAAGTGTGAGTGCTGTAAGTGCTGTGAATGTGTGAAACTCCCCAAACCCCCCCCCAAAATGTATGTGTTTGTGTGAGTATAAGTGTGTATTAGTGTATTATGTGTGTGTATGTGTGTTTTTTTAACACTTACCTGGGACAAGCAGTGACACAGATCCTCTGGGATGGTGAGTCTTCAGAGGGCGGGGGGAGGGAGGGGGAGCAGGAAGTGTCAGGCACGCACAAACAGCGTCCCAGGGGCCACTTGGTCCCTGCCTCTGCTCGTTGTCCAGGGGTTGGAGCCGAGCGGGGAGCAAACCCGGAAGTGGCACTTAGGTACTTTTATACACAGGACGAAGATTCTACCAAATTAGTTCTATGTACTTACTATGCACAGTCATCAATCAGTTACATAATGATAATACCACGTTTACTTTGTAATACATATAACTCCTAATACATCTAAAATACTCCCACACCATGAAGTACTGGGGCACATTCCATTATTAATGGAATTAGATACACATGAATTATGTGGCATTGTCAAGAGTGTGCACTTTGACAGGTACAACACATCCAAACGTTAGGTTCTGCCAATGTACCTGCATGAACCATCAGAATTAGGTGTAGGCAAAAGAGGCATGTGCCTAGGGTGGGGGCCAAACATGGGGGCCTCGCAGGCTTGCCTTGGGCCTACTTGGAACATGGCCCAGATCTCATGTTCCAGACATTGCTCTCATGCTATTATCATAGCACAATTGGTATCATCATCACTGCCTGTATCCTTATATAATAGCCCTCTAAGAGAAGCAGATTAGTGATAGCTTATTATCAAAAGACTTGTTTATGAAACATATCAGTGTTAGCTTACTTATTCAAGACTCGTGAACACCTAAATTACTTAAAGCACTTCTCAGGCAGAATGAGCATAATACAAACGGTAACAAAAACTTCTGTGCAACAATATTATACAGACATAAGTTTGACCAGGGTAAGTTTGGAGTATACACATTTTTGTATATTTTGTGGTTTGTTTATGTTAAATGCAATCAAAATTTTGTTGATGCAATTTAGTCACACAGTTCTTTCCCACTACTAAGTGTTTTTAAACATAAACCTTGTATGCATATTTACTTCCACATAGGCCAGATTGCTGAAAAAAAAAAAAACAAATAATTATGCCAGAGTGTTCAAAATAGTAATGCAATAGTCTAAAAAAGTCTTGGCACAACACAGTCCGTTCACTAAAGTGTGTTAAATTGTGTAAGAGTTTCCGCAGGTTATCGCAGCGAATATTCTGTTGCCAGAATATTCGCCGCGTCAAAGTTACTAAGCAGCGATGTGCGTGTAAATCACTGCGATTATTTGCGTTAATTAGGCAAACGTTCCAATTTACGTTGGCGTTAATTTTAGCGAGTTGCGAATATTCTGGCAACAAAATTAACTTTGGGACTATTCTTGCTATAAAATAGTCTACCTTTATGGTGTTTAAGTTAGCGACTATACATGCTAGAAAATTGTTTTATGGCTAATATTATTGCCAATTTTAATGACAAATATATGGGCTGATATGCTTCTTCAAAACTTGAGCAACTTTATTCAAAGTTACACCCTGCCAATAAAATAGTAATCAAAAACAAAAATCCTTCTTAAAAACTTTATAAACTACACTTTATATACTACACTCTGCAAATAGAATCTAATCAAAATGTATGGCCAATACACACCTGCTATTTCACAGAAGACATCCCACTGATGGATTGACTGGATTCCTATATAAGTTACTGTGGCACTGTAAACAATTGACAGGAGTCTCAGTAGGAGAGAGAGACAGAGCCACGAGAGAAAGAGATAGAGCCAAGAGAGATTTGGGAAGATGTCAAGTCCTGACCAGCAGCAAGCAGAAGGAGAGGCTGCATCAGGAGCAGACAAAAAAGAGTTAGAAATGTAAAGTTTTCTTAATGAAAACTGTGCTCTTATTCATGGGGCAGTCACCCACTGGAGAGAGCTCTTTGGGCAGGATGCTCAGAAGACTGCAATGGCCCGCAAATCGTTTTTGTGGGACAAGATTGTAACTGCAGTCAATGCAGTCTCTTTTCATCAATGAACAGTGATGAACTGTAAAAAGAGGCTGAATGGTGTGAAGGGCAAACTTAAAAAAAAAATGGGCCAAGAGGCCAAGTATGCCAGAGGCATTGGAGGGGGGGCCACCAATCAATCTTAAATACCTGGATTATGAAGAAGACTTAAAGAAAGTTATTGGCCCAGATGTGGTAGAGGGGATTTCTGGTCAAACAGACACTGACCTACAAGGTAAGTTTCTTTTATTTTTTTCATTTTACAGTCTGTCAGCACTGTATTATACATATATATCTATATTGTTGTATCTGCCATTAGCCATCTTCTTACTAGCAGCCCCTCCCCTTCTTCAGTTGCTTATGTTTTACTGTAAGGCAAGGAAGCACTATTGGGTGTAACTGCCTTGTGCTGTATTGATGTATCTGCCATTAGCCTTCTACTTACTAGGAGCCCCTCCCCTTCTTCAGTTGCTTATGTTTTACTGTAAGGCATGTTAGCACTGTTGGCCTCTTGCATCACCACACACCTGACAAACACATATACACGTTTGCTTACATTATTTCAGCTGCCCTGCCCCCAGCCACATACAGTTGCAAAACTTTCATGGCCTCTAACCAGTGTGTTGTATACAAAAACAGTCTGTATAAATTAAAAAAAAAATAATAATTTATTTTGCATAGTTGTTCAGCAACATCTTGAGCAACATGAAGAAGCAGTCTGTGAAGTGGGCAGAGACCTACAAGAGGAAGAAAGTAATGGCGAAGGTTATTATTGGTCACGTATTCGTGTTGATGAGAAAATTAGCAATTGTGACAATTATATAATTTTATATTATTTTCTTTCAGAATTCATCACACTAGAGACTGTGGACTTTTTCTGTCGATAAGCCAGGTATATTCTTATAATACTTTGTACAATCAATAGGCCAACTTTGCAAATTGTGTGTGCCAACTTGTATGTGTGAGTGTTTATATTTATCTTGTTTATGTGTGTGTGTGTGTGTGTGTGAGTGTGTTCATCTGTCTTGTTCATGTGTGTAAGAGTGAGTGAGTGTGTTCATCTGTCTTGTTCATGTGTGTAGGAGTGAGTGTGTGTGTCTAACACTGTGCATATTTGTGTTTGTATGTTTGCCAACAAAGTATGTGTGTGTTATTGAATATTTTGAAATAACTTACATTTTTTTCCTTTATTTAAAGAAAAATGAAACTCACTGTGAGGAAGCCACCGGCTCAGTAGCACAGGAGGAAGGTGCTTCAACATCTCGCGAAGTATCTGCTGACAGTGGGTCCTGCAACTGGCACGTGATTTCCAGGGCGCTTCACTGCCAGAAGGCGGACTCCTGCACGCCCATCAGGACAGGACTAAGCCCAGCTAGCCAAAGCCTACATGATGAGGAAAAAAAAAAGTGGAGGCATGTGTCTCGCCACCTATCAAACATCCACAACGTGCAGCTCCTAACGCTCGACCGTTTGGACAGCATGATTGGTGTTTGGCAAGAAACAAATAGCATTTTAACAAACATAGCAGAAAATATGCGGGGGGTGGCAAGCAGCAGCATGAGTGCATCCACCCAAACTATTGTAGAAGCCGAAGAAGCAATACAGGTTGCTCCTACTGTCCCCAGGGGTGCCAGAACAAGGGGTGGGAGACATATAAGGCCCCCTAGGCTCACAGACCTGTAAAATTCTTTTTTCAGAATGCTATAATAAAAGTTTATATGTTTGTTGTGTTTTGTTAATTTTTTTCGTTTGTTAAAAAACGAAACTTTGTGGTTTGTCTTATTTACTACTAGAATTAAAGGACACATGGTCAATGTATTAGAAATTAACTCTTGTTTAAGGAGAATTTCTAGTATACATGGTGGAGGGCCGATAATGGAAACCAGTTTTGGTCACTCCTTTTTAACCACACCCACTTCAAACCACACCCATTTTATCACAATGCTGGTAGTGCAGTAAAAACCCAAATGCTTGGTTCTCACTGCGGGGATATCAACCATCATTGATATGTGAAAGAATTATATTATGTAACAAATACACACCCTTAAATCCATATGCCTCCTCCACCTCCCCTGTGGATAGCACAGCAACCCCCAGCACATAATTACACACCTTAGGGATCATTTAATGGCTATTTCCAACTGCTAACAAACTCCCAGATCAAACCCCTGCCAGGTTCACCTCCCGCAGGCAGCATAGGACAGACAGAGTATGGGACACACAGGCAGCATAGGGCAGGCAGAGTATAGCACGCATAGGCAGCACACTGCCTGCCTTATGCTGCACACATACTGCCTTTAGCTGCCTGTGTGCCATGCTCTGCCTGCCCTACCCTGCCTGTGTGAGCCATACCCTCCCTGCCCTATGCTGCCTGTGTGCCATACTCTGCCTACCCTATGCTGCCTGTGTGTGCCATACACACAGGCAGCATAGGTCAGGCAGTACATACAGATGTGAACAGATGTACAATGTGGGTGATTACAGTCTGAGGTGTGAACAATGCAGAGGGTGAACAATGCAGAGATTAAAAGGTGTGAACATACAGGGGATTGCATATTTAAACAATACAGGGGGATTACAGCCTGAATCTGAGGTGAGAGCAATGCAGGGGGCCAGGTAATCTCAGTACTGATACCATTTAAAGCTTACTCAAAAGTAAGCCTTTAAAGCAGCCAGACAGGTGGGGGCCACACAGAGGGGGGTTGCGGGCTGCATGCGGCCCGCGGGCCAGCAGTTGGACAGCACTGGTTTAAGCAAAGCTAGTAATTAGTTGTTATCTTTGTTTTGCCTTCAATAAGCTGTTATATTAAGGGAGGGCAACTGGTGAAAATATTGGTTTAACATGTCAACTTCTATTAAAGTGTATTCTGACCTTTAAACATATAGGGAAAATCTCTGTTTTAAGTGCAAGATGATAATGAACAGATTAAACTGAATAAGGTAACAATCTCCGGTTGAAACATAAGTTGATCATGAACTGGTTAAATATACAAGAGAGAGAGAGAAAGAATTAAAATGTCAACAATTAGTTTTTGATAATGCGACCACCACCAAACACCCTAAATAACACAAAAACCACTTACCTTATAAACAATTAACTTTAGTATCCATATTCAACATTTTCTCAGGTTGTCCTGTAAAATGAAGGACATTTGGATTTACATGAGACCGATCACAATAATCAGAATGCACAATTTTGGGTTAGTTCACATGGTGACGTGCCTTAAATTGTATTGTCACATATTAGATGCATAACTTCCATTATTTACATTTTAATTCTACTGCTTTTCAGTTACCAATTGTAGCAATCTGGTTGCTATGGTCCAAATTACCCTAGCAACAATGATTGTGAGTGCGGTACCTTCCATTTTTTGATACATTATTGCATTTTTTTCACACTGCACCCAGGCAATTTTGATTGCTTTATTGCTTTAACGTGAGTGCCTGTTCCATTATTGAAGAGATATACATATATACATACATATACATATATATATACACACACACACACACATCTATTTACCAAAACATATATACATGTGTCTATATATACACATATGCATAAATAAGTATATATAGATCTGTATGTATGTGCATATGTAATAGATTACGGAAATGCAGGACATTCATGGAACTATCCGTGATAGCGGAATGCGCTGGCTGAAGCCGGGTGCTCTGGCTCCTTGCCCAGCTGCGACAGGCCCTTTTATAAGGTTGCGCCCCGCGCGTAGAGGCACTGTCTATGGGGTCAATTGGGGGCACTTTCTATGGGGGGGGTTCTGTCTATGAGGGGCACTTTCTATGGGGGGGGTTCTGTCTATGAGGGGCACTTTCTATCAGGGGGGAACTGTCTATGGGGGGCACTGTCTATTGGGCCATTGGGGGCACTGTGTATGGGGGGCAAAGCTGGTACATAGTTATAACTCACTTATAACTGACTGCCTTCTCTCTCTATTTGTATTTTATATGTAGGAGTTGCTATATTGTTTTCCTTAGTTAGTACAGTATGAGGGTATAGCACATTTGCGTCTGATCCCACCATTACAACTATATAAAAGGAGTATTTTTAGAAAAAATGGGGTATGTTAATTGGGGCGTGGTCAAAAATTGCCAAGGGGGGAGGTATGTATACAGTATATGTATATGATCCGATATGTGGTATGAGCTTCCGTATTATTAGCGATCTAATAGCTCCATGTGAGAGTGAGTTACAGTTCTACCTTAGAGTGCACCAGCCACCTTACGTGTTTCTTTCCTGGTTTCTCTCCTTGTCTATATGCTATTTGATATCTTTTGTGTGTTTACACTGATTTTAATGTGTTTGTAATGCTTCACTGCTTGTTTTTATCTATGATTTACTTACATTGGTATATAATGTATTTTATGTGTATCCCTCACACTATGACGTCACTGTTTTCGCACCATTTTTGTGTTTATTAGTGCACATTCACTGTTTCACTTTGTCTTTGAGAAAGGCTGCAGTGGCAGCCGAAACATTAGATATAATTCTGGAATAAATATTTTTGCTTCCTGTTTAAGTCCTGTGAGTGCGGTACCTTTTTGTTTTTTGCTACACTATTCTTTTCTGGACTGCACCCAGGCATTTACATTTAATTTTTACGTGAGTGCCTGTTGATACATTGTAGATATACAGTATATGTATGGATAAATGTATAAATATGTATAATATATTAAAACAACATCTTTTAATATTATTTCGCAGAACTTACGCAAGATGATGTAGCTGGGGGTCCAGAGGCTCCACAAAATTCAGAGTCTCCAGAGGCCCCAGTGGCTCAACTGGACTGGGATGACTGGGAGGTGGAAGCTCCTCAGGGAACATCACATGAGAGCGAAGATGTGGGGACCCAGACAACACCTGAGCGGTCGGACCCATGTCTTCGCTCCATTTAGGAGGACATAGCCTCTATCAAGTCCGCTATAGTCCGAATCCAGCAGGACATTTCTGAGCTTAAGGCTAGAAAGGACTTGTAAATAGTTTATTTTTTAAAGAAACCTTTATTACATTACTTATGGTTTTGTAAATAGTTTTTTTTTTTCGAGGCTGGGAATGTAGACAGCCGTCAGTCGAGCCTCGAGGGCCTCGGCCTAGGTCAGAATCTGGCTGACCTCCTTGAGAGCCTAGCGGCTTCGGGTACCGCCCTGGTGATTCAGATAGGCGACAGTGGTGGCATTGTCGGATTGCACCTTGATGGCCTGACCCTTGAGAAGATGTTGCCAGTGGAGCAGAGCCAGGCGAACTACCCTGATCTCCAGAATATTGATGGGTAGACGGGCTTCGGATTTTGACCAAGTCCCCTGGGCCGAGAAATGGTCCAGAACAGCAACCCAACCCTTGAGGCTGGCATCTGTAGTGAGAAGGCGCCAGTTTGGTTCCTGGAGAGGACGTCCTTTGGCTAGGTGAGATGCGTCGAGCCACCATGCGAGAGAGAGTCTCGTCCTGGGGAGAATCTGAATCCGTTGGGACAGGCTGTTGCGGGTCCACTGATCTAGGTGATCCAGGTGAAACTGCGCGAAGGGAACAGCCTCTATGGAGGAGACCATGGATCCCAGAACTTGCATCGCAAAGCGGATGGAGGGGGATGAAGATTGGATCGGACGACAAGTCAGGTCCTGGATTTGAGATATCTTCTCTGGGGGGAGGAACACTCTCTGCTGTGCGGTGTCGAAGATGGGCGAGATGGGGTTGATCTTCCAGCCCAGAGAGGTCAGAGTTGCTGTGACCAGGCTCAGCTGAGATGTCGCCACAGAAGGAGATGGGGCTTTGAGAAGGAGGTCGTCAAGTTATGGTGTGATGGAGACCCCTTGAGACCTGAGGGATGCCGCCGCAGCCGCCATTATCTTGGTGAAAATGCGCGGTGCTGAAATGAGCCCGAGGGGGAGGGCCGTAAATTGGAAGTGGAGGTTTTTGACCGCAAATCGTAAGTATTTCCAGTGGGGAAGGAAAATGGGAACATGGAGGTAGGCGTCTTATGTCCAGGGCCACAAGATACTCGTTGAGGCCCATGGCTGCAATCGAGAGAACTGGAAGGAATTTAGCTGCTTGAGGTCTAGGATCGGACGAAAAGACCCGTCTTGCTTTGGGACGAGGAAAAGGTTGGAGTAGAATCCCCGAAACCTCTCTCCTGGGGGAACCGGCATGATCACTCTCTCGTCCAGCAGGTCTTGGACAATGGAGAAGAAGGCGGACTGTCTGAGGGGGTCCTGAGACAGAGACATGGAAAACCTGCTTGGAGGGTTGGATCGGAACTCGAGACAGTAACCTGAAGATACAACCTTGTGCACCCATGGATGGGTTGTGGAGTCTCTGGAAGAGGCGGGCTTGGAGCCCCTGGGACAAAAGAAGCGACCCTTACGAAAGGACGAACGGTTCCTAGGCTGGGGGAGGAAGGTGCTCTTCCCTCCTGTAGCCTGACTAATAATTTTGTCAAGCTCTGGCCCAAAGAGAAGCTTACCCTTGAAGTGAATAGTAGTAAGAGACTTCTTAGATGACATGTTGGCGGACCAAAGCTTAAGCCAAAGTGAGCAGCGTGCCGCTACAGCGAGAGCTGAAGTACGACCGATAGCCTGGGCAGTGTCCAGGGAGGCTTTGCAAAGGTATTCAGAGGCGTCACGAATCTGAGAGGCAAGGAGAGAAAGCTCCTTGTCTGGAATGCCGATAGAAATAGAAAAGTTGGACCCCCCAGGGATGTGGGTCCTGGCTGGAAGATGAGGCTTGCGCCTGAGCATCCAAGGCCATTGCGGGAGTAGATGCTGCCTCTGGAATCTCTGGAGTGGGAGGAGGAAGCACGTCCAGAGCCTGGGAAGGAGTCTCAGCCGGGAGTTTGGAGCAAGAGGAACAAAAGGGTTCCTTTCTGCCAGATGGGAGACGCTTGCAGCACTTGGCGCATGCTAAGTATTTGACCCTTGAGGAACTGGAGGCCCCCTGGAAAAGGGACCCTCTGGAATGCCCTCTGCCATGGTACACGAGACAGTACAGGCTAGGTCAAACAGGCAAAGAACAAACTCAGCAAAAAAGACAAGTTGGCTTTGATGCGGTAACACACGAGAAAATATATACTGGTATTTGCTTTTTTTTTTTTGCACAATATACAGTGGTGTGAAAAACTATTTGCCCCCTTCCTGATTTCTTATTCTTTTGCATGTTTGTCACACTTAAATGTTTCTGCTCATCAAAAACCGTTAACTATTAGTCAAAGATAACATAATTGAACACAAAATGCAGTTTTTAAATGAAGGTTTACGTTATTAAGGGAGAAAAAAAAACTCCAAATCTACATGGCCCTGTGTAAAAAAGTGATTGCCCCCCTTGTTAAAAAATAACTTAATTGTGGTTTATCAATTTCAATTTTCAATATCAATTTCTGTAGTCACCCCCAGGCCTGATTACTGCCACACCTGTTTCAATCAAGAAAGCACTTAAATAGGAGCTACCTGACACAGAGAAGTAGACCAAAAGCACCTCAAAAGCTAGACATCATGCCAAGATCCAAAGAAATTGAGGAACACATGAGAACAAAAGTAATTGAAGGTTATAAAGCCATTTCTAAAGCTTTGGGACTCCAGCGAACCACAGTGAGAGCCATTATCCACAAATGGCAAAAACATGGAACAGTGGTGAACCTTCCCAGGAGTGGCCGGCCGACCAAAATTACCCCAAGAGCGCAGAGACAACTCATCCGAGAGGCAACAAAAGACCCCAAGACAACATCTAAAGAACTGCAGGCCTCACTTGCCTCAATTAAGGTCAGTGTTCACGACTCCACCATAAGAAAGAGACTGGGCAAAAACGGCCTGCATGGCAGATTTCCAAGGCGCAAACCACTTTTAAGCAAAAAGAACATTATGGCTTGTCTCAATTTTGCTAAAAAACATCTCAATGATTGCCAAGACTTTTGAGAAAATACCTTGTGGACCGACGAGACAAAAGTTGAACTTTTTGGAAGGTGCGTGTCCCGTTACATCTGGCGTAAAAGTAACACAGCATTTCAGAAAAAGAACATCATACCAACAGTAAAATATGGTGGTGGTAGTGTGATGGTCTGGGGTTGTTTTGCTGCTTCAGGACCTGGAAGGCTTGCTGTGATAGATGGAACCATGAATTCTACCGTCTACCAAAAAATCCTGAAGGAGAATGTCCGGCCATCTGTTCGTCAACTCAAGCTGAAGCGATCTTGGGTGCTGCAGCAGGACAATGACCCAAAACACACCAGCAAATCCACCTCTGAATGGCTGAAGAAAAACAAAATGAAGACTTTGGAGTGGCCTAGTCAAAGTCCTGACCTGAATCCTATTGAGATGTTGTGGCATGACCTTAAAAAGGCGGTTCATGCTAGAAAACCCTCAAATAAAGCTGAATTACAACAATTCTGCAAAGATGAGTGGGCCAAAATTCCTCCAGAGCGCTGTAAAAAACTCGTTGCAAGTTATCGCAAACGCTTGATTGCAGTTATTGCTGCTAAGGGTGGCCCAACCAGTTATTAGGTTCAGGGGGCAATTACTTTTTCACACAGGGCCATGTAGGTTTGGATTTTTTTTCTCCCTAAATAATAAAAACCCTCATTTAAAAACTGCATTTTGTGTTTACTTGTGTTATCTTTGACTAATAGTTAAATGTGTTTGATGATCAGAAACATTTTGTGTGAAAAACATGCAAAAGAATAAGAAATCAGGAAGGGGGCAAATAGTTTTTCACACCACTGTACATCAGAAAGTCTATATATGCATATAATATTGAAGCTTTCCAGGGAGAATCAGTCCCCCACACAGTACACAGAGAGAGTATGAGGCCCCCCAACTGTGAAGTATGCAGCCCTGGCCTGATAGCCCAGTAAGGAAACAAACAGCCAAGTAACCGCCAAAAGTCCCAGCCCTGCCCGTTCATTCTATTCCCCTAATAGCGCCCCCTCCTGCATAGATACCATCCCTGTGTCTGTGTGGGGTCCAGAGGTGACCGCAGAGCTGGAGGAGTATCGCATCTCAGGAGGAGCTGTGGCAGAGACGCCCGAACAGGATGGAGAGCGGGAGCAGTGGCGTGAAGCAGAAGGCACGCGAAACAGGAGGCACTCGAGAAAATGACGGCGTGAGATGCCGTCATCGCGGCCCGCAGTGGAACGCATAGGCGAAGGCTGCAGGGCTGTGGGAAAGGCTGAACCAGGGCCGACAGAAGGGCTGACAGGGACTGACCTGGAGGATCCAGTACTGAGGGGAGAGACACCGGACAGCTTCTGCACTCGAGGTAGAGGCAGAGATTCCTGTATGGCCCGCTCCATAAGAGGCTTACTGACCCCGGTGCTGAGATCCCACGTAGGGGGAAGCCTGTTGCGGGAACTCTATTGAGGCCCTATAGGACAACCCTTGGTGCCAGATTAAATCTGGCCGCAGATAGTCAGAAAAGAGGTTAGATGATCCTGTCTCCTGAGGACACTAGACAAAACTGGCTCACTCAGAAAATGACAAGGGGTATAGTAGCAGGGAGGAGGGGCTTCTTCCTTTTCTAGTGTCCTGCCTCCTGCTGGTAGATACTATACCCACGGTCCCTGTGTCCCACAGACACCTGGAAGAGAAACTCTGTGCTCTAAAGCAAAATTGTTCAGTATAGCACATGCCTGAATTATCCACATCCATTAGATCTTGAAAGGCACCAAAATGTGGACTTTAAGACTCCAAAGGTGCGCTCAATAACTCCACGTGTCTTTCTATGTGCAATGTTGTGCCTCACTTCACCCGGTGACTGTGGATTAGCTACAGGAACCATAAACCAGGGATGATTCCCATATCCTGCATCTCCTAAAATTAAGATACATATAATTAATGATCTCTTGAATCAGTGCTGTCCAACTGTGTCAATGTATGTACTGTGTATGGCACACACAGACAGCATAGGGCAGGCAGCGTATGGCACACACAGGCAGTATAGGGCAGGCAGAGTATGGCACACACAGGCAGTACTCTGCCTGCCCTTTGTTGCCTGTGTGTGCATACTCTGCCTGCCCTATGTTGCCTGTGTGTGCCATACTCTGCCTGCCCTATGCTGCCTGTGGGAGGTGAATTTGACAGGGGTTTGAACTGGGAGTTCGTTAGCAGGGAAGAGAGGGCTGGTGGGGGCCATAGCTGGGGAGTGGGAGGAGAAGGCTGGGCCAGTGTGACCCCTGCTTAGATATTTAAGTGGTATATGTTGAGGTGATGCTAAAAGTTGTGTAAAGTTACGGTGAACTGGGATGTAGGACAACTGCAGCTCCTATGGTCCAACAAATAGTGTAGGTGCAACCCAGGCCCAAGACAACTAGGGACATTTTTAAAAAAGGGTTTTTTTTGGATGAGTTCATGGTCAGTTCAATGTGATTTATATATGGAGAGATAAATAGCTATATTAGTTCTGATTAGAGCGTGCAAATATAGCATTTTACTTACCAACCAACCAGCCCTCTGGCATTAGTCTGAGCTGAAAACGGTCAAAGAGAGATGACTGCCGCAGTATTTAAGAGTCATGACAACTCCCAGGGAAGCCAGAGTTCACACTCATTATGCGCTGGTGGGAGTCGCACACCACCTGCACATTCATAGAATAGAACTGCTCCTCCGTAGCACGCAGAGGTGTTCAGGTGTCCATGCGCTACATTGATAAAAGTTACTATGTGCAAACAAAACATTGTTACAATTAAAGCATGACATTTAAAGGACAAGGAAAGTCAAAATCTGTTAAGCACACTATTAAATAGTACTACTATTGCTGTGTAAAAACGCTATATTTATGGCTTGCCTAATGAAAGATTTACAGAGACACATACTAGAAACTACATACTTGTTTCAGTGAACGGTGCCGCCATCTTGTCCAGCATGTCTGTATGGGCTGAAAAGCAAAAGCCAGCAGACTCACAAACCGCCCCCCCCCCCCCCCCGCTCTGATCGCCTCAGCTGCCGGCTCACAAACTCCCCCACCCCCATCACCTCAGCTGCCGGGTCACGAACCCCCCCCCTGCTCTGATTCCTGCATCTGCCGCCTGCCGGCTCACACAATACCCCCCCCCCACCCATTCCTGCATCTGCTGCCTGCCATCTCACACAACCCACCCCCCCCCCGCTCTGATCCCCGCACCTGGCGTCTGCTGGTGTATATTGCAAGAGGTTCAGATTAAAATCTCCTACCAGAGGCGTGTCAAGTACTTAGCAAGTGGCAATACAAGTGGCACAGGAAGGGGTTAAAGCATCCAGTACATAGCAGGGATCCCAGCAGAATATCCCCCCCCCCCCCCCCCGCCGGCTGCGTCACCATGGCAACCAGGCACTCCTGCTGTGTGCACATGTGCAAGCTAAGGATCTGGTCGCAGGGTCTGTACAGGAGCGTTGCATTATGGGGATCTTCTCTACCCAGCTCAGTGTTTTTTTTTCCTGTTTGGCTTCTGGTGAAGAGGTGAAATATGTGGAGACTTAAGGGCACTATTGAGACAACAGAAGGTTTGCCTGCAGCTTGAGATTAACTCTTTACTAGCCTTTTCTTCTCCTTTAAAGGGGACCTGTCATCTTAAGAAATAATTCCAAATTGTTTTCTATTGTGTTTGTCAACAATATAAACTTTACATACACTACATACATTATTTTAATCTTTTTTTCTTCAGCCTTGGAATTCACAATTGCAGCAAGCAGGCAGGTGCCATTTTGTGGACACTTATCAAAGCAGGCATTGCATCCTGCCAAAATCTTGTTTCTGTGCCAGTATGGGGGGACCTAATGCCCATGTCCATGCACTGGTTACACAATTACATTCTGAGGAGGGAGGGGGAATGTGAGGAGTGCAGCAACATCTAAGAAGTTTTGAATTGAAAGTGAAAGTAACTTTCTGCCCCACCTCTATGCCTAAAGCTGGCCATACACGTGGCGATCTCACGATGTTTCGTACGACCGTCGGTCGCACGAAACATCGTCAGATCCGCCACACACCATTCAGGGCTGAATCGGCAGGTAAGGAGGTAGAAACAATAGGATTTCTACCTCCTTCTGCCGATTCAGCTCTGAAGGGAGAATTTTGGTCAGGCGCCTTCTATGGCGCCCGATCAAAATTTTCTAACTTGGCCGATCGGCGAGCCGACCGATTTCAGCAGCTTCCTGCGATATCGGTCGGCTCGCTGACATGCCATACACGCACCGATTATCGTACGAAACGAGGTTTCGTACGATAATATCGGTGCGTGTATGGCCACCTTAAGGCATAGAGGCAGGGCAGGCAATATATGACTGACAGCTGGGATTTTTAAATGCTTATATAATGGGTATGGATGTGTTAATAAAAAATTGAGTTTGGGTTTCATGTTTAATTTGAAAAGGGCTTTTATTATACAGCTTTTTATGTCTGGGTCACAGGTCCTCTTTAAGAAAATTGTAGCAACATTGTTAACAGCCAACCAGATATATAGTTAACAAATCTACTAGCAACCCCAGCAAATTTGGCACTGGGCCATTCCCTTGGTCACAATTCTCATACCACTGGTAACTGGTAACCCTTATATAATTTCTAAACACAAATAGTTATATGTCTAGTACCACATTCGCTCTTGGTATTTACCTCTGTGCACAGATGACAATGCGTTTTGCGTTAAAAAGCATGCGATAAAAACCCATTCATCAAAGTCATTTCGCATGCGTTAATCCACATATCACATGCACAAAGAAACGCATCATCGCAAAGCATTATTTCTAATGCATTGTGTTAATTAGGGAATAGAAATAATACTAATGCATGATCCACAAACACATGAGGGCTGATTCACTAAAGTGCATTAATTTTTATTGCACTTTTTTGCGTTAAAATTGAAGCAAAAAAATAACGCGCCATTCGCTACTGTATTACCGCGTGCGTTAAGTCGCACATCGCATGAGTTGATTTATGTGCAACCACGTGCGTTAGTTTTAACGTAATGCGGTAATTAGCGAATGAAAAGAATACGAACGCATGATTCACAAAAGCACCTAAAGCGTTAAATGCATTAATTAGCACGCGAATTTGTGCTTATTTTAGCGCCTAATTGGGGGAGGCGTTGGGCAGAGCACATTTTTCATTTTGGAGTGGAAAAACCTAAAATGTAGTATGCTATGGGGTTTATGCTTGACATGGAGGAGGAACAGCAAGACCCTCAGCCTTCCCCAGTCATGCGCCCTCGGATTTTCAGGGAAAGGGCCAATTTTGAGGGCTTAAGCGAGGATGAAGTGGTCAGGCGATACAGGCTCAATAGGGCAGTGAAATCCAGCCTGTTATGAGCTGCTTGAACCTTCCCTGCAACCACTGACTTGCATAAGCTGTACTGTCCCCGGGATGGTCAAACTGCTGTGCTCCCTGCACTTTTTGGCCACTGGCAGTTTCCAGAGGGTCGGGGGGGTTTATGGGGGGGGGGGGTCATACGCTCGGTGTCCGGGAATTTCATCTTGTTCCCCCAACATCAGAATGAGTGGAACGCCATGAAAAGGCATTTTTATGGGGAAAGTGGCATCCCCAATGTGTTGGGTGCAATTGATTGCACCCATGTGGCTTTAACACCCCCCCCCCCCAAGACAGGGAGCACATTTTCCGCAACAGAAAGGGTTACCACTCCCTTAACGTGCAAGGGGTGTGCGATGGCAATATGAACATCGTGAGCATCGTGTCTGGGTTCCCCGGCTCCTCTCACAATGCTTCTCTTACATCCTAAGGCAGGCCGCACTTTACCATTCTTTCGAGACAGGACAAATGCCTCACGGGTGGCTATTAGGTAAGTATTTATGTCACATCTAGCACAACTTGCCCACATTTGCGTTCTGTGTCCCACTGTATTTACAGTCCCTGCCTGCCATAAGCTTGTTTTGCAATTTGTAAAGTGCCCTCTTTTGCCACTGGGAGATTCAAAGCAGCTACTTGTAGTGTCACCTATCTAGCACAACTTGCCCACATTTGCTTTCTGTATCCCACTGTAAAACCAGGCCCTGCCTGCCATAAGCTTGATTTGCAATTTGTAAAGTGCCCTCTTTTGCCGCTGGGAGAGTCAAAGCAGCTACTTGTAATGTCACCTATCAGTCTCACACTGTCACATCTGTTGCAAAAGGGCCATGTTTTGACACAGGGAGACTGGAAGCAGCTTATTTGTTTGCAGCATCTTATTACATCTTATTTTATTTCAGGAGATGCTGGCTACCCGTGCTCTCGGTGGCTCATCACAGCAATTCACAGGCCGCGTTCACGGGCAGAGTGTGCACGTGAGAGCACGGTCTGTGATTGAGCGGACTTTTGGGGTCCTTAAAAACCAGTTCCGCTGCCTGGATAAATCAGGAGGCAGCCTCATGTACAGCCCCTCCAAAGTTTCCAACGTTGTGGCTGCGTGTGCTGTACTGCACAATCTGGCGAACCGGCACGGCTTACCAGGCGATGTGGCCGATGACCTGGAGAACCCCATCCATCCACAAGATCCTGTCCGAGGTGCGGATGCCAGAGGGAGTGAAGTCCGGGGACAAATCGTTACCAATTACTTTTCCTGTAAGTACCTACAATCTTTAATCCCATACACAAGAAATACCAAACAACTTCTCCAAAAAGAAAAAAAAAAAAAAAAAAGATTTATTCACAGGGAACCCACTTCCAAAATAAATGGTTTAAGCAGGTGATTCCCCCACCCGCAACACAAATAGAAAAAACACAAAGAAAGCTTTACAAGATATATATATTGCTACTCAATATATTAATTTTAATATACACTTATTGGTGTGGGTTATTTGTCTGCTTCTCAAAAGAACTGGAACCCTAGTAAGAGGGGTGATTATTAATATTATATTATTTATATAGTCAAAAATCTTACACATTAAGGTTCCTTAGTTCATCTGTAGATAATTTTTAGTTTTTTCCCCAATGAAGGGAGCTAAAACTTTATCTTTTCAATATCCATTTTTTATTGCCATACTCTGCCTGCCCTATGCTACCTGTGTGTGCCATACTCTGCCTGCCCTATGCTGCCCTGCCAGTGTGTCCCATACTCTGCCTGCCTTATGCTGCCTGTGGGAGGTGAATCTGGCAGGGGTTGGTTCTGGAAGTTTGTTAGCATCTGTAAAATAGTTATTATATGGTCCCTAAGGTGTGTAATTATTTGCTGGGGGTTGCTCTCCTATCCACAGGGGAGCAGCAGACATATGGATTTAAAGGAATGTCTTAATAAGACATATTATAATTCTTTCACATATGAATGAAGGGGGATATCCCTACAGAGAGCACCAACCATTTGAGATTTTGCTGCGCTACCACCATTAATGTGGGTATGGTCTTAAAAGCTCTTGTGATAACATGGGTGTGGTTTAAAAAGGGGGAGTGGTCAAATCCGGCTTCCATTAGCAGCTGGGCTAGAGGGATTCACCCTGCAGCCTATCCAATCTAAATTTATGTTCAGCTGTGCTAGGACTTAAAGTGGACCTGTTACCCACACATAAAAAGCTGTATAATAAAAGACCTTTGCAAATTAAACATAAAATCTTTGTTAATTAAATCACCAATCCTGTTATAAATGTATTTAAAAATGTTAGCTTTCAATCTTATTTTGCCTGCCCTGCCACTATTGCATTTAGCACTTCCTATCAATGGTCTCCTCACATTCCCCCTCCCTCCTCTACATGGTCTATCCACGCCTAGCCCATTCTGGCGGATACACAACATTTTGGGTTGATAAGACAATGTTATTGTCTTAACAGCGCCCACAAAATGGCACCTGTCTGCTTGCTGTAGTTGTGACTTCCAAGACTGAATAAAAAAAAAAAAAGTATATAATTTATATATTTTGAGTTTATTTTGCTCATCTAACATGATAGAAAAGTATTAGGAATTATATTATTTCTTAGGGTGACAGGAATGGCGCACCGTTAAGTTGCACATTTAAGTTAACTTTTAGTATATTATAGAATCTCCTATTGCTAGCAACCTTTATCTGCCTTTCTCTTCTGCCTCTTTCCAACTTTTAAATAGGGGTCACTGACCCCAGCATCCAAAACCTTTGCTCTGCGAGGCTAAAGTTTTATTGTTACTTTTAATTACTTATCTTTATATTCAGTACCGTTTATACTAGAGTATAAGCCGATGTACCTAATTTTACCTAAGAAAACTGGAAAAATGCATTGACTCAAGTATAAGCCTATAAGCTCCCAGCACATGAATCTAGCCGTCCCTGAATGAAGCCAATTGCAGTTACAGTGCCATGTAGTTTCTAAATACGCAAATCTCACCCAATGTAGTCTTCTGGTTTTGCCTTAAAATTTGGGAATCTAGTTGCGATAAGTCTAAAGCAAACGGGTTCAGTTGCTTTTGACTAATTTCCACTACATACTGTATATATTTGTTCCCTTTAGCAGGCATCTTTAAACCACATGCTGTGAATTCATTAAGAAACCTTAGAGTTGCCTATATTAGCTGTGGTGAAGAACATACTACTGTTCTGAGTAAGGTGAGACCTTTTTTACATAGCAGAATGTTCATGAATTGCCACTTATGCAATAGGCTTTAGTATGTTGTTATTTTAGCTACCACTCTACCACACTGCTGGGTGTATTTTAAATTGAATGTCACTTAGTTTACTGCTGTGCAGTTAAGTAAAGCAAATCCACATGACCAGCAAGTTGGCTGTATCATGTTTGCCATTTTGTTAGTAATAGATAATGTTAGAAACTTATGCCATGTTATACAGTCCAACCACTCTGAGAAATGCTCTGATATACTCCATATATCCATATACTCGAGCATAAGCCGAGGCCGACTTTTTCAGCACATTTTTGGTGCTGAAAAACTCTGCTTATACTCGAGTATATACGGTAATTCTACTAATCATCTCTCTCTCATTTAAGCAAATGTCTGGTTGCTACGGTAAACGAAACAGTAACAAACCACATAGCTGCTGAATTACCCAACTCGAGAGCTGCTGAACAAAAAGCTAAATGATACCTGAAAAAACACAATAAAAAAAAAAATTGATGATGAAATTGAAGATTATATGCAAAAATGTCTCAGAATTTAAATGTCTACATCATGCTAAAAGTTAATTTAAAAGGGGAACTAAACTTTTAAGCTGCAGTGCGGCATGTGAATACTCCTATTAATGTAGTTGCTAGATTAAAAAAAACGCATAAGATTACTCCAAAAAGTTTTTCCTCAATCCATTATTGCAGATAATTTTAAGGCCTGGATGCTTTTATAGCTAAAGATTCATATATTGAATATGACACAACAACCTCCCCTGCAAATTTAACAAATAAATTATATGCGACAGGTCCAATTTAATGACTATTTCACTCAAAACTCTTTCAGCACTCACTGCATTTTCTGGATCTCATCCTCGTCAACTTTTTGCTTCTTCTCTCTTCTCTCCTTGGCTTCCAACTTCACTTTTCTGCTAGCTGAAGCAAGATCAGAGGTTTCTATGGGCTCTGTAACACCAGAATGCTCTGGGCTTTCTGCAACTTTCACCTAAAATCCAATACACATAAACAAGGTAGACAGCTGTGTTAATATTGCGCAAATCCTGAAGTAAAAAAACAGGCACATATCACTGCATAATAATCATGTATTTGTAAAAAATGTATTTTCCAGTTTTGTATAGGTGTTGGACCAGTCCCTGGATCAACTTGTACTAAGAGCTATCTCCTATAACCCTGTATTCCCTCCCTTGCTAAGAAGCCATCCAACCCCTTCTTAAAGCTATATAATGTATCAGCCAGCACGACTATTTCGGGGAGGGGATTCCACAACTTTACAGCTCGCACAGTAAAAAAAATCTACTCCGAATATTTAAACAGAACCTCCCTTCTTCTAAACTGAGTGGGTGCCCTTGTGTCCGTTGGAAAGACCTACTGGTAAATAAAGCATTAGAGAGGTTATCATATGATCCCCTTATATATTTATACATAGTTATCATGTCACCTCTTAAGCGCCTCTTCTCCAGTGTAAACAGACCCAACTTGGCCAGTCTTTCTTCATAACCGAGACTTTCCATACCCTTTACCAGCTTAGTTGCACTTCTCAGAACCCTCTCTAATTCAATGATGTCCCGTTTAAGCACTGGAGACCACAACTGAACAGCATATTCTAGATGGGGCCTTACCTGCGCTCTGTAAAGGAGAAGAATAACACCCGCCTCCCGTGAATCTATACCCCTTTTAATACAGCTCAAAACCTTGTTTGCCCTTGCAGCTGCTGCATTACTTGCTACAGCCAAGTTTATTATCTACAAGGACTCCAAGGTCCTTCTCCATTATGGATTTGCCTAGTGCAGTCCCATTAAGGGTATAAGTGGCTTGCATGACCTTACATATATCCACATTAAATCTCATCTGCCATTTAGCAGCCCAGATTGCCAGTTGGTAAAGATCCTGCTGCAAGGATGCCACATTCTGGATAGAATTGACTGGGCTGCAGAGTTTTGTGTCATCTGCAAACACTGATACATTACTCATAATACCCTCCCCAAAGTCATTTATGGACAAATTAAACAAAATTGGACCCAGTACAGAACCCTGAGGGACCCCACTGAGAACCTTTCTCCAAGTAGAGAATGAACCATTAACAACCACCCTCTGTACCCGATCCTGTAGCCAGTATTCTATCCATGTGCAAACGACTATGTTACTATGTAACCATTCAGTGTCTTTGTTAATCAAGTGTAAATTGGTTTCCTGCACCAAACATCAAATGAAATAACTTTATGGTCACTGTTGTCAACCACTTAGCCACATATAGCACATTTGCTATACGTTCTGGGCCATTAGAGAACACTAGATCCAATATAGCATGGTTCCTGGTTGGCTCCTCAACCACCTGTAACAAAATTGTTATGCAGCAAGTTTATAAACTTGTTCCCATTTACTGTCCTTGGCAGTACGCTCCAGTCAATATCAGGATAATTAAAATCCCCCATTATTATTACTTGCCCCAAACTAGCAGCCTTTTCTATTTGCAACAGGAGCTGAGCCTCCTCCTCTAAGGGGGTCTATAGCATACCCCTACAATTAATTTGGTAGATTCCTTACCATCTGTAAGAAGCTCTACCCATAAGGATTCAGCTTCCTCTGTTACCCCCATCACGCCCTTTTAAATATTTGCATTTAATTCCTGCTTAACGAACAGACACACTCCTCTTCCTTTTCTATTGCCCCTGTCCCTCCGAAACAATGTGTAACCATTCAACCAGGGCTGTGGAGTCGGAGGCAATTTTGGGTACCTGGAGTCGGCAAAAAATGAACCGACTCCGACAAAATTAAAATGGGAATAAAAAAAAAAAAAATAAAGCAAGTTTAAATGTCCCAATTCACAAACAGTCATAATTAATTACTTCTCTGCTATAAGAATAAAGCCCAATGCACGCAGTGCATAAACGAACACGTTGAGTGACCATGAAGCTTTTCATTGACTGTATGCTTCACTAAATGGGACGTAACGCAGTTACGGTGCGGCAGCTCCACTGCGTCGTGTTCCTCTGTTACTGGGAACCCAATGCCCACTGGGAACCTAGCCTAACTCTCAGTGATAACTAATTAAGTAAAAAAAAATTGCAGGACTAGAAATACTTGTATACGTGAAGGGAATGGATAGTCAATAGTTTAAAGGAACAGTAAAACCAAAAAATTAAAGTGTATAAAAGTAACTAAAATATAATGTGCTGCTGCCCTGCACTGTGTGTTTACTTCAGAAAATCTACTATAATTTATATAAATAAGCTGCTGTGTAGTATGGGGGCAGCCATTCCTGCACTGGTACAGCTGGGGTGTTTGCTACAGAAATCCTACTATAGTTTATATAAATACCCCGCTGTGTAGCCCCGTGGGCAGCCGTTCCTGCACTGGTACAGCTGGGGTGTTTGCTACAGAAACCCTACTATAGTTTATATAAATACCCCGCTGTGTAGCCCCGGGGGCAGCAATTCCTGCACTGTTACAGCTGGGGCGCTACAGAAACCCTACTATAGTTTATATAAATACCCCGCTGTGTAGCCCCAGGGGCAGCCATTCCTGCACTGGTACAGCTGGGGTGTTTGCTACAGAAACCCTACTATAGTTTATATAAATACCCCGCTGTGTAGCCCCAGGGGCAGCCATTCCTGCACTGGTACAGCTGGGGTGTTTGCTACAGAAACCCTACTATAAATTTATATAAATAAGCTGCTGTGTAGCCATGGGGGCAGCCATTCAAAGGAGAAAAGGCACAGGCACATAGCAGATAACAGATAAAACACTATTGTATTCTACAGAACTTGTCTGTTATCTGCTATGTAACCTGTGCCTTTTCTCCTTTTTTCCAGCTTGAATGGCTGCCCCCGTGGCTACACAGCAGCTTATTATATAAATTATAGTAGTTTTACAGTAGCAAACACACCAGTTTTACCAGTGCATTATATTATTACTTTAAAGCTTTTATTTTTTGGTGTTACTGTTCCTTTAAGACTGAAGCTTTAAAACATTTGAAAAACTGCTGTAATTCAGCTGTAATGTTAGCTTAAACTTTAAACATGACTATGGGATTCTAGGGAAATCATTAGGAGTAGGAGTATAGATAAAATTGTCTATCAGTTTATTATCAGTTCAGTTGTGTTTAAAGTGCCCCTTCCCCTTCCTGGATGTATAAAATAAATTAGCATATTAAAAACAGAGGAGTCGGAGTCGTGGAGTCGGAAGTATCAGAAACTAAGGAGTCGGAGAATTTATCTACCGACTCCACAGCCCTGCATTCAACCAAGTTTCAGCAACACCAATCACATCATATTTCCGCTCCAACGCCAGTACCTCCAGCACTCCCATTTTACCAGTCAGACTCCTTGCATTAGTAAACATACATTTAATACTGGTACCAGAGTGAGAATGTTGCGTAAACAACTTATGGGCCTCCCCGAAGCAAGTATACTCCCCCATTTTCCCTTACTATGCCGACTACCTTGTCTATCCTGTCTACCACAGAATTACCCGCTGCACCCTCCCCACCCCCACCCCCCCACTTCTAGTTTAAAATCACCTCCAACCCTCTAGCCATCTTTTCCCCCAAAGCAGCTGCACCATCATCATTGAGGTGCAGCCCATCCCTGGCAAAGAGCCTGTAGCCGATTGAGATCAGCCCAGTTCTCCAGAAACCCAAAGCCCTCCTCCCTGCATCAATCTCTCAGCCATGCATTAATCTCCCTAAGCTCCTGCTGCCTTCTTAACGTTGCTCGTGGCACAGGTAATATCTCTGAGAAAATTACCTTGGAAGTCCTCGCCCTCAACTTCGCTCCTAGTTTTTTTTTTAAATCGTTCTTGAGGACTCCCCCCTCCTCTAACTTTGTCATTGGTACCTATGTGTACCAAGACTGCCGGGTCTTCCCCAGCCCCTCCCAACAATTTGTCTACTCGTTCCACCACATGCCGAACCCTAGCACCAGGCAAGCAACACACAATTCGGCATGTGGGGTCTTCGCGACAAATTACCCTATCCACCTTTCTAATAACTGAATCCCCCTACAACAGTGCTGTCCAACTTCTGTTGTACCGAGGGCCGGAATTTTTCCGACCTACGTGGTGGAGGGCCGATAATGGATGCCAGTTTTGACCACTCCCCTTTTTGAAACCACACCCATGTTATCACATGACCATACCCATATTAATGGTTGTAGTACAGAAAAAACCTGCCATACTCTGCCTGCCCTACCCTGCCTGTGTGTGCCATACTCTGCCTGCCCTACCCTGCCTGTGTGCCATACTCTGCCTACCCTACCCTGCCTTTGTGTGTGCCATACTCTGCCTGTCCTACCCTGCCTGTGTGTGCCATACTTTCACTGTGTGTGCCATTCTTGGCTGGTTTGTGCCAAACTTGGCCTGTGTGTGCTATACTCTGCCTGCCCTACTCTGCCTGTGTGTGCCATACTCTGCCTTCCCTACCCTGCCTGTGTGTGCCATACTCTGCTTGCCCTATGCTGCCTGTGTGTATGGCACACACAGGCAGCCTACAGTGACACAATGCTGGCACTGCTCCTACAGTCTGCACAATAACTATATATTAAAAAACTTTAATTGCAGTATCACCTCAGTATATGTTCTTTTTGTAGTATGCAGGGATTATTTGTGGGTTTCTACTGTTCCTGAGGTGTGAACAGGGGAACAATGTGGGTGATTAAAGCCTGAGCCTGAGGTGTGAACACTGCAGGGGGTGAACAATGCAGAGATTAAAAGGTGTGAACAACACAGGGGATTACATATTTAAACAATAAAGCCTGATCACAGCCTGAGGTGAGAACCATGCAGGGGGGGCAGTTAATCACAGTACTGATACCATTTAAAGTTTACACAAGAGTAAGCCATCAAAGCAGCCAGACAGGCGGGGGGCCACACAGAGGGGGGTCGCGGGCCGCCAGTTGGACAGCACTGCCCTACAACTATAGCCTTCCCTTCCTAGCACTGCTCCCCCCACCTGTATCAGAGGTGCCGGCTCCCAGGGTGCTCTGAGAGTCAGCCTGCTCCATACATGCTAGCTCAGAGCGGTCTTCCCCAGCATCTTCACCTAAATCTGCTGGTTTGTACAAGCTGTGAACCAGCCCCCCTACCCTTACTTCCCCTCTTAACTGTCACAAACTTGTCTCCCTCATTAACCTCCACTGTCCCTTCTCCACCCCCCACTACACTGGCCCCTGCCAGTGGTTGCTCAGTGAGCCTCCTGTTCTCTCCCAAACCTTCACACCACTTCACCTGAAACTTGACATTGTACAGTAATGACATTTCTTCCAGTGCCCGTTTGGAATTCAGCAGTAAGTTTTGAAACTAAGAACTTGCAAGGATCTGTGTTCTGTTTAGTAAAGTTCTCCATCAGTACCCACTTTACCATCAGTATGTAAGGCTACTGTTAAAAAACAAAAAAACGTACAACTTACTTCTTGAAGCAATACTAAGGAATATTATGGGAAAACCGTTTTTTTGTTAAAATGCAGTTAAAGAAGCTTCCCCAGTAGAATCCTGCATTGAAATCCATTTTTCAAAACTCACAGATTTCTTTATATTTATTTTGAAATTTCACATAGTCTTCATTTCCCATGGTGCTACAGCAATGTGACCTGTGCTCTTAGTTACATAGGGTTGAAAAAAGACCAGAGTCCATCAAGTTCAACCCTTCCAAGTAAACCCAGCACACACAACCCATACTTACCAATCTATACATAAACTATATATACAACCACTAATACTAACTGTAGACATTAGTATCACAATAGCCTTGGATACTATGCTTGTTCAAGAACTCATTGAGGCCCTTCGTAAAGGCATTGACAGAATCTGCCATTACCACATCACTAGAAAGGGCATTCCACAACCTCACTACCCTCACCATGAGAAACCACCTACGCGTCTTAAAATGGAAGCTCCGTTCCTCTAATCTAAAGGGATGGGCTCTGGTGCATTGATTGCTTTAATGGGAAAACACAACACCCCCTATCTGCCTATAATGCCCTCTAATGTACTTGTACAGATTAATCATGTCCCCTCGCAAGCGTCTTTTCCAGAGAAAACTACCCCAACCTCGACATTCTAACCTCATAGCTTAACCCTTTACCTGCCAAAGACGTAACTCCTACGTGCTGGCATAAAAAGGTGTTGAACGCCGAGCACGTAGGAGCTACGTTTTCTTTACTTTGCGCTCGTTCTCTGCGCTCGCTGCTTCATCCGAGCGCAGAGAACAATCGCAAAGTAAAGGACCCCCTAGGGAACGAGCGGAGGGGGGTACCCAGTGGCCCCATAGAAAAAGTCTACGTGCCTGACTTTTTCTGCTCCGTCCCTCACTTGGGTACCCATTTTAGATTCGGGGGAATGTGTACTTTCCAAAAATGGGGGTATGTTCACATTGGGGCCCCTACATGCATATTGGGCGTCAAGCTGTTCAGTGGACCCCTGGCATTCATATTTAGGGAGTTTTATCTGGTTACTTTATGACCTG